>NW_026781876.1:600000-965000 GCF_031769215.1 Ylistrum balloti | reverse complement strand
GAGTGATTAACGAGTGGACGAGAAGCGTAGAAAAATATAAACATTGGTTTGTACTGTTCTGAGGGCATCTTGTGTTTTAAATATTAGCAACATAATTAGGCAAGTGCTGGAATTGAAAGCTGATGGTGTCATATATGTTAGATATTGGTGAGAGAAGGTCCTAACAATGTTTTTTCATGCACTTTTTTTTTTTCAAAGAAAATCAAGATTCACTGCAATACCAAATGCTCACCAATATGTAAATGGGACTCTCTCATCGCTCAAGACTAAATTTCATTGTAATGAAATTATTTGGAAAAAATTGATGCAGATTGCAATTTTCAAGTATACATTTTCAGAAAAAAAATATTCATGTTTAAAAATAATTTGGTCAAAAACAGTGATTTGACTTTGAGATTGTCCCATTATTAATCAGAAAGCATGCTTGTAAATGCTTGTCCTTTTGCTTCCTGTTTACACAGTCTTCGCATGCCTCCCCTGACACTCAATATGAAGTAGGCACTAAAGTTTTCACATGGCACCTCCGTTCGGAGGATAAGCAGGACGATTTACCCACAACCACTCTATTAAAGGAGGAAATTGAAGTTGTCGGGGACGACGAGGAATGCTACGAAGCTGAAGAATCAGTACCACAATTTAGCTTTGAGGCGAAAGTTGATACTGACGAGGAATCAGAAGAACCTGAGCCTGGGTATAAACTTCACACGGATTACAGTATTGATAGCCAGATAGTTAAGGACAAATCGCCAGATGAGGACTTCACTTTTATTCTGAAAGAGGATGTCCCTGAGAGGTCTCCTGAGAAGGACGTCGATGAAACAGATGAATTCACATTTGTCACCAAAGATGATATCCCGAAATTGGACCTGCCTCAATCTTCATCGGACGAAGAAGAAGAGATTAAAATATCCCGACCAGTTGGAGACGATGACGTGTCTATTTCCAGTTCAGACGAATATTTGTCAGATGAGGAGGTAGTCGTTTCTTCTCCCAGCTCTGAGTCAGAGTCTGAATCAGAACAGTATAAAGTGTCAGTTCCTGATGTAGTCCCCCAACAAAAGAAGGACTTGAATTTCTATCCTACCTCTGAGGTAGAAGATGAAAAAGTGAAGGACTTGACATATGATGCAACAATGTTTGTTGAGGAGAAGCTACATCCAGAGAGTGTCCCAGCTGAGGAAGCTATGGTTCCTGTAGATGAGCCTTTCATGTCCTCATTTGAGATTGTTTCAAAGGATCAGTACATGTCAAGACAGGAAATACTTGAGCCAGATGATGTGACATTTGAGGCTACATTAGAAGACAAGGAAGAGAATCAGCCGGTTACATCGACAGCAGAGGAGACTGTCTTCACCCTGAAAACAGAGGAGGAGGAGGATGAACCCTCTCGTCCACATGGTGACTTTGACGTCCACCATGAGGCTGAGGAAGAGCCTCGGGATAACACTGTCTTTAAGATGTACATGGATAAGAAGTCGGAGGATGAAGATTATTTAGAAGAGTTTACTATCTCAGCTCCTAAAGACAGAAAGGAGGAAGTGGTGCTGGAGGAAAGACAACCTGATATGAGCACAGAAGTTTTGTTGGAAGAACAAGACGAGGTAGTGAAAGAAAGTGCTGAATTTTCCTTTGAGGCGGAGATTCAGGAGGATAGACTCGATGATGAAGACATCGCTGAAGTGTCTTATGAGATTGAGGTATCGGAGCCAAAGGAATCTGATGAGTCATATGATGACCATCCACTTAACGTTGTGATGTCAGTTGATAGTGAGGTCTCCCTGCCAAGTGACATTTCGTCCGAAGGCATTGAGGAAGAGGAATTCTACGGAGACATTGAAGAGTTCCAGGGAGCAACTGTGTCTGTTTTAGAAACTGTTCCGGAGGAATCATCGCTGGAGGAAAGTCAGTCAGCTGACATCACTCCTGAGTTAGATCACGATGTCTCTTTTTCAATCTCCCTGAACGATGGACCAAAGGATGAAGTTCAGGAAACATTCTCATTGTCAGAGGTAATTTACAGAGGACATACAGGGGGAGAGCTTGTAAAGGGAGAAAACTCTTTCAGCTTAGATAGGTATCACTGTCCAAAAATAGGATAATGATTCAGATAGGGAAAGACTAATGACTTACCTCGCAAAGTTCTTAAAAATGCCTATTCTAGTGAAAGTTCATTAACCTCAGTTTCATCTAAACTTCATTAAAGGTAATGAGTTTAACAGAGCAGATCTGCTTTATAACTTTTCTGTACAGATGGAATACTTCATAATCCATAACCAGTATCCTAGATAAATCTGAAGAAAATAATTACAAACTTTTACGACATGAAATATATCTCTGTATAATCATTTCATTTATCACAGGGTTTTGGTCTTTTAATCATTTCTTTCATCATTCATTCTTAATGATAACAATCTTTCCATATTTTTCTGTTTAATACCAACAGTTATGACATTGAGAAAAATATTGATACATAAATATAATATAAATGAAAGGTCTGTGAATGGATGTGCGATTTTAAAGCCATTTTGCTGGGCATGTTGATGTGCTATTTTGTGATTGTGAATAACAAGCCATCGTCCACAAGGCAACATTGTTCTACTTTTCTCCCATAACCTTATGCGAAAGACTTATCCTCAAAACCACATAAAATAAAATGTACAGGCTAAATATAAGCATTGATAGTAAAATGTAAATAATCAATACAGATGTGTTTTACTATGTAAAGAAATATGTAAAGAAAAGCATCTAGATATGATAATCTAGATAAAGATATAAACATCTAGATAAAGACATATACATCTAGATAAAGATATAAACATCTAGATAAAGATATAAACATCTAGATAAAGATATAAACATCTAGATAAAGATGTAAACATCTAGATAAAGATATATACATCTAGATAAAGATATATACATCTAGATAAAGATGTAAACATCTAGATAAAGACATATGCATATAGATATAATGTAGATAAAGACATATACATTTAGATAAAGATATAACATCTAGATAAAGACATATTCATATAGATAAAGATATAAACATATAGATAAAGATATGCTAATTTAGAGAAAGACATATTCATTTATCTAAAGTTGTATACATCTAGATAAAGTTATATACATCTAGATAAAGATATAGTATGATATGAAATGTAACTTAACACTATCTAAACTCAAACCTGTACTCCCCATAACTGCTTTATACATTCTGACCCTGCCCGTGTATTCAACTGTATCCTACCTCCCAACCCTTTTCTCCATACAATCCAGGCATATATCCATAAGGTGCATTGTTCACCAGTGTTGCCTCCCCTTATTTGAAGCTCTCCATACTGAAGTGTGAATTTGTTGTGATATTTGGTATGGAGAATTGCGCTGTTCTGTTGTGGGGTTTTAATATGAGTGGATGTTGCTTGTGACTTGTTTACATTGTGTACAATGGTCTTCCTACAATAGTTTCATGTATATAGCCATATTTCATCAAAACCAATTTCTCATTTTTGGTGATATCTCTTAATCAATTCATTTTATATAATGTTGGTTTAAAATTCAAAAAAAAAGAAAAAAGAAAAGGAAATTAAAAAAAAAAAAAAAACATGGTAAACTTTATTTGATTTCAATCTTTTTGTCCTACATATATTATTGTTTCTTACAGTTTCGCTGTCAGTAGGCAAATTTATTGTATATATTTTTTTTTCTATTCTAGACATTTAGAGTCATTAGAATAGTTTTTTTTCCTTTATATACTAAACTCCAAGAGTTATCTTTCCTTGAGTTGGATTGTCGCCATCCTTAATGGAGGGTTGTGTTGATATGACCAGATAAAGGTGAAACTTCCCACCTTTGGTGTTCAGTGAATGAGTGTGAGCTCTTTTGTGTTTTCTGCATTGTTGTATGTTGTAAATCATTGTGGGAAATGTTCACATTTTGTGGCAACAATTTTGGAATGCGATATATTAATGGCATGGATATAGGTTTGAGCCTTTTAACTAAATGACATTGAACTTTGATTAGGTCAAGACTGTGGAGTCTGTTGAAGTAGAAGTCACAATTCCAAGGTTTATGAGAGAATTATCAGACCAGGAGGTTACAGAGGGTGACACTGTCACCTTCATTGTGGAGGTTCTTGGCAGCCCCTTTCCAGAAATCTCATGGTAAGGTTATAGTTCATGTCTACATAATATTAAATTTTCCATTTATTCCTTTTTAAGTTTTTTTAATTCTCACACTTCATAATGCATTTAACAAGATTTTTTTTCAACTTTTTAGATGGATTTACATTATTTCCCATGACCTCTGAACTTTTAATGACATGTGACCTTTAATCTGTTAGGTTCAAGGATGGCGTTGAAATTACCCCAGATGACCACTTCCAGATGGAAGTGCGTGGAAACTTTGCCTCACTTATCGTCAAGGATGTTGTAACCAATGATGATGCTGAATATGTTGTCAAGGCAACCAACCAAGCTGGAACTGCCTCCAGTACAGGAGAGCTCTTTGTCAATCCTTCAGGTAGGGTCACCTAAGATCTAGGATGTTGATTGGTTAAAAAGTATACATATTATCTGGGTTTAGATGTATGTTTGTTAAAGGGTTATGATGACCTCTAGCCATTGTGCTTCCTCATGAAAAACATATTCTAGATTTCTTCACCAATTCCACCATTGAGCTATAAATTGATGGCAATGTTAAGGAAAGGTAGTCAACAAAGTGTTGTTATTTTTCTACCTTGTCAAAACTTTGACACAACAGCCGGGGAGGCCATTTCATAACATGATTGCGCAATCAAGGTTTTCCTGTGCAACACCTATTTCAAACTTCTTTTCAAGTTCCACCAGTGTGATTGATCTCCAGCTTTAGTGTCAAATAATAGGTAACACTTGTTACAGTTACCTACTCCTCACCAAAACTAACATCTGCATCATGGAAAACAGCTTCTTAGTAAGATTTCATTCAAAGTAGGAAAAATAACCCTTCTGCCTGCTGAAAGTTTTTGTAGTCAGATGACCGTTAAGGCCTTTGGGCCTCTTGTTGTTTATTGTTTTAAATATCTTCAATCCTTTCATTGAATCAAAAGTGAAGTTGTTGTGAAATCGTAATGAAGACATACCAAACCAGTATGACCTTGATAGTCTTGTACTGATATTCCTAGTTCTTGTAGATATAATATGCTTGGTTTGAGAGCTGAGAATTGAATCTCCATTATAGAATTTTTATATTTGTTTGATTTCAGGAGAAGCACCAACATTTGTAGTCAGACTGGAAGATCAGACCATCGAACTTGGCTCTCCCATCAAATTGGAATGCCAGGTCAAAGGTCATCCAAAACCAAAAGTCACTTGGTTAAAGGATGGAGAGGAAATCACCGATGAACGATATACGTATGTATCCTCAATTTTTGGAAAATCTATAGAACAATTTATATATTTCATTTATCCATTAAACAGAATTTGAAATTGAACATACAGTATTGAAGAAAATATATATTGATTGGTTAAAATTTTTGTGTTTACAGAATTGATTTTACCGAAGAGACAGCAACTCTTCAGATTGCAGCCAGCGAGCCAGAGGATGAGGGAGACTACTCTGTAAAGGCAGTTAATGACCGTGGTGCCGCCACCTGCAATGCTGAAGTCCTTGTTAATCTGGAAGCACCAAAATTCACCAAGCCCTTATCAAATGTGTCAGTTGACATTGACCATGTGGCTCTGCTTGAGTGTACTGTTACAGGAAAACCTGTTCCAAAAGTCACCTGGTTAGCTGATCAAACAGTTATCGAAGAAAGTGTCAAATATCACACCAGTTTCCATGACGGTGTTGCAACCTTGGAGATAACCTCTATCACTGAAGAAGATGGAGATGTTGTATATACATGCAAGGCAGAGAATATTGCCGGAGACACCAGCTGCAGTGCCCAACTGACTGTACAAGGTATATTTGTATGATGAACACCTGTGTTGGAATGTTGTTTTGATCCTAGCATCCCTACAGTTTGGTCATGATATAGCAGTGCTCAATGTACTTGGGTAAAGTTCAAAATCTACTCAAAGGGGTGGAAGGGTTGTTTTTCTCACCGTACTCGTCAAACATTCCATTTTAAGAACCGATGCCTTCAGAACACCTTCATCTTATTATTTACACAGGATTATGTATATAACGAAGTTGTATATTACTGCCAGAGTTTACAGGAGGAAATGACTACTTTTTAGCCAGTGAGAGTGAAAAATATGCGAAAAGGCATAGTTTGAGTTTTATCAGAAGCATTTGAAAAGAGTTGTTTTTATATATATATAATGGACAAAATTTGCTTTTGGTGTGTGTTAGAAAAGGGGTTTCTGAGAGTACTTTGTTGTATGGAGTCAGTTATCTCCCTTGACGTGAACTGTAAATGGCTATAATTTATCAAAGTGCAGAAGATTTTTTGTTTTATTTTCATATAGATTAATGTTTTCCACGTACATATCACTTCTACTTAGTTGTTAAATCAAATATGTTTGTTTTTAAAAATATTTATAGATTGTTTACCTACTTTAAGTGAATTTTTTGGCAATTCGATACTACATTCCAATTACACATTTTCAATATTAATCTAATCTGGAATATATTGTTGCCTTAAGTGCTAGGTCTGGTTGTCTTAGTGAGAACAAACCTTATACATGTACAAGCATGCAGATTATTAGGTTTTAATATTCAGAACTTAATGAATATTCATTAGATATAGTGTTGTAGTGACCATTCATTTTGCATGATATAAGAAAACAAAATGAGACGGATTGATTTATTATATTTTTAATAATAAGTTTTTATTTGATATTTGCATGTATTCATTGTGGAATCAATTATCAGTTTTGTGAATTCTTGTCAATTCAAAATTTGCCATTGGAATTATGTAACGTTAACTAAAAATGCACCCAGTTAGTGTTAATTGTTAAAAATATTGGCATGACCCAATTTCATTTATGTTGAAATTTGTTTTGTACGTTTTTGCATATATGTGTCGCATGGTTGTGAATTTTCCTCTGGATCATAGTCTAGGATGATAATGTATATCTGTAGATTTTCAAATAGATTTAACTTTAAAATTTCAATTCTTCTTAAAATCAAATTAGCCATTTATTGTTTTTTCATCATCAATTGATATAAATTTAGCTTATAGGGATTAAGTTTTTTAAATGGACAGTAGCATATTTGTAGTTCTTGTATAGTTACTAAAAACTTTATTTTATGTATATTTTTCATTATAACCTTAAATGATATACCTTTATGCAGGAATCAGTATCAGATGTTTTTAAATTGATTCCTTAGAACACACATTCCATTTATTATTGTTTGATGCCGGCAATTAATTTCAGTTGTAGGCTGAACAATTTCGTTCTTAGAAAGTTTTGTAAATATATTTTTTCTCTACAATTTTTAAGAATTGATCAGAAGTAAAATATATATTTTTTTATTGAAGATATATTTTTAGCAATAAAATCAGCATAATTTCTCTATTACTTCATTTTTGATAATGATAATTAATTTCATCACATCAAAAAAATTATCAGAATTGAATAAGTTCAGTCTGCCTTCTAAAGAAACAACTTCACGAGGTTCATAAGAATAATACTCTATCATTTTGTAGGTAAAGTATATAGAAACATGATCAAAGATTTATTACTTGTATAAATTAAACATTTAAATATTATAACCTTTTTGTAATATATTTCAAATTTTCATTTCAAACTGATTATATATATATATATCTTTCTTTTTCCTTTACACATCTATAACTATTAATCATAAGAAATTTTCATTTCACCTCATACTGATCATTAACCTTATATCTAGCTAGAAATGAATCTCTCTAAGCAAAATTGTATGAAGTCTTTCCATAATATGTCAAAATGTCATTTATATTATTTTTGCCAGAATAAACAATCCTTTTCTGAAAACTGTCGCATGTGTGTTATATATATATTTTTTTACACATACTGCAAGCTCATATCTTTCTAATGCATGGAAAAATTAATGATATAAAACAAAAAAAAATATTTGATATTTGTGGGTGGGTGGGAATATTGTGGGAGACAAATCGATTTCGTTCTTCATTTTTACTTTGAATCATAGACTAAAAGAAAAAGATATGAATGTTTTTGATTTCTATGCATTTAACTGTTGAGCTTGTAGTTTAGTTTCTGTGTGCATGGCGGTGGGAATAAGGCTTCGTGCTTTGGTCCTACACCCAGCTAACCATGTCCTCGAATCCTTACATTGACAATCCATTTGTGGATCAAAGGTCGTGTCCAAGTAGTTGTGCATTTCTGATGCTTTGTACTGTCCTGCTCCAAATTATACATCTCTTGTCAAACTCTTACACTTTTGTTATCAAACTTTTCATCCCCAGAGGATGAAGATAAGTTTAATGCTTAATGTACAATTACTCTAATTAATTTCATTAAGAACTTTGTAGTTTTATCAGTTTGATTTTCAAAGGTATACATTTGCATAAGATTGTGATGTTTTTACTTTCATAGAATTTTAAAAAATTTAAATGAAAAAAAAATTAGTTTGACTAGAGTTGTGGTTATAAATAACTCTGTTTCTAACATTTCAGACCTTTGTGTATTTCGTACATCATGTAAAGCATTTATATTCATTTGCACATCATCATCGATGCACAGCTAGCCAATATTGAAATTCTGTTAAAGGGAGAAAACTATCACAGTAAATTATTCTGTACTGAATAATGATAATTGGTAATAATACAGAGAATTAATTTGGTTTGTGGAAGGAAAACTGCATTCAAAGTTAAAATAATTAAGTTATCTCCCTTGAATAGAAATCTCAATTTATGAATATGCTTATAGTTTTAACATGATGGTAGATACACCAAAACTATTCACATATCATCAACAAGCATTCTAGTGTCGTGGAAGAAATACAATTCAATGCTGACTGACCTTGTTAACCTTTTGACCTTATTCTTTGACCTTCTGACTGTATTTGACTCACACTCTTTAATTCAATTGCATTTACCATTGTACACTCCAAGAATTTTCCTGTGACCTTTAAAGAGTGGAGCATATTTATATGTTTAACATTCTTCTCATCTATCATTAGTATGAATTGAAAACTTACATGCTGACCACTCCAAGTAAAAAACCGATAGTTATGATTCAGTCTTACATATCATTTCTGTTAGAAGTATGCAAATGAATTTGGGAGGACAAAACTATAATCATATGTCTACAGCATCAGAAGTTAAAATACAAGATATGTTCCACAATGTCCTGCTGTAATTAAAACAGAACTCCATTGCTGTACCAGTTGAAAGCTTGTTTGTTAAAGACCTACAAATCACATGATAAACAACAGCTACCATACAATTAGTGTGTCTGTGTGATAAGAATACAAAAGCCATTTTACCAAAGTCTTATATTTCCCTACTCAGTGTATCTAAATTGTCTCCAAAATAAGTGATTTACATGAAAACTGTTTATTTTACTTCAAATGTGAAAATTTTGAAAGGTTTTGCAATTCATATCAATTTTCTCCAGCTGTCCAGGTGCTTACTCAGGAGAATATACATGTATTCAAAAAATAACATACTTTATACAAAAATATCTTTTAAGTTAGCTGTTATGGTTCTTGTGTAATACTCATCAGGCTCAAAGATTTTTGAAATCTTAATAGATTCACTGACACTTAATTGTTTATAAAAAATGAATAAATAATAAATATGAAAGAAATAAATGTGCAAAATATGATTAATACAATAATATATATATATATATATATATATCATTAAGTGATAAAAAGGATGTTACAGTGACATCACTTTATTTTTAATTCCTTAAATTTTTGACACATTAATTACTAGAAAAGTTTGACATCATACATCACATGCAAGTAATTACCTTTCCAAACTCACTAATTGGAAATATATATATCCGCATCAATTACACTATCATAACTATACCAAGTATCCATAAATCTACAGTGTTTGTCAAAATGATTTACTCAGAGCACAAAATATGATACACATATCACTTTCTCACCAATAATATATGGCTTCCAAATGTGTAAGGAGCTTAGAGGACAAGTCATGTGATCAATGATTGACTTTAGCTGACAGCTAAGTAAGAGGAATCATTCCTATTTACCTGTGTCAGATACCTGAGGGCTTACACATAATCACATATTATCGTCATGGTTTCCGATTCTCCTTACCCAGTATTAATGTCCAGCAGGTATGTGCTGAGGCTCTACATGAGAGAGAAGTAATATATAAAAAAATGTACCTTTTAGTTTACTTTTCATGTCTTTCATGTTAAGGAAAACTTTTTTTGGTATTTATTGAACTGTACAAATTGTAAATCTAGTATTTGATTAAAAATTCAATAAAAACAAATTAAAAGTGCCCCTAATAGCAATTATAAGTTACAACTCATTGAAGCAAAAGGTATACCCTTAACATACCATATATTTATCTTAAACGTTTATCCTAAGTTCTTCAAGGGTATTTGAAGGACAAGCACATGCATTCATAGTAGAGGTTGAAAGTCATTCATTCATTTGAATTGTAAATGGAAAATTTGATCCTCCCAAAATTCTGAAGGTTAGGTAGGATCCAGTCTGACTCTCTATCCCCAATTACCTGTTTTCTCAGTTAGAAAATATTACCAGGTGTTTACAATAGACACATTCAGCTGTCTTTACAAAAGGAAATACACAGAATGGATGAAAACACTTTTAACTTATTCTTTATTTATGGTAACAAAATACTTGGGTGCAATAAACCCATAGATTAATGAAACAGACTATAAAAAGTCCACACACACTTTACTATAGGACAGAAATTCAGAGATGCATCCCTGTGTCTGTCTCAGTCCTTATCAGTGAGGGTCTACATGGAACCCCTGAAGCAAATTGGACAATGGTTTATTTAATTGTTAACAGCACTCAGACTAATGAGGAAACAAAGACACAACATTTTTTTCATGAAACACCAGTAATTACACACATTCATATAGATTTGCAGATGATCTTAACAATGAAAAAGAGACCTTTTTACTAATATTTCTACAATTTTACTAATGCTTTGTTTTCTGAAACAGACTTTAACTCACAAGGCACTAATATATGTGTGCTTGATTACTAATAATGATAATATTTATCATTAATTAGATATGAACGTCTAGCCGCCCTTTGTGTCACTCAGGTATGTGTATTGAGTTTTATAACAATACACAACTCTATCTCCCTAACCCTTTATCTGTCTGACCCCTAGGGGTCAACATACCAGCTTGTTAACACAGTAACCACAATGCTCTGAGTTGTACAGGATAGATTTACATAAAACATACTCACAATAGTTTGAATCAGATGATCGTTAGCTCTTAAAGTATTTTATTACATTTGCGTAATTTAGACATTTTTTTTTTACTGTGAAATCATTTTCACAAACATTTACAAATGATTCAGCATTGAAATTCTTCAAAGAGTTATTTTTTAAGTTAGTTGTTTTGATCAAAGTTCCATATAATGCTCTGTTGGTGTTTTAAAGCAAGTGGATTTATCTTTATGATGGTAATATGAAGAAGTTGCTGCAATTAGGAGATTGTGTATTTTTCATAAGATTTCATATTATGTTAAAATTCATGATTGTGCAAAAATCACAAATTGTAAGATAATGTCCATTAAAAGGGGTACAAAAGGGGGTACCTAATAATGGTATATTTAAAGAGGTCCTAAAGGGGAAACTGATAAAGATGTCAACTAACTGGTCCCTATTTGTATAAATAGGTTTTGCTAGAAACAAAACTTTGAAGTTCATATTAGTCTGAAGTGAACAAAAGCATATATGTTTGTATTGAAAAAAAAACTTGATGGTAGTTATGTTAAAATACAAAAATTTGAAAACAAAAAAACCCTGGTACATGTGTTTCTATAACATCAGATTCCTCTGTGAATGAAATAGCATATCAGATACCCGGTAAAATATTTGCTGATGAATGTATCATTTATAACATATTTTTTCTTTAGTCAGTCTAGGATGGGAATTTAATCACATGAGTGTTGTGACAGGAGGGGTGGGGGGAGGGGCAGGGTTTGTATAATGGAAAGATATAGTGCAAGGATGCTTTACAGAAATGCAGTGAATAAAATTTTCAGATTTTGGAAGGTTTTTAAGGAAAATATTTTAATTTCATCAAAGCAAAATTAAATTGTGGATGTTTTAGTAATTACCTGAATTGTATCTGTTAAAGATTTTACATTGTTTATGAGAATCTGAAGAGGAAGTTGAGTTGATATTTAAAGAATTATGCACGATTGTTGTCACATATTTTACAAAAAAGAAAAAAAAATTAGGTTACACTGTAGTATTGTTTTATGAAAAATCTGAACAGGTAGATGTTTACTCTCAGGAAATAGTTTGAGGCCAAATACGAAAACAGATTTTTTTCTGTACATACAACAGAATTTATAGAACAAAATCTATGAAATAAATGATACCTAAGTCAAACAAAGTCTTTGATATAATCCCAGATATAAGGATCTTCAGTGAATACTTTTTGGTAAGTAGATTTTCATTCTGAAAGAGATTTGATATCTGTCCAGTCTTTTATCCTGATTGTTTACAGCTTAAGAGGTAAAAAAGAATGAGGGATTTTGGGTTACAGGATGTTAAATGACTTTAAATCTAAAATATGTTTACAAGTATTAAAACATGATGTCGCTAATCAACAATGATAACAAATCTTAAAGACAGTTATTGAGAAAAAATAATTTATGAAAACCATGAGTCAAGCTAACAATACTTTGTTACTCCCAGACTTTTAACTACCGTGATCTACTGAATAGGAAGGAATGAAAGTGAGATATTAGTGGTTTCAACCTGTACAGAACATCATTTACTGAAAATGGAAACGCTATAACGGTTCATCAGGACGTGAGGAAGAGTTTATCAGCTTCAAAACAATGTGATATTACATTAATGAGAAATTTTAACATGTCAATGCTCAATACTTGATGTAAGCTTTTTTTTTTGAAAAAAGTTTATATTTTCTGTTGGAATACTTTGGTGAGGTTTGTGTTATGATTTCTAAACATCAGGAATGATACCAATATTTGGATGAAGGCTAGAATGGATGTTGTGGAATGTTCTGGTTTTAATTTTGATCAGTCCGGAACTGATGTGATTGATGTCGGGAAGTGATGTGATTAATGGTGCTGATTTGTCCTTACAAGATTCAGATGCTGATATCTTAATTAACCATGTATTGATGGCAGACATTTATCTAAGGACTGAAGACTGATGATGTAGTTAACTGTTGTCTACATGTTAAATCTGTATGGGTCGTACCAGATGGTAACCTGAGGTCAGCTTGATGTTTGTATACTGTAGCATATATATAATAAAAGATCTCACAGAGAGGGCACTGATTTGATCCTTAGGTTGATCAGCGAGATGGTTCCTATTACTATCCTTTGTCCAGGAGACGATTGACATTAATTCGCAATATACCAACATATCAACATATCAACAGTTCAGTTTGTTTTCGGCTTTATTTACTTGTTTGTGGTAAAGTCAAATTCTGATTAAGTTTGACCCAAATTTTCTTTTTCTCTAGGCTTGAAATTTATTCGGCTAAGAAAAAAATATTTGCTGCCAGCAAAAATATAAAATAAGAAAATGAATTTTCAAGTTGGTTGGTGGTAAGGGGTTTGGATACTGACATTGAGAGAAAATGGAAAATCTCTCCCCTACAAAGTTTGATGGTCTTGTCTTTATGTTGGTGATAATTTTAATAGGTTCCTCTGTCTACAATAGGTGTGCAGGTTTGAAGGCGAGGTTGTGACCCTGACAGTAAATTACCTTTATATTGTTTGTTTTTTCCATCAAGTTTGTACCTGGCTGGACTGTATTTAATAGCAGTGTCTGTCTATCATACTCTTGAAAGTATAGAATATAACATGATTGTAAAATGCAGGCGTCAGAAATTGACGTGATTGGATGTTGATTTCATCAGCTGAAATGGACGACCAGAATATTCTCAATGAATGAATATCAATGGATTTTGTTCTCCTGAAGAAAAGATTGGAATTTTGACACAAGTTTGATGTATAGATCATTTCATGTGAGGAAAGTCAATTATGTGCTAAAGTGAACTTTACTTTATGAATGAAAATTAATAGAAGTTTTGAGCATTGAGATTTCAAGACAAATAAATGTGTTACTATTTGAAATCTAGCCAATTTCATGTGATGCGTTTCGGGAAATATGTACAGAATTGTACGGAGATGATGTTCCTGCGGATCATTCCGAGGCAGCTAGTTAAGTAATAAACATCATTTGTGTGTGAATTACAATGAGGAGTGGTAGAACGTATATCACTATAGTAAGTACTGCTAAAATCGAAGACCTCATTCTTGGATATATCAACTATGGTGAGTTTAAACATTGTGCAGACTTAATTTACAACATTAATCTTCAGAAATTGTCATTTCAGTTTTTATTTTACACCAAATTTTGATTTTTTTTTTACATAAGTATGTAAACGGCAGGTTATGTAGTTATGAATATTTGTTGAAATCATTGCTAATATATAAAAAAATTTATCTAAAAAAATCAAAATTTTGTCAGTTCTAGATACTCTGTGTTGAAATCATTGCTAAATATATAAAAAGTTTTATCTAAAAAAATCAAAATGTTCTCAGTTTTAGATACTCTGTTGAAATTATTGCTAAATATATAAAAAGTTTGTGTTTAAGATGGCCTTAATTACTTCTATATTCAAACACGAAGTAGAAGTGCTTGACTTTGATCTTCAAATTTTCAAAATAAATCCGAGGATTTTGAGGGTTTTGCAAGTATTCGGAAATCAATAAAGAAATATCAAAGTTTTAAAGAGTTTGTTACACCCTGATGCTATCGGAATTTGACGTCAGACTTAATATTGTAGATCAAAGTTTTTTTTCAATGGAAACTGAGGACGGGAGAATGTTGAGCAGATATGTGAAGGGCACCTCTGAATGATATATGTTTATTTACCTATGGGAATGATATTGACTTGCTATCTGTACTGTGTCTAGGGTAACCCTGTGTAAAATACAGTGTTGGGCTATTTCTATGTGAATTTTGGGGTACTTTATAGATTTACAACCTGATCATTATATACAAAGTAAACAGTTTTTATAAAGACATCCATCCACCACTAGTATAATGTATGCCTATAAAACTAAAGGATTTGATGTCGGTCAGCCTTGTAAACAGATTTGATAAATCAATGGAGGATATACAGAAGTAATCATATCAGTTTCATAATTTCTTTCAAAACTGAAATTAGAAAAAAAGTAAAAAAAAAATTTCAATCGTGAGATAAGAAAAACTTTTTTCAGACCCCTTCCCTCGGCGTCCTCAAAGTCGCAATTACATCAGCCTACCTCCACCCTGTTTATAACATTTTGTCATTCTCTCTTCCACTTACCAATCATTCACCACTTTTCTGTTTAATTCCCTTCCCTAGCTTCTCAGGTAAGGGATTATCCCTCACTTCTGTAATTATAGACAGGTTCAATTCTTTGATTCAATTTTCGAACAGTCATGTATAGGTCTTAACTTTTGCTTCAGGGACACTAGAAATCCACTTTGCCCAACCCCGTCCACTGTCTCAACCCCCATCCTATCTCTAATCTCTCATAGACAGAGGTGTTGTAACATGTTGGCACAGAATTGTCTGTTGTCACCAGACTTTTAAATCAGATTGATAGGATAAGACTGTTTATGTCAACCATTGAAGGTCTGGTCTGGTCAGTTTTAGGAAGTCAGAATAGAAAAGAGAATTGCATTGAAATGATAGACAACTTTGGTTTATTCATTAAGCTAACAAGGCTTGATTTAAGTCAACACCTGACGTACAGCTTGGGATTATATGGATAGATAAGTACTCTTTATCGTAGAAAAATAGATCATATCTAATAATGGATGTAAGCTTTAAATATGTTCTCTATTTAATAATTAGGAGATTTTTTAAACAGGTGTATTGTGTATTATAAATGTAAAGTGAAAGTAGACTCTATTTGTTACTGAACATGTTGGTTAGTTTGGTGTAAATTATTTAGAAATAGTAGTGTATTTATAGGAGACTACATATCACTCACTTCATTGATATATATTTTTTTTCAACAGCAACAATCAATTTAAGATTTGCTTCATTTATGTTTGTTAAATACAGAATCATTTAGTTGATAAAGAACATGGTTACCACAAACAAATTCTGTATAAGGACAGCTTATACCAGGGATAATCCTAGAGGGAGTTAAGGGGCCATTAGCCCCTCAAAAACCTTCCATATTTCAATTTTCTTTCAATTTCACATAGGATGGTCCTTCTTAATTCCTACATAGACTTAAATTGGCAGAAAATTATCTATTACTATTTGCACTCAAGATTTTCCCTGTATTACTATACATTACTACAAACCCCTGTGCTACTATACATTACTACAAACCCCTGTGTAACTATACATTACTACAAACCCCTGTGTAACTATACATTACTACAAACCCCTGTGTAACTATACATTACTACAAACCCCTGTGTAACTATACATTACTACAAACCCCTGTGTAACTATACATTACTACAAACCCCTGTGTAACTATACATTACAAACCCCTGTGTAACTATACATTACTACAAACCCCTGTGTAACTATACATTACTACAAACCCCTGTGTAACTATACATTACAAACCCCTGTGTAACTATACATTATAACAAACCTCTGTGTAGCTATACATTACAACAAACCCCTGTGTAGGTGAACACATCACTTAAGATCCATGTGTGTAAATAACACATGAAAGTAAATTTAAATGAAATTGGTTAAGTACATGTTTGGGAATAGTTCAATTGAGTATGAAATTCATTAGTAGTCTGGAGAGGATGGAAGGAGGAAGGAGAGTGGGGAGCATTCAGAAAGCTAATATCTAAACCCTGATGGTTGTATGTTAATTAAGTGGCTGACAGACAGGTCTCACAATTAAATTACAAAGATCTATGTACACATCTGCAGCACATGTAATGTTAATGTCCTTATCCTTTTTCTCACACAATGCTTCTGTTCCTAAGTACTCACTTCAGTTAAGACATGTTCTAGTCAATTTCAAGAAGAAATATTTTTGATATCATAAGGAAAATACGTCTGACATATAACATATTATTTGAACTACTTTAAACAATGATCCCTTATTTAAAGCCATTTTATGCACAATTGGAAAATTCAAGAAAAAATTTAATTCAAAGAAATGTATTTTGTTCATTTCACATGATTGTGATCTTAAAATTTTTTTGTGAGATGATATCATTAGATACAAAATATTAGCATAAATTAAAAGGAAAAAAACAAATATAAATAGATAAATCAAAATGAAACAATACAAATTAATAAGAAAGTTTATTTGTTTGTTACTATAAAAAAGTGATGGAAGACTGGTGTGACGTTTCGATTTTATTTGAGGCCAAGTTTCAACAAAAAATTTTTTTTTATTTTGAAGCTAATGTAAAATTTCTAAGTTCTGATTTAATGCTAGCTGTTGTATTTTAGGTTTAGGTTGTTTGTAAGGGATGGCCTGTGTAAGTAGCAGGATAAGTGGTTCTTCTTGTCTGTAACATCTGTAGACAGTAACAGCTAGATTTATTGGTCAGTGACTGGACAGTAACTTACCAGATGGGATTCGTTTGGATTATATGTAAATCTGTGTCAGAAGCAGTTTGTCAGAAAAAAACATATTCAAGAGAAAGATAAACAGAGAAAATAGGATTCTAAACATCCAGAGCTTACTGAGAAATAGAGTTCTACTTTCAATAGTGAGAAATAGTGTTCTACTTTCAATAGTGAGAAATAGTGTTCTACTTTCAATAGTGAGAAATAGTGTTCTACTTTCAATAGTGAGAAATAGAGTTCTACTTTCAATAGTGAGAAATAGTGTTCTACTTTCAATAGTTAGAAATAGTGTTCTACTTTCAATAGTTAGAAATAGTGTTCTACTTTCAATAGTGAGAAATAGTGTTCTACTTTCAATAGTTAGAAATAGTGTTCTACTTTCAATAGTTAGAAATAGTGTTCTACTTTCAATAGTGAGAAATAGTGTTCTACTTTAAATAGTGAGAAATAGTGTTCTACTTTAAATAGTGAGAAATAGTGTTCTACTTTCAATAGTGAGAAATAGTGTTCTACTTTCAATAGTGAGAAATAGTGTTCTACTTTCAACAGTGAGAAATAGTGTTCTACTTTCAATAGTGAAAAATAGTGTTCTACTTTCAATAGTGAGAAATAGTGTTCTACTTTCAACAGTGAGAAATAGTGTTCTACTTTGAATAGTTAGAAATAGTGTTCTACTTTCAATAGTGAGAAATAGAGTTCTACTTTCAATAGTGAGAAATAGTGTTCTACTTTCAATAGTGAGAAATAGTGTTCTACTTTCAATAGTGAGAAATAGTGTTCTACTTTCAATAGTGAGAAATAGTGTTCTACTTTCAATAGTGAGAAATAGTGTTCTACTTTCAATAGTGAGAAATAGTGTTCTACTTTCAATAGTGAGAAATAGAGTTCTACTTTCAATAGTGAGAAATAGTGTTCTACTTTCAATAGTGAGAAATAGTGTTCTACTTTCAATAGTTAGAAATAGTGTTCTACTTTCAATAGTGAGAAATAGTGTTCTACTTTCAATAGTGAGAAATAGAGAAAATCATGTTAATTTGTAAATAGGGACTGCTGGTTTCTTAAAAAGAAAAAAAAAATGCAAAACAAGATTTACTTTTTGTGAATTTGCCCTTGCATGTTTTTGTTTTGTAGCTGTTTCATTGCCAAATAATCAACAAATATGTTTTTCTATACTATTAAATATTCAGATTTTCTGATTTTTTTTTAAAGATTGCATGAATGATAAATCTTTGATTTATTTTCCAGGATGATAATATCATACCGTCAAAGTGTTCTCATTTAGATTGTTAATATTTAGAAAGATTGAAACTTATTAGTATGTTAATAATGTTGCTGATTAGGGCACAGGTAGGGTTACACATTTTTTGTATGTGTTCATTACCTTCCTCTTCATATGCAGGCTATTTCTGTGATGTTGACCTCTGTGGTCACTGTGAATCAGATGCTTGTTATTACATCATACATGTGCTTTTTAACGGTCTCCTCATGCATATGTTTTATTATTTTTATTGTCTAGGAGCCAAGAAAGTTGAAACAGTTGAGGAAACTGCTGTTATTGAACCTGAAAAAGGACAAGCTCCAGAATTTGTCCTCAAGATAAAAACACAGACAGTAAGTGGTCACAGAGTTGTTCCTATCCTCATCTACATGTAAAGCTGTTTATTTACACTGTGTGTACAGTTTACGCTGTACCTCTGTAGTAAAGGTTATACATTTCAAAGTAATTCTGATTGCTGTTATTTTTAAGGAATAAGAAAATGGATGCTTGAAATACAAACTTAGCAGAGGAAGATATAATCCATTTCATGTTATCCATGAAAAATGTTTAAACCATCGAAAAAAAGACTGTAAGATCACATAATACATTTATTTAAATGTTGATTTTAACCAGGGACGTATAATATGTCCCTGCTTTAACCTTTGTATTGTTTTCACCACAAGACTTTTGATGTTGTCTATTTACAAAATTTTAAGATACCAGTAACATCAATGTTTTAATGTTGTTTTTGAAAACAACACTTTGTTATTCCAGGAAGCAATTTGATTCTGTGTTTTTTACCTCAACAGATTACAGAAGGTGAGACAGTGGACTTCAGCTGCGAAGTGATAGGGGAACCAAAACCCGAATTGCACTGGCTGTGTAATGGTCATGAGCTCACAGAGGAGGGCAAATACATGGTGTTCGAGGATGAAAAACTTCACCATCTTGAGGTTTACGACATCACACCTGAGGATGCAGGGACATATGCTGTCGAGGCAGAAAACAAATTTGGCAAAGTTACGTGTACAGCCGAACTTCAAGTCACAGGTGAATTAAACTCAAATTGTTATATATCATAATCTTATCTAGAACATTGGATTTGGTTTTTGATAAATTTTCTTTTTTCATTCATAAATTTTTTTTTGTTTTTAATCATAGAACATTATTTCCAATGTGTTTATTATGTAATACTGTGACATATCCTGTCAAGGAATTTTGACCAGATTCTTTAGAATTTCAATTTTTGATCTCAGATGAAACATCATTAATTAACATATTCAATTGAATATTGTAATTATCTTCTATTGTAAATTCAAATGTGCTTTTCAATGTTTGATTTTCAATTGCTGTCGGATAATCAATGAAAACGATTTAATATATTTCCTTTCAAAGCCAAACCAGTAGAAGAAGTGAAGGAGCTTGAAGCACCCAAATTTGTGGTCGAAATTCAGACAGTCGAAACCACTGTTGGAGAGAAAGCAACATTCACTTGTCGTGCTACTGGTAAACCCACACCTGAGATCTTGTGGTACAAAAATGATAAGGAAATCACAAAGACTGACAACAGATTTACAATTCAGTATGGTGAAGACTGTGAATCTTCACTTCTGATTGTGGATGTTCTTCCAGAGCATGATGGGACTTACACAGCTGAGGCCAAGAACGAAGCTGGCACCGCCAAATGTAAAGCGGAACTCTTCGTCGAAGGTAACCACTGATATGATGACAAAACAAAACAAAAAATCAAGAACTTGAATATTTCTAATTCCTACTAAGGAGTAGAGGGGTGGTCAGGTAGATCTCTAGTCATTATGTACAAACACTTTACCAGTTTTTATCAGGTGTATTACCTGTATATATTATGGTATAGTCCGATTCAATAAATCTAAGTTAAACTGTAACTTTAATAGTTCACAAACATTTTCTGGTGTTTAAATGTTATTTTCTGAAATATTCTTGGATTGTGAAGGTATCATCACATAACCACCCGACTCATTATATAATGACTTTCTTCAGGGATAATATTGTGTTTTGCCTGTTTCAGGCTTTTCACAATGCAGGCCAACTTATTTCCATGTTGCTGGGTCTCAAACATCCCAGTTTTATTTTGGTCTGTGTTTTCTGGAAGAATATGCTGTCTTTGGCTCCAAATTGATATATACTGAAAATTATACATGACACTGAATACTTATTTTGGACTCCAGATATTAAACAAAGTAAATGACTGGATTGTATTTATTAACAATGTTTGGTGTTACAGAGCCGAAGGATGAGAAATTGTCCCCTCCTGAGTTCATCAAGGTTCCAGAAAAGGTTGTTGCTAGGGAACATGAGCGTGCTCAGTTCCTGGTCAAGGTTGTTGGAATGCCAAAACCTACAGGTAGATTTGTTTTTGTGAAAACACTACATTGTACTTAAAAAAGTCTAAGTCTCATAGATGTATGAGCATTTTTTTACCCCTCCCCCTCCCCCCCTTTTTTTTTGACAATTAAGATGAGATACAATATATTAAAATTTGAAGATAATGGATATCTTTCTTAAAAAAACAACACAATATTTTGATAACAGAAAGAGAATCATGACGCTGAGAAATGTACCTCAAGCCAACATAATTTAAAATTTCATTTCTTTGTGCAGTTGCCTGGAAGAAGGACAAAATTCTTGAGGACAAAGATTTGTACGATTTTGAGAAATATGAAGACACTTATTGTTTTGAGATCAAAGACACTGATACAATTGATGCTGGTGTGTACACCTGTATCGCCACTAACGAAGCTGGAGAAGCTACCTGTGAAATCCCTCTTGAAGTCACAGGTAGGACTTCATTTTGTATCTCAATTTTGGAAATTTAGTTGGTTGGTTTCATTTAGATAAAAATTCTTTCATGAAGTAAAGGGTTTGAATTTCTCAATATTGACAGAAAACTAAGACAGATTTTTTGGTAGGCAGCTGTTTGTGATACGGGGAATGATTTATGAAATGTGACTTAAATTTTGGAGAAATAAAAATGCCAAACTTTTTGTGAGATAGTGCTTCATGTATTTACACCAAAGTGTTACAAACACAGAGATGTTTAGGACAAGCCTATGGGAGAATGTCTCTATCATTTTATGACACAACGGCTCAATATCAATCGAATTTTGAAGAGGTGTGTATATTGTACAGAAGTTGCTCGTGACAAGCGTCTGACCGAGTCACCACTGGTTCTTCGACACCAAGACGAGTCCAAGGCACCAGAATTTACAGAGGTCTTCGAAGAGTGTGTAAGTAGAATGAAAAATATTTTAACTTCAAAGTTGATTTAAGTAGAAATATCACAGATTTAGAACGAATACTTACAAAGACCTAATTCAATTTCAAACTCTTCTTGGTAAGTTTGTCTGTGTTTTCTTGAAATTGAATCTTTCTAAAAATGTCTAGTAATATTTTTTTTTATTAAATGATAAAGTTCTGTATAATAATGAAGAAGATTTTTTTGCATGGAGTTGAATTCTAACTGACTGGTTAACCAATCAAGACTTTCCAAATGCATCATGTGATGATTAATGACTTTAAGGATAAAACTTGAAAATTTCCCTGATTACAGACTGTAATGGAGGAGAGACCTTTGACCTTGATCGCCAAGGTCGTTGGACTACCTCGTCCAGAGGTTGCATGGTTCAACAATGGTAAAGCCTTAATGAATACCCCAGCTGTCAGTATCTCATATGATGACGAAACGACCACGCTGTTGATAAAGAAATCAACTGTTGATCATGAGGGAGAATTTAAATGCGTTGCCACTAACTCTGCAGGACAAGCAGAACACGTTGCCAAAGTCAATGTGGAAGGTGTGTATGGAATCAAGTTGCTTTCTTTGAACAGTAAACTGGCATTTTTTTTGTCTAGAATGATTCCATGAAAAGAGGTGAAAGACATTTTCTTTAAACAATGTCATTATTTGGGGGAAAATGGAAATTGATGAAGGAATGTGCATCCATTTCTGATGCACTGTTTGTACATGTTCTGTCGAAATTTACAAACTTAAAATTTTTGAAACTCTGTATATGAATGTGAGTAATGTGTATGTTCACTATCAGGAAATGTAGAGTAGGGTTTACCATATACAAACATTTTTTTAAAGTGTAAGTCTTCAATATTTCGAAATATTTTATCTCCAGGCAAGTCTGAGCCCCCAGAATTTACTCGTAAGGTGAACTCTAGGGACATCAAGGCCGGTCGTCCTGTCAGATTTGAATGTGCTGTCAAAGGCATCCCTCAACCAGAAGTCTCATGGTAGGTAGTTTAACCAATGAGAATTGCTGTTTCATTATTTAAAAAAAGTCAGGAGGTCTCATTGGATCTTTTATTCCAACCATATGCAGTATTTCCAAAAAGGATTTTGTTAACGTTGAGAAATTACTTACTTGATTAATTATTTGTTACTTTACCAAAGTCTCAGATAGTGTGGCTCCTCGAAATTGTACTTAATGAGGACAATCATGTCAACAGGTTTATCAACGACAAACCAATTGAAACTGGGATCAGGTTCCGCATGGATGAGCGCAAGGGTTACGTAGACGTGGTCCATATTCTTACCATTGACAACACCGTACTGGAAGATGAAGGCCAGATCAAGGCTGTTGCCTCCAATAAAGCAGGGGAAGTAACTTGTGAAGGCAGACTCACTGTCGAAGGTTTGTAACTGGCTTTGGTTGCATACTCAAAGTTTGATAATTTTATGTCATCAATACAACAAAAGCAGGTGTTGAAGTGTGGTATTCATTGGCCGGAAAGAGTTTCGCAAAAAGTCTGCTTACTAAAAGTTTTTGAAATGCATTTTTAATTTGTCATTCAGAAAAGAAAGAAGGCCCCAAGATTATTAAGAGGTTGGAGAATTTGGAAGTGGTTGAGAAGAGCTCAGTTGTATTGGAGTGTGCTATTTCTGGCAAACCTAAGCCAGATATTATCTGGTAAGTTCAATAGCTAAACCAAGCCAATTATTGTCTTGTAAGTTTGATGCAAACCAAAACTGGTTGTTGCCTGGTGAAGTTATAATATAAAACTCAAACCAGTAGTTTGCCACTGAAAATGTACATTTTTTGGAAACATGACAATGATGATGTTTCACAGTACGTGTACCTTATTTATTCCACAATAAGCCCAAACCATGTAATAAGCTGTTCAGTAGAATCGCTTATGTTTGTTAATCTGATTTATACACAAAATCTGTAGGGAAATATGAAGATAGTGATTTCTGATCAATATTATCTTAAAATGTTTGTGTTTGTTATGTACAGGATGAAGGATAAGACAGTATTGACTGAATCTGAAGACATCAAACTTGAAGTCATCGACCAGACATACCGTCTCACAATCCCCAGTGCACAAGTTTCAGATTCCAATCTCTACACAATTCGTGCCAGCAACCCAGCTGGCCAGGTCTCCTGCAGCTGTCGTCTCAAAGTCTTGCGTAAGTTTTTAACCACCTGAGAATATATAGGAGTTACATAGGAAACAGATTAATGAGAAGAAAGATTAAAAAGCATCTGTATTTTGCTACCCTGTAGAAAGTTGTCTCTATCTTATGTATTGGACGTCAAGGTCATTCATGATTTTGACTTTTTTGGTTGTTACAACAATTAAAGCAAATTTATATGATAAGCAGTAATGGTACACACTGTGTTTTTACTGTGAAGGACATTGAACACAGTAATATATTCACCATTAGAGGAACAACGTTGCACTTTCTAACCATTTCAAGTAGTAGACTAGTAACATTGTTGGAATGACTATGTGACCTTTCTGAGAAGTGTCACAAAATCATTAACTACCAAATAATCACTTTAAGATAAAGACCTTAAAAATATTTCTTTTGATTTTCTAGCTGGTAGAAAGCCATCATTTGCAAGAAAAATGTCTGACACTCTTGTCCCAGAAGAGGGCGCTGTAAGCTTCGACTGTAAAGTGGAAGGACTTCCTCTTCCTGAAGTTAAATGGTACGTCAAATTTTATGTCAAGCTTTTTAAAGATCCAGATTAAGGGAAGCATCTATACTGGAAAAGGCTGATTGGGTGTAGCCTGTGTCTCACAGGATGATATGAAAAATCACTCCTCTCACCTCTCCAAAAAAAAGAGGGGGAGGGGTTGAAGTTGTATTTTATGAATGTAGTTTGTGATTATTCATGGAAGATAAACAAGGATTTTTTTTTATAAACATGTCAAACAACAAAACAACTCTTTTTGTTTTTAATGAACCAGGTTCATCAATGACCAGGAAATAGAGGAAGGCGAAGGAGTCCACTTGGTGTTTAACAAACGTGACCGAACACATTCACTGGTTATAGACAAAGCGTCACCAGAGCTCCAAGGTCTCATCAAGGCTGTTGCTGTCAACACTGGTGGCGAGGAGCTTTGTACAGCTGAACTCACAGTCCGTGGACGTGCACCAAGCTTTAAGGAAGTACCTCTCAAGTGTACAATGCTGGAAGGTTTGTTGAAAAGATTTATCAATTTTTAAACTGTGGCATCATAAATATACTGCAGGAAAACAGATTAGGAATGTTTTAACACAAATGTAAATATTGTTTTCATATCTATAGTTGCTATGGTGACAGAAAAATACACAAATACCATTATATATGTACAAGTACATACACTTTTGGAAACATATTGCGAGAGCTTCAGACAAAAATTTTATAACCTACAGGTGCCACAGCGATGTTCCGTTGCATTATTGACGGAGAGCCGAAACCCACTGTCTCTTGGTCTAAGGGTAAATGGCAGAAGATCAAAAGTGATAAGAAATACAATGTGTTTGTCGATGAGGAAACACAAGAACAGGTTATTGAGATTAGATCTGTTCAGAAGAAGGATGCAGGAACCTACCTGGTCACACTTACCAATGAACACGGAACATGTGATGCACCTGCAACTCTGATGGTTACCAATGATGAAGAGGATGTAAACGACTGGTTAGACCAACTCAAACATAGGTAGGTCATAGGTCAAGGATCATAGGTCAATCACTGGATGCTATGTTTGGGCTAGAAGTGAAATCGATTGGGATTTTGTTTTTTAATCGATAAAGCATTTTGGACCATAGTTCCGTGAAATTAACATAAAAGTGTTGATTTTCATTGACCTGATTGTTAGAGACATTAACATTAAGTGACATATATGTTTAAAGGTCAGAGTGTCACATAAAAGGTTAAAGGTCAAATGGTGGCATATAGGGTTAAAGGTCAGAAAAATGAAGCGCAAAATTTATATTTTCATGCAGTTGAATAAATCTGTGTAAGTAATATAAATATTTCTCTGTAGGGAATTTACCCGTCACCAAGGTGATGAGGCTGTTGAATGGATGCCACAACTTCGCCATGTTGAAATGGAAGAAGACGAACCTGATGCCAAGAAGTTTGTACCAGGAACAAAAGAATTGGATGAAGCTACTGGTCATGAAATTTATCGTCGCAGATCTCGGCAGGAGGTAATCTGAAGGCTGTTGTATTATTGGTAGTCTAACTAGATCTACTACCCAAAAAAGTACCTTACTTTTTGGTTGATGATTTGTGTTTAGAGCTTTGATCTGAAAATATAACATAAATAAAGCTTTCCTTCCATTTTATCTGAAAAATTGAATTATATGTTCATTTTGGTTACAGTTGACTGATATTCAGCGAGGTCATGAGATGGACAAAAGGTCAAAGTCTGGTCTAGAGGCAACAGCTCCTGAGAAAGGCGCTGAGGTAACTGCTCCAAGCAAGCCATCCATTAAGGACAAATACAGCCGTCTTGTCAAACCCCAGAAGATTGAAGAGGCACCACCAGTCAAACTGGTCATTCCTAAGGCTCAGGTATGCCACAGATGATACACGTTTTAAAACTTAAGACTTGATTAAAGATTTGCAGTACATAATTATCAAACTGAGAAAGTCCAAGTGGATTTGTCTATGGTTTATGCATAGTTATTTTCATTCCATTTGCGTTAAAGGATTAATACATTCAAGAGTCATCATTTTTCTCCCTTTCCATGGACTGAATATGATCAACGAAAGAAAAAGATAGTGTCTTTCATAATTTCTGTAAGAATACAGAACTTTCATCCTTCAAACCAACGAACCCAACAATTTCTGTCTTATTAGAAATTCATGAATATTTATTTTTGATATTCATACTTTGTAATTTCACTTGCATCTGTTGTGAATTTTGTTCTGTTGTTGACCAACTTACTGTGACATGTGTATACCTATTACTTACAGTGGAAGGTCCTTCAGCCACTACACGACCTTGAGGTAGTGGAGATGGACGAGGCTCGTTTTGAATGCGAGTTCAGCGTAGCAAACGTCATGGTAACCTGGAAGGTGAATGGTGAGCCCATAGAGGCCAGCCCTAAGTACATGATTGATATTGAGAAAAAGAAGCACGCTCTGACTGTGACAAAATGTAAACCTAAAGACGCATGTAACATCAGCTGCTCCTATGCCAAACTCTTTACAGAAGCAAACCTTACTGTGAAAGGTGAGTTAGATCAGGGACTCTCGTGTCTATTTGTGAAATTTATTTTTTATATTTTACCTGTCTCGCAGAGTTACCTGTTGTACTTATCTGTGACTTTACCTGTCTGACAGAGTTACCTGTTGTACTTACCTGTGACTTTACCTGTCTGACAGAGTTACCTGTTGTACTTACCTGTGACTTTACCTGTCTGACAGAGTTACCTGTTGTACTTACCTGTGACTTTACCTGTCTGACAGAGTTACCTGTTGTACTTACCTGTAACTTTACCAGTCTGACAGAGTTACCTGTTGTACTTACCTGTGACTTTACCTGTCTGACAGAGTTACCTGTTGTACTTACCTGTGACTTTACCTGTCTGACAGAGTTACCTGTTGTACTTACCTGTGACTTTACCTGTCTGACAGAGTTACCTGTTGTACTTACCTGTGACTTTACCTGTCTGACAGAGTTACCTGTTGTACTAACTATTTTTTCTTGTCTGACAGAACTACCTGTTGTACTTACCTGTGACTTTACCTGTCTGACAGAGTTACCTGTTGTACTTACAATTTTTTCTTGTCTGCCAGAACTACCTGTTGAGTTTTTGATACCACTTGAGGACACAACAGCAATGGAGCACACGGATGCCACATTCACAGTTAAAATCAACGTAGAGGAGGTTGACATTATCTGGCTGGTTGACAATGAGCCAGTCAAGGATGACAAGAAATACAAGGTTGCTCGCAAAAACAGTCAGGTCATGCTCACTATCTTTGACCTCAACCCAGAGGACTCGTGTAAGATCAGTGCTACTGCCCGCGACGTTTCTACAGAATGTACTCTTACAGTTAACGGTAGGTTTTTGATGTTATCAATAGAAATTTTTCTTTAGCTAATTCAGAAATCTTAGATTTTTTTGTATTTCGTAAAACTAATTAATTTAACATGTACAAAAGTATGAAAATGATCTTAACATTTCAATAGACAGCATGTTCTTTTAAATAGCATTTCTTGTAAAAGTCTTAAATTGATACACAGATGTTGAATCATTTTGGAATGAACTATCAATTGTCAGAAATTATTGATATGTCAACATTTAGAAATTATATTGCTAAGAAGATATAAATGTGGAATTTGTATATTTTTGTTTGTTTTAAACAGAAATCCCCGTACAATTTATTGTGCCCCTGAAAGACATGGAAGAATGGGAGCATGGATCAGTGACCTTTGTTTGTGAGGTCCAGCGAGATGTTGACAAGGTCCAATGGTTCATTGGTGACAGGGAACTCGTACCAAGTGACACTGTCAAATTTGTTAGTGAAGATTTTGTCCACAAACTTTATCTTAAAGATCTCGACCTTGCTGACAATGGTATGGTCACCTTCCTGACCAAGGGCCAATCAAGCACTGCCAACCTCAAGGTCAAAGGTGAGGTCAAGGGTCATTATTTCTTTATTCACATAATAACCTTGAAATTATTTTTTTCTCAACGACAGCAATTAGCTAATTTCATATAACATTTACAAACATATATGGATTTTAATTTAATACTTGGCTTCTGAAGTGGTTTTGAGAGTGAATAGTGAAACATTTCTATCAGATTTTTCATTTTTGATCGATTTTTCCATTACAGAGATCCCAGTGGAGTTTAAGATCCCACTTTCAGATATCACAGCTATGGAGCACTCAACCGTAGAGTTTGTCAGTGAAATCAACCGTGACGTTGACAAGGTCACATGGTTCCTTGATGAAGAGGAACTCAAGGAGGATGCAAAGATCAAAATGGTTTCTGAAGGTCATGTACATAAGTTGATCATCGAGGACATTGAAGTAGAAGATGAAGGACAAGTGACCATCCAGGCCAAGGATCAGAAATCAACTGCCTCCCTCTTTGTACAAGGTAAGTCTAAAAAAGAGACCAACTTTTCATATTTTGTCTAAATTTCATCTACCAATAAGCCCATTCTTGATAACCTGAATAAAACCCCACCCTGTTTACCATTGTTTTGTTTACTTATGAACAAATACTATTTCATTCACCTGTAATAAGCCTGTAATAAGGTGGTCGGGTGGCGCAGTGTTAACGCACTCGCCTTTCACCTAGCCGACCGGGGTTCGATTCCCGGAACGGACGTGAAAAGGTAAGGGGTCACCTGCCCGACCACATGGGTTTTCCCCGGGTACTCTGGTTTCCTCCCACAATAAGACCCCTCGCGCGCTTACATCCAGGCCAACAAGAGTGATTAGTATAAGTTGACATAACTTGTTTCGCAATTGTTGTAAAATAAATAAAGTTTATATATAATAAGCCTTGAGTTAAATAACATTGGTTTGCAGAAAGAAATTTTAATTATATCCAAATCATGATTTTTATTAAGATCTCAATCTGGGACATTCTCCTGCATGTTTATTTAGAAAAAAAAAATGCTTTTGTTGTAAAACAGAAAAAAACATCACATTTGTTATATCGATACAAAACTGATACCTCGCTATGAAAATGGTGTCACATCAGAAGAAAATCTGAACAATTAAACAGATGACTTTGATAATGTTGTAACTTGTTTCCTTCACAGAACTCCCACCTGAGTTTACCTCTCCACCTAATGATGTTTCAATCATGGAGGGTGAGACAGCAGAATTTGTTTGCAAGGTCAGCAAAGAGGGCGCCACTGTCAAATGGTTCCTGGACGACAAGGAGATTGTTGAAGATGAACGTTTTGTCGTCACCAAAGACAAAGGAACACACACGCTTACCATCAAAGATGCAATCCTGCCTGATGGTGGTCTCATTAAAGCCAAGGTCGAGGACACAAGTGCCACTGCTACACTAACAGTCAAAGGTAGGTGTAAGGTCAAGGTCACTGATATAGTTGAAATTGAGGTTTTCAAGGAACAAAAAAGATTGAGAAGGATTCTTTGGATTTTTAATTCCACACTTTGCATCCGTCTTTTTTTTAATTCATCCGGAGTGGTATATTACTTGATATTTTAAAGATTGAAGTTCAAAGATTTAGTGAACATGTGTTTGAATTTCCTGTACCTCACTTCCTCTGATCTCCTACAATGCTATCCATTTTCCTCATTATTGAAGAATGTTGCCCAAGCACCTTCGTAGACCTGTTTTACGCATGACTGTTCCACCAAATCCAGATCCGTGTGAAAATTTGTTTTTGACTTTTAAAAAGAACGCTAGACATGAATACTTATCTTAAAAAGAAAACAATCTAAAAAAAAGAAAAAATACAAACAACAAACGAATGGCAAGCAGTTAGCGAAATGAATTTGCTGTTAGATAGGAAGTTGAGGGAGGGTCTATTCTCTGACAGAGGATCATCGCAAAGGATCCTTTATATAGGACAATGTAATGAGGGAGGGAGTATTTAGTGAATAAAGGGTAAAGGTTAAGGCCAATCCATGAATAAGGATATATAATAAAGCAGACATCCTTTGCTACAGTAGCATGAAGGAAAGTCATTCTGTGAGATAGAGTTATATAGGAAGGAGAGTCCATTGTCAGCCGTCAAGAGGTATGTAGAAATTAAGGATTGACAATCGTAAGGGGCAAAGCAAGGGTATATCTATATATGAAAGCATTTTTCTGGATAGAGATTAAGAATTAGGGACTCAGTAAGAGAAATTATATATAGATATTTGACAAAAACTTTTGAGGACAATTAACCTGACTCTTACGAGTAAGGTGGTAGTAGCATTAGAGGAAGTGAGTTATGAGTTAAAATACCTCTGTAACTCACGTCTGTCCACCCCACAGAATCTCCCGTTGAGATTGTCCTAGCCCTGGAGGAACAACACATCGAGGAGCACCAGGCTTGCTACTTTACATGTAAAGTAAACAAGGACGATGTAGATGTTACATGGTACAAAAATGATGAAGTTATCTCCCCTAGCGATAAACATATCATTAAGGATGATGGAACTAGTCACACACTCGTCATCATGGATGCTGACGAATCTGATATTGCAGATTACACTGTTACCGTTGGTGACAGAAAGAGCTCTGCCAAACTCTGCCTAGACGGTATGTGGGTTAATAACTTTTATTTTACTGTAGTAGAAATTGTTGTTGTTAACCAAAAAACGAAGCATAGCATGGAGTTGAAAGTGTAGTTTTAAAAGGTTTTACAACCCAAAGATTCTGCCTGAAAATTATTTAGATAAATTGTCTTGTGTAATTATTTGGGAGCATATTGTAAAAGTAGCATGTTAATGTTGAGTAAAGTGTGTTATATAAATATATTAACAATAATAAGGGGGCATGTTTTTCTATTTTAAGTATTGTGTGTGCTATTAAAAATCTTTCATTCAAATTAATGATCACAAACTTTTTAATTTGATGATTCCAAATGGATCTTTTGAATGCAAGTGAAAGGAAATAAGAAGGATGGGTTGGGGGACTTTGGGGATAGAGGAAACTAATAATGATTTTGCTTATGTTAAATCTACACAAACAAACAAACAAACAAACAAAAAACAAAAAAACAACAAAACTTACGATAGAACATGTACTCAAGAACTTAACACAAGACATAATACAAAAGTTGAAAAATTCCCAATGTAGGAAAAGAACAGGTGAATTAAAAAATTATCTTAATTCAGGAAGACAATTAAGAAAAATCAAATCTTTAAATACATCGGAATTTAAACCAGCTGTGGACTTGCCTGCACATTAAACATCATTCACAGTGTATATATTTAACTGCATGTGAGGGTTCAACTCAAAGGAATTCTAGATTAGTTCTGTATATAATATTTATTTGCATGTATCTTGAAAGTGGGACAGTATTTGAATTGATACTTTCTTTTCTTAAATATTCATTTTTAAGTAAATCTACCAACTATAAATTGATAAAAAACATCCAAAGTAACATATGTATGATCTTGATAAAACATACATCCTAATCACTGAATTACCACTTCCAAATATTTATATAAGAGTAGCCCTGAAGATACGGAGTTATACCCCTTTATTCATATTCCGATCATATATATATGCTAAATATAACGCCGTCATACTTTTTCATTCATGCTAAAGAGAAGATGGTGAGGTTTAGGGTTTTACTAGCACTTGTTGGAGGGCAGGCTTTGAACCCTCCACTAAAGCAAACACATCCTTACACCACTTGTGAGAATTTACAGCACGACAGGGTTATATCACAGCTTCATCTCACATGTATTGTAGAAATTTTGAAATAATTTAAAAAATGAAAAATGTGTTTTTGTTTACAAAATGATGAAACAATAGCATTTCTTATTAAATGAAAAAAAAGAAAGGGAAATCAAGATTTTATACAATCCAAATGCAACACACAGTGTTTGAATGTATAAATCAGAGGGTTGTGGTTACAAGCATGATCACACTTTAATTGGCACATCATGTTTTTGGGATATACACTTAGCTATACAGAATGCTTCGTGCACTGTAATACAATACAAATCTATATTATAGTTGCTTGTTTAAAATAGAATCTTGAGATGGAACATGGCAATGTGAACTGATTAAATTTTTTTGATATGAAAAACCAGTTTTTGCAGCATGGTTATATAAAATGGAAAGGAAAGGTTTGTGTATGATGTATAATTATTTGCATGACTTTGAAATACAAAAGAACAGCAAATGGGATTGTTTGTTTTTCTTTTGTTTTGTGACTTTTCGGCCCACAGATCAAATGAATTAACAATAATTCCTTCGTGTCGTAGACAGTTTCTGATCCTTTTACGATCAGACGTAATATCGTTCTGATTTCCTGTTATTTATAACGTACTGTTAGATATACCTGGTTCCTCTTCCAAATTTCGGAGATCTTGGATACCTAATACCCAAACAGCGTTAGGTTTAGTTCTGGATCGATGTGACCAGTACTGACCAGAAATCAATTTGCAGGACATTTATTTCTTATAACATAAAACAACTGATCTGTGGGCTACACTGGTATGCTTGTGGTGAACCTGGTTGTGGTTTTATCTTAACGGAATGCCCTTTTTTTCTTGCTTTTACATTTGCAGAAAAATCCACAGCTGAAATTCTTCACCCTTTAATTCTCGAAACCAAGAGTGAATTTCTTCCACCTGTTAATATTCAGAGAGAAGCCAAAATTATTGAGCAACAAAACCTGAAATCAGAAGCTGAGATTGTTGAATCTCATATCCCAGTAACAAACACAGACAATCTTCAACCAAAACAAATGGAAGCTGAAACAGAAAATATTTCTTCTATAAAAGATGAGGAAATTCTCCCATCTGAGACTGAGTTTGAAACTTTTCAAACTCATGTACCTGAAACAAATGTAGAAATTCAGTTACCATATACCCCTGACACAGTGAGTCTCCAATCTGTTAACTTGGAGATGGAGACAGTGAATTGTGAGACTTCACAAGAGACAGAAACTCTAGATGTGGAGTCGGATTGTAGTAATCTTGTAACCCATTGTCTTACACCAGAAGAAAATGTTCTGCCTTTCACTTTCGAAACAGAGAATCGTGAAGCTTTGGATGTTGCAACTGAAGCTGAAATTCAGTATCTCGATACCACTGCACAAGAAGTTCTTAGTGCTGAGAGTGTGCCAACAATTGTCCAACCTCTAAGACTTGAACCAGAATCAGAAATTTCTCATTCGGCTTCTTTAATATGTGAAGTGTCAAATGAAAATGCACAGGCCACATGGCTAAAAGATGGACAACCGATCTATTCATGCGACAAATATACTTTATTCAGTGAAGGAAGTGTTCACAAATTAACTATACACAATTTGTTAGAATCTGACAATGCAGAGTACAGTCTTATCATTGACGAAGAAATAACATCCATATCTTTTGAAGGTCGGTAGCCATGGCAACCATAGCTGATATATTTGCCGTTTGCTGCTAGTTGAAAGTAAAACATGTATTACCCGCTTGTCTGTAATCAGAATTCCAAACCCATCAAAACAGATTCTGCCATCCCATAATATTCAGATTTATCCTTCCAATAATATGACTGTTTGTGTGATTGATAATGTTTCACGTTTTGATGTGACATCCACCATTTTGTTTTTGCCCATTACTAATATTTTATGCATTTCTGCCATTGTCTTATTTACAATGTATTCACACATGGAAACTCACAAAGACATGCCTCGTACGTATAGCACGTAGAGTTTTCATTGCAAAAAAAAAAATTTTTATCATTATTCTCTTTCAAAGAGATTTCATTGCACTCCTTGTGTTTCACCTCTTATTCCAAGTGTCAAACAAATGGCACCTTATTCAGTAAATTTATACACTATGATAAATCATGCTTTGCTGGTTACTCAGATAAAGCATGTTATCATACAGCACAGACTACATCATGCCAAAGGCAGTTGTTCTTGCCAAAAATCACCATGAATGTATTAATTTACCACTGTTAATAAGAAATAGAAAAATATCTATATTGGTAGATCGTAATTACTGCACTTCCTATACAACAGCTACCTCAAGTTGATAGTAAACAAGTGTCACCTGCAATATTGTACGATGTATCACAAACTGATACTGATGTCACTAACCTTCTAGTTACCACAGCAACACTTTTAAGGCTCTTCTTTTACAAAAACATTAAAATACAGGAATTAAATTGATAACATTGTCATATGTTTACTGACTAAAATACATGTCCCTATGTATTATGAGATGCACCCACTCGGCCTAATTTTCACCAATACAAACTTAGCTTCATCGACATGTCCCAATCTCCCCACACACTAACTTAGCTCCTCATAACTAGCCATAGCTATGACTTTATAGAGTCCGGTACTTTGTTAGCTCCAGGTACAGCTTCACAAGGGTTTCAAAACAACTAGCTGATAGGCATTTTTGCACCCCAACACCAAAATCTGCATGAAATCTCCTGTGATTTGTTTACAGACATTCCCATCAGTCTGTCCTTGACCTTGAAGCGTTATTGTTGCTATGATGAACACATAGCAACATTTGTATGCTCGACTTCAAAGGAGCAAATTAAGGTCTCTTGGTATAAGGATGAATTGTTACTATCTCCGTCTCTTAAATACAACATTCAGGATGATGGAGACTTGCATGTTCTCAATATTCGTAATTTATGCATGAACGACTATGGAAAATACCTCGTTGTTGTTGGTCGAAAACGGACATCTGAGGAAGGGCTTGAAAAAGGTTGGTTTTTCATTTATGAATATTCACGACTGTCTCATGACAAATCCTAAAGAATATTCTTTTAAAGAAACTAAAGCAGATAAAATATGACATGATTCAGATAATTTATAAAATCATTTATATGTGAAGATATGTATCATTTTATCAAAAAAATTAAAGTTATTTTGAATTATTATTAAAATTTTTGTGACCAATTGCTTGTCAACTAAAAATATGTGAATGCTGTTGTTGTCATGTACACCAAAAGCATGTGCCTCAAGTGATAGTCTTTGAGTAGTTATGCCTTTGAGATTTTCTTTTCAGGATTGCAGTAAAATGCTTTACAAATTTGAGCAAATGCATCACAATAAGTATTAGTTTTTTAGAAATTGATGATCTTATTTCTCAATCTATTAATCATTTTAAAATTAATTATCAATATCAAAGTATTTATGAAAACAAAATGTTGATGTATAATTATGGATAATCTCTTTATTGAATAGCCCTGATGTCCATCTTGTTCTTACATTAAGAAAAAAAGTCTACATTTTATGTTGCAATATCCCTTTAATGTGTGGAACTTAAACAAAAATTGACTGAGAGTTATTCCCCTTTGTAGAACTAAACAAAAATTGACTGAGAGTTATTCCCCTTTGTAGAACTACCCATCCAGTTTATGGTACCTCTGGAGGAACAAACCTGTATGGAAGGTGAGAGTGTGACCTTCCTCTGTGAAGTCAGTAAAGAGGATGCACCAGCCAAGTGGTACTGTGATGGAAAGGAACTTGAACCCTCAGACCGCATAGAAATGACCACCAAGGGCAAGGTTCATGAATTGACCATCAAGGATGCTGTCCTGAATGATCGTGCTGAGTACACAATTAAACTGGAAGACAAGTCTAGCACTGCCCCACTGTTTGTAGAAGGTAAATGACTTGTTTTAAACCTCATTACCCTTTCGTTCATAATTTTTAAAGAAGCCTAGATTACGTTGTATTTATGTGTTCTGTTAATGTACATATGACATCCTGTCAACTCTCCAATCTTACACAGAAGCCCCACTAAGGATCACAGTCCCACTGAAGGACCGCTACGACTGCTCCGAGGGGGAATCCATCACCATGGAATGTCAAGTGAACAAGACCGGAGTTCCTGGGATGTGGCTCAAGGACGGTGAACAGATTACAGCTGCCGATGGTTATGAAATCTCTGTAGATGGAAATCGTCACATCCTCACGATCCCGGTAGCCTACCTGGATCATGAGGCTGATTATAGCATTATGATCGGCAGCCAGGTGTCGTCAACTGTTCTGTATGTGGAAGGTATGTCACTTCGTCAACATCTCGTACAATCACAGATTACGTCATCATAACTAGTAATGATTCATGGTATAAGGACTCTGCATTGAGATGCTAGTTCTCTATATTAATCATCTTGTCCATCTGTTTATTCGTGTTTTTGGTTTCTGTACAAGTATGTTAAATTCTGTTGGGCTAATGACACTCTTACTTTATGCCAAGCCTCCTTGAAGAAAGTGTTTGCTTGGCGTATGTAGCTTTTCATCTTTCAAGGTTAAATGTCAGTTTAAAATCAGTTTCTGTAATTGAGTTATCCCCCTTTGGTGTCAGTGGTTCTCTTGGAGTAAGTTGAGTTATATCTCCTGTCCTAATGAGTTCATTTTGTTGTCTTCTCCAGAGGTTGCGGCTGCGTTCACACACAGATTGACAGACCTGACTGGAATGGAAGGAGAAGATGTGGAACTCTCAGTTGAACTCAGCAAGCCTGATGTCAACGTGAGCTGGATGAAGAACAGGAAACCACTGACCGCCAGTGACCGCATCAAGATCCTGTGTGACCGTTACCGCCACGTCTTACAAATCCAGGAAGCCATCCCTGAGGATGAGGGCGAATACACAGTGCAACTCAGTGACAATTCCGAATCATCAGCAATGCTCACGATCAAAGGTATGATAAGGCTTGTGATCAGAATGAGGGATTGAAAATGGGAGTAAAGGGGTTAGGAAGTGTTTTATCCTCATCATACTATTTGTAAAACAAACACTGACAATATGCAGTGTTTTGTAATATGCTTGGAGAAATGATCAAAAATTTAAATTCATTGATTCATATACATAAGATGGCCATATTTAATCATTTCTCTTGTGAACTTTTACAAAACTTTTGTAAAGTTGAAAAAAAGGAAAAAAAGGAAAAAGATAAGAGTTTTTATTAGGTTTTTTTTTATAACAATTTTTTTCAAAACAAATATGTTAATAGAAACTATTTAATACCATCATTGCAAAAAAAGATTAATAAAAAAATAGGAAAAAAATGAATAATGAGAAACAAACCCCAGTACAAAAAAACCTACAAAAAGAAAAAAAACAGGAAAGAAGAAAAAGAAAGTGATGAAATTGATATGTTGTTTATCAGAAATACCACCAGCATTCAAGCGCCCCCTGGAGGATATTAAAGCAGTTGAAAAGGATCATGTCAAACTAGAATGTGAAGTCAATAAAGAGGAGATCCCCGTCAAATGGTTCAAAGATGGTAAAGAAATCACACCCACCAAACGTATGGAGATCATATCAAACGGCTGTGTACAACAGTTGGTTATCGATGATGTCACTCTGGATGACATGGGCAAATACACCTGTGTGTGTGGTGATGCCTCGACAGAAGCAGTCTTGTCTGTGGAAGGTCAGTATCCTGTTACCTTGGTGTTTAGTCCATGTATTAAGCTTGTCAATAGTCACAAGGCTCTTGATTCAGTCAACCAGTGTTTGTGATTATTTTTTTCTGATTTTCCAAAGAGTTATGTCCCTTTGATGTAAATTTTTGTGTAACAGAAAATTAGGCTTAGCTTGTAGTTTTGTTTGCCAGAAATACTTCTTATTGATGTGTAAAAAAGTGAAAAAGTAAATATCTTTATATGTGTAAGTTAACTGTAAGAAATATATTTACAAACTTAGAGTTGTTTATTGATACAAATTCTCTGATCTCACCTCAGAACTACCACCAGAGTTCCGTAAACTGCTCGAAGACCAGACCTCACTGGAGAAACTAACTGTGACCTTGGAATGCGAACTCTCCAAGCCAGATATTCCAGTGAAATGGCTGAAGGATGGGGAAGAAATCACTCCATCAGACAATATCACAATTGTGACGGATGGCTATTTACAACAACTTCTCTTTGCCGAGGCGTCATTGGCAGACAGCGCCATCTATACCTGTGTGTGTGGTGACGTATCTACCAAGGCAACCCTCAAGATTGAAGGTAAAGTCATTGGTAAAATACTTTTGATTATTTAACACCATTTAATCAACCGAGTATATGATATTGTGACATTTATAGATCAAATACAATTTATTGCATCCTGAAATATAAAAAAGATTCCAACTGCGAGGAAGAAATCTGGACAATAAATTCATTATGAACTATTGAAGAGATTTTATCAATTTGTTTATAACAAAGTTTATGTATTAAAAAGTAATTCTCTTTTTGTATTGCAGAAGAGCCACCAAAGTTCACCAAACCTCTGGAAGACCAAACAGTGACTGAGGAGGCGAATCTGGTCCTGGAATGTGCTCTCACCAAACCCAACTACAAGGTTGAATGGCTTCGGGATGGAGAGCCAATCAAACCCAGTGACCGTATCAGCATTACCACAGATGGCTGCACACAGCGTCTAGAGATCCTTGATGTCACACTTGATGATGCTGCCAAGTATTCATGTGTCTGTGGCGATGTGTCAACTGAAGGAACTGTCACGGTTGAAGGTGAGTCAGTGAGAACATTGTAATCAGGTATCAAACCTCATCATTTATATTATATGACATCCTAAAATGACCACAAAATATTATTTAAAATTTGCATGTCATATTTCTAGAAATTGTTCTGGAGTTCCGCAAGCCTCTGGAGGAAACCGAGGTGCTGGAAGGAACAACAGTGACACTAGAATGTGAACTGAACAAGAAGAACATGCCGGCTAAGTGGAGTAAGGATGATGTAGAGATTGTGCCAAATGACCAGTTCTCTATCTCCGTCGACCAGTACCAACACTCCCTCACGATTACCGACATCACACTCGACGATGAGGCAGACTACAAATGTACAGTCAATGACGTATCCACCTCAGCCACTGTCTTTGTAGAAGGTAAGTTCAAAGGTCGAGGTCATATATGAGAGTTTCTAAATTTTGTGTTATTACATTATATTTAGATAGTATCACTGATTTATTACTGTTGCCATGTTTACGTTACCTGTTGTCATGGTTACAGAGCTCCCTGTGGAATTTCTCATCCCTCTGTCAGACCTCACCGTCATGGAGAAAGATACTATCTGTCTCAACTGCGAGGTTAACAAACCAGAATATCCTGCAAAGTGGTTGAAGGATGGAAAACAAATCACGCCCTCAGACAGAGTGAAGTTGATCCATGACAATGCTTACCATCGTATTGTTATTGACCAGTCCGTACTTGATGACGAAGCTGAGTACAGTGTTATCATCAACGGAGCCAAATCACGTGCCATTGTCCTGGTGGAAGGTTTGTTTCTTCATCTCAGTTTTGTTTTCCTCTTCATTTTACTTCAGTTTCCTCAAGATAAGATAAGGTAGTGCCATACTTATCTTAAAATAAGCTGAAAGTGTCAACTCATTATCTTGGACTCAAAGGTAGGGCCTGTAACAGGACAGTGATCCAGTGAAAATATGCAACCTGGATAAATATCACTCTTTTTTTTAACCATATCTACAACTGTCCTAAAGTGATCTGGTTCACAAAACCATAGTTACACCTGTCCTAAAGTGATCTGGTTTACAAAACCATAGCTACTAGTGTCCTAAAGTGACCTGGTTCGCAAAACCATAGCTACACCTGTCCTAAAGTGATCTGGTTTACAAAACCATAGCTACACCTGTCCTAAAGTGATCTGTTCACAAAACCATAGCTACACCTGTCCTAAAGTGATCTGGTTCACAAAACCATGGCTACACCTGTCCTAAAGTGATCTGGTTCACAAAGCCATGGCTACACCTGTCCTAAAGTGATCTGGTTCACAAAACCATGGCTACACCTGTCCTAAAGTCAGTAACTGTTTTTACATTGACAGAGGCTCCTGTAGAGTATCTGAAGCCACTAAAGGACACTCAAGTTACCGAGGGCGACAGTGTAACAATGGAGTGTGAGGTCAGTAAGCCAGATGAGGTTGCTAAGTGGTACCTGGATGGTGAGGAGATCAAGGGCTCTGACAGGATAGAGCTTGTCGTCTACAGCACCACCCACCAACTCATCATCCACGAAGCCAAGATTAGTGATGAAGGCTCGGTTTCAATCCAAATTGGTGACAAGAAATGCACAGCAAATCTGCTTGTTGATGGTAGGATTTTTGTTATCTGTGTCAAACATTGTCAAACATTGATAGACCTTCATTTGTAGCATTTCCAACAATTTTGTATGTTTCACTTCTTAAGTGCATTACTCATTTCCTAACTGCTGTAAATATCCTTGACCTTGGAATCAAAATAAGTCTGATCACTTAGAACGTCTCCAATGGTTTGCTTACCCAATCCCTTTCACCCTGTTTGTCTGTAACGTCCCTTGACCATGCATCACTTATGCTAATAATGCAGATGCTCACTTGCCGTTGTTAAGCCACCGTTCAACAGCCTGTGATACATAAGCACATCCTATAATGGACCAGCCTAGTATCCCATGATGCAATCAGTCTTTACACAGTACAGATTCCGTGCTTCTTCATTCAGACACCCATAATGCTATACCCCATACAGAGATCTGCAATGCACTTTCATTTTGTGAATTCCCATGATGCACTGCTAATTGATACCCATGATTCCATATCCTATCCTATAGTTCCCTACATTACCCATAACTCTGCTTTCTGTAGAACTACCAGCTGAGTTGGTCCAGGAACTGCATGACTTGAAGGTGCCTGAGAGAGGTACCGCTGTGTTTGAATGTGAAGTATCTCGTCCTAAAGTCAAGGGCAAATGGTACAAAGATGATGAACCAATCACAATCAGTGATGGTTATGACATTCGGGTGGACGGCACCCGTCATCTTCTGTATCTCCAGCGTGTCTCAGGAGAAGATGTGGGCAAATACAAATTTGCTTTTGACGATACAGATACTAGTGCCGTGTTGTCTGTGAAAGGTACACTGTTGTACAGAGCACTGATTAGTGTAGCCATAGTAACGTAGCTCCAATAGCAACCGTAGCGTTTATCTCACTCTTTATAATACCTGTCTCATGGACTTGCTTTTTAGGTGACTGTGGAGTCATTTGTTAATTATAAGCTGTAATTTGGCCAAAATACTTTCATAGTTTGAACTTTGCAATTTTGATTGAATTTGAAATTTTTCCATATTTACAACAAAAACACAAATGTAATCATATTTTTTCTCATAATGTTGGCTGTAGTTTTCTGGGGCACTCCCATGTCAGCAACGAAATTCCAATCACTGACTTGGATAAGTTTGACACCAACAAAATTTTTTTTACACTTCGTTTTTCTTGGTGAGTGCACAATGAGAAAACTATCACAAATTGGTTTTTGAATTCGTTTTGTTGTAAAAAGTGAGTTCTTGAGACAGATAGTTAGTTAATCCTAGTTCATCCTTCAGTTACTCTTACCTTTGTATTTCCACAGGACCCAGTGGCTTTTCAAATAGGGAAACATTGAAAATTACTTTGTTAAAGAATAGAACTGCTACCAAGAAATGAAAGAAAATGAGACAGGAAAAAATCAAACATGAAGAAAAAATTCAATTTCCATATATGAAAAAAAAATGAATTAAAAATATAAATACGTATGTTATTATTTGTTGGAAAATAACTTAAGGTCTTCAAAGACACCTGATATCAAATGAATTTAAATTGTAACCAGTATTTTATAGTATTACTGACCCTTAGCCAGTCCTGTAGTTTTTAAGTTTCACTGTATTTTCTATAGAAATAGAAAAGATATGTAAAGTTTAGTTATTTTACTCTGAATAACAAGAACTGACTTGAGACAGTTTTAATTGGTTTTTTTAGATTAATTGTTTGATACTTACCTCCTGAGTAACTGCATGTCTATACAAATGTCTGCAATAAAAAAACATAGAGTTGTTTCTCTTTTTTATTTTTACATGAAATTTAAGTATTTCAAATAAATATAAGCATATTTATCCTACTGTAAGCCCTGGAGGTCACAGGGTGGGCTTATTATATAAGCCAATGAGATAACTTATGTCAGTGAGTTTCCTACACACCAATTGTTTCAGAAAGCCTTATTTGGCTTATTGCCAGGCAAGGCCTTATTGCCATACATGGGCCTATTAATCAGACATGGAATTATTGTCAGAAAAGGTCTTATTGCCAGACAAGGTCTTATTCCCAGACATGGGCTTATTGCAAGACAGTGGCTTATTGCTTGATAAATATACTTCATATGAATTAACTACCTGGTTTACTAATTAATAGTATTTTATACTTTTACAGGGTTTGTTTAAAGTTGTAACAGTTATTTATTTTGATGTGTCTGTATATTTGTCTTTATTTTTCAGCTTTATATTTATTTTCATTAAACCATAATTGTCAAAACTTCCTGTTTTGTTAAATCAAAATGGTCTTATTTTAATAATGAAATTGTAATAGTTGCTATTAATTTTTCCATTACAAAGATGATCGTTAGCGTATTGATGTGAAAAGTGATGTTTTATTGTTTTATGTAACAGAAGTTCTTACAACAGAAACATTTAATAATAAATGATCAATTGATAGTGTAAGTCTGCTGGATGTTAGCTGATACATTCCACTCCCTGCAATAAGAAATCATTACTGATTGAGCTGTTACTTTCCACTCCCTACAGAAATACCTCTCAAGATAGTCAAACCTCTGACCGACACAGAAATCTTTGAAAAGGAAGAGATGACATTCACCTGTGAAGTAAACAAGGCCAATGTCAAGGTCACGTGGCACAAAGATGGAGTAGAAATTGTTCCGTCTGACCGTATACATGTGACTGCTAAAGAAATGGTCCACACATTGAAAATCACAGATGCAAAATTAGACGATGGCGCCATCTACCTTTGTCAGCTAGAGGACAAGAAGACTACAGCTACACTTACAGTTAAAGGTAAAAACCAAAGGAAACTGAAATACAAACTTCGTTACTTTTGAAATAATTTCTTTTTAAATTTTCATGTTCGTTCTAAATAACAATTCTTGTCTAATCTCACTTACTGTTTTCAAATTACAGTAAAATTCACTTATGTCAAACACGCTTGAATCAAATATATCAGTAAAACTCTTGACTTTTGTAGAAGAGCCCCTGCAATTCATCAAGCCTCTGGGTGATGTTGAGGTTATGGAAGGACAGACAGCTGTGCTGGAGTGCATCGTGTCCCGACCAAATCTCAAGTCCACCTGGTTGTGTGAGGGCAAACCATTGACCCCAAGTGACCGTGTCAAGATGACCAGTCAGGACAACATCCACACACTGACCATCACATCTGCTGAACTTGATGATGAATCAGAATACACAATAAATGTCATGGATACACTTTCTACCGGTGCAATCTTTGTGGAAGGTATAATTTTGTCATCAGAATATCACAAAATTTTACGATGATTCAGTGATTTTGAAAATTTATCTGTCTCTACTATTAATGTAAGTGTATTTTTTAAATATTTTTTTTATCAATCACACTGAGATGAACAGAATTACAAATAATAGAAATTCATTTTTAAAAAAACATAGTCTTTATCTGCCAAAAGTTTAGATTTGCTCTTCAAAGTTATACACTATGGTATCATGATGAAAATCTAAGAAATAAGAAGTCTCTATTACGATGTAAGTGTAAAGAGTTGAATTTGAATTCTGATGATGGTGGTTTAGATATATTAACTAAAAATTAAGAATCAAGTAGACAATAATTAAATTTGATATAATTTGTTCCTATCTGCAGAGGAGCCAGTTGACTTTATCCGTAAGCTTGAGAACTTGGAGGTACACTCTATTCCATCTTCTGCAACCTTCGAGGCTGAGGTCACCAAAGCTAACCTTGTTGGCAAATGGTTCCGTGATGGAAAACCCATTGCTGAATCAGACAAATACAAGATGGAGGTTGTAGGCACCGTCCACAAACTGACCATCAATGATATTGATGGAGAGGATGAAGCTGACTACAAGGTGGTCGTAAGGGGCAAGAAATCTGAAGCAGAACTCATTGTTGAAGGTATTTATTTCTTACACTCAAAGTCAGGGGGTGGGCTTATTACAAGACACTGAAATAGTATGTTGAAAATGCTACTGGTCAACAATAGATAAGGGTGGGCTTATTACCAGGCATGGTACATATTGTTTGAAGGTTATACAAAGACTACTTACATTTGATGAAAATATTGATGAGTCTTTGATGTGTGTTAATCTCTCAAAAAAAGTGTTCATTTTTTTTTAAATTAAATTTTAAACTATAATTATAATTGTTCATTTGACAAAAAATAAATTCATGTCCTATTTTTATTTGTTAATTCTGAATTATTTGTTTAATACTAAGGAAGATAACTCTGGTATAATATGTAACCTTTAGATTAGAGATGACCATCATCTGTTCCATTTCAGTGCCTCCCGAACTGTTCCTGGACAAGGCCTATGAAGAGGAAGTTATCCTTAAGGCTGGTCAGTCGACTGCCTTTGAGATACCCTTCAAGGCTAATCCTCAGCCTTCAGTCACCTGGTCCTTTAATGACCAGTCCATGCCTGAGGACAAGAGAATTGAGGTCCAGTCTATCTACAATATGACCACACTTCGTCTAGCCAAGGCCAAACGTATCGACACAGGAAACTACACCCTGACATTACAGAATCAATCTGGCAAGGCTGCCGTCACCATCAAACTCAAAGTCTTAGGTAAGGTCAAGGTCAAATCCTTCAGTACAAGATTAGTTCAGATGTCAAGGTAAAATCAATTAGCCCTAAGTAAAGTCAAGGTCAAATCAATACTTCAAAATAAGCTAAATTAAGGTCAGGGTCAAATGGCTTTATCTTCAATAATGTCAAGGTCAAACTACTTAGCACTGGAAGGTTGATTTAAGTCGGGGTCAAATTAAGGTTTAAGATGTAAAGTTTAGGTAAAAAAGTATCAAGTCAGTTAATGTTTAGGACAAAATCACTAAATCTGAAGTAAAGTTAATCATGAGTTAAAATCATTTGTCTTTTTCTGTATATAAAATTATTATACTAGAAAAAAAATATTAGAAAGGGAAACTTCCTGTTAAATTTGAAATGTATGTACCCAGTATTGATTTTCATTTTTCTGTAAATTTTTTTGTAATTTAGATAAACCAAGTGCTCCAAGGAATCTTGCACCAAAGGATGTCACAGCAGAATCTATTTCATTGGTGTGGGAAACGCCAGAGGATGATGGAGGCAGTCCAATTATCGAATACATCATCGAGAAGCGGGAAGCAAACCGTCGTTCCTGGTCAGAGATTGGTACAACACCAGACACACAATTTGTCGCCTCTAAGCTGCTGGAAGGTAACCAGTATTTATTCAGAGTATTTGCCAAGAATGACATTGGACTGAGTGAACCAGTGGAGCTCACCGATGCAGTAACGGCCAAGAATCCCTTCAGTAAGTCTTGATTGTTTGATGGAATGATCGATCGTGAGTTTCTGCCACATTTATGAATGAAATTTAAAAAGTGCATTTTTAATCAGAAGTTAACCATTATTCAAGAAATGTTGAACAAATTGTAAATGCATTCATTGTTTTATAGCTGTACCAGATGCACCCAATGCTCCGATTACGTCTGATGTCTTCAAGAAGTCTGCCACAGTGTCATGGCAACCACCTGCCAATGATGGTGGCTCTCCTGTGATTGGTTACTACCTGGAGCGGTTGTCTGGATTCAGTCCACGCTGGGTACGTGCCTCACATGACCTCATTCCCGACACATGGTGTAACCTGACAGATCTGATGGAGGATAATACTTATCAATTCCGTGTTATCGCAGTAAACAAAGCTGGTGAGAGCGAGCCAAGTCCTCCTTCTGATACGATCACTGCCAAGGATCCATTTGGTAAGTTGTAGGAAGTGTGAAGTTATTACTTAATAACGGTATATGCAAGTACTTTATTTGCAAATAAGCCCAACATAATGAATGTAATGATTCTCTACAAAAAATGCTATAATAGAATCTTAATGTTTGATCCCATCATCATTATTTTTAGAACAGTTTCATCAATAAATGAAATAATAATTTCTTTGATAAATTTGTTCAAACATTTATAGACAAACCTGGACCACCAAGTACACCTGAAATCATGGGAACAGACAGTTCATCTGTTGCCCTTAAATGGGCACCTCCAGAGGATGATGGTGGTTCTCCAGTCTTTAACTACGTGATTGAGTACAGACTTGTAGGGGCCTTCCGCTGGACAACAGCCAATGAGACTGCGGTCCCTGAGACTACATTCAGTGTTACTGGTCTGAAGGAAAACTCAAATTATGAGTTCAGGATCAGCGCCGAAAACAAAGCTGGTGTTGGTCCACCATCTTCACCAACCAAACCTGTCAAAGTACAGGCTCCAATTGGTATGTTTGATATAGTCTGTTTCATAAAAGGTTATTAAACTTGTTGTGAGAAGGAAATATGGAAATTTATTATTCATGAAAGAAAGTTGGTTTGTTGTAATTGAGACACAGAAGTTGTGTTTTGGTATTGTTTTTTAATTCTTGTTGTTAACTTTATATTTTTATTCTTCGCAGTCGGTGTTGCACCACAACTTCTGGAGCCACTCCAGGATACTGTTGTTGTGGCACCCAAAGATGCCATCTTAGAGTGTGACCTTGACCTTGGAGAGCCAGAATCTGAGATCAAATGGTAGGCCTTATTTTTAGACCATCAAAATCCAATTTTCATCAGATATGGATGGATCTTATCCAAGGGATTACACCTGAAATCTTAACTCATTGTATGATGTATTGTAACAGTTAGCACTATTTAGAAAGTGACCTCTGACCCCTGTTGACCTCTTTTCCAGGTTCAAAGGTACAGTACAGGTGGAGAAGAGCCCCAAATACGAGATGAGTTACGAAGATGAGATCGCCGCCTTGGTGATTCATGACACAGCCCCTGAGGATGCCGATGTCTACCATTGTCAGGCTGCTAACGTGATTGGCCAAGTCCAAACAACAGGCACACTATCTGTACACAGTAAGTTTATAATTTGTTTTACTCTTTAAACAAATTATTTCCCAAATCTGAACATAGACAAGGGAAAATCATTTTTTCCTGGCACCTTCATCTATAGTATGTTAAACTGTAGACTATGACTTCAAACCATTTAAGTTTCTTAAAATTATATACTTGTCGGTTTTGACCAACCATATTTATATATATGAAGCTGGCAAATTTATGAAAACCATTTTCCAAGTGTGAAGATGTTTTTAACTTGTGAACTGAGAACATACACTACTTTATGGGGTTTTGAATTAAACCAATCTGACATGACACTTAACCAAACACCAGCATCACACACCCTGTTATGTATAATACCGTATATTAACCTGAATAATGATTCAATTCTACAGCTCATCCCAAGCTTGAGTATGACAACAAGTTGAAGAGCCAACAAGTCCTTAAGGCTGGATCAACACTTACTGTAGAGGTCAACATCAGTGGTATCCCATCACCCAAGGTCGTATGGCAGAAGGATGGCCAACCCATTGAAAAGTCACCACGTCTCAGTATTGACATCACAGAAGAAATCTCCACTCTCAAAATCAAAAACGCCACTCAGAATGATACTGGTGTCTACAACATTGTTGCAGAAAACACTGTCGGAAAGGCTGAGGCCAGCTTCGATATCAATGTCAGAGGTACAGAATTACGCCTCGGAGAATTCATCACTTAATCTTATTAATTCTACACTACATTTGTTATTGTTCAGTTTATCACCAACGGTAAGCTAATTCCTGAATGGACTGGTTACATGTATGTGTAATATGACTTCATTTCCTTATTATCTGAAATCTTCTGAAAAGACGACTGAAAAAAATAGGATTTAAAAAAAAATGATTTTGTGATATCCTTACTACATATATTTTGCTAACCTAGATTGATTTCAATTTCAGACAAGCCATCAAAACCTAACAACCTTCATGTTGTTGAGGTGATGAAAGACACTGTCGTTATTGAGTGGGAAAAACCAACCAGTGACGGAGGTGCTGAAATCACTGCCTACATTGTTGAGAAGCGTGATGCCAAACGGAACACCTGGGCAACTTGTGAGAACGTCAGTGGCCATACTACAACATTTGCTGTGGAGAAACTCCTCGAAGGCAATGAGTACTTCTTTCAAGTGTCAGCTCAGAATGAGGTTGGAACTAGTGAACCAGCCACTATGGATGAAGGAACTATTGCCAAGAGTCCATTCGGTAATTGGCTGTCATTTCATACCACAAGATTCGCAAGATACTGAATGTTTTTTGCATTAAAAAAATTTTTACCTTATTTTCATATATATATTTTGTTGTATTGTGTATTAAATCTGAATTTCAAATAAGTTTTTGTTTCCTTTTTGCATATTCTATACACCAGAATTTACATTTTGATAATTTTTTTGTTGATGTGTTAACTAACATTTTACTGAAAAATTTGATTTGGACAGATGCTCCAGACTCACCTATAAATTTGAAAGCTACCGACACAACGCCAGAAACTGTGTCATTAACATGGGATGCTCCATTGAAAGATGGCGGCTCCCCAGTTACTGGGTATATAGTGGAGAAACGTCACATGGAGACAACACGCTGGTCGAAATGCAATAAAAAGGCCGAACCAGACACTGTGTTTACGGTCACCGACCTCATTGAGGACAGCGACTATGAATTCCGTGTATCCGCTGAGAACATTGTTGGCCTCAGTAAACCCTGTCAGCCAATTGGACCAATCAGAGCCAAGCTTCCATATGGTTAGTAACAAATTAAATGAATAGTTAGATATTTTCTAAAACTCTTTTGAAAAAATTTTGAAAATGAGTTCTGTCTGGACATTTTAGATGCCATAATATATTGTAGAACAATATATGCCTCTCTCCCTGTTTTTACCCCTAGTATGTAAGATATTACAAATGTCGTAGGAATAATACTTCATTGAAACTTTTTTAAGATGTCCAATATATTTAAAGCCTGCCTTTTCTTCTACAGACAAACCAGAGGCTCCTGGTAAACCTGAGGTCCTCGAAGTCACAAAGAATACAGCATCACTGAAATGGACCCCTCCTGTCAAAGACGGTGGCGACGCCATCTTTAACTACATTGTTGAATGTCGGCCGGAGACTTCTATCAAGTGGATATTGGCCAGCCAGAACATTCGCATAGATGATACCAAATTTGTGGTGACAGATCTTCTTGAGGGTATGGAGTATGAGTTCCGTGTCTACGCGGAGAACAGAGCGGGTGTTGGCCCCGCCTCTCCTCCATCAGACAGAGTCCTTATCAAGGAACCAATTGGTAAGTATGTCTGTCTTGTAGGCTCTTTATTTACCAAGTGTATTTAAATTCTAAATTTCTTTCGACTATTTGCTATGTTCAAAATATGACCTGTTGTTATCTCTTTATTTTCTTATTCCAGTCGGAGAGGCTCCATCTGTACTAGAAGGACTTCCTGACCTTACTCATCTGGTAGGAGAGACGGCCACCCTTGAGTGTAAAATCTCAGGCAAACCAGAGCCTACACTGAAATGGTAAGTTGTTCCAATATAAAAAGAATGATTGTGATTTCTCATTCTGAAAAATGATAATACAATCAAGGTCAAATGGTTATTAAAGAAATTTAAATTAATAATTGTGATCGTGAATATTTGAGACCTGAAATGATATTTGGATCAGGAAATAAGGTTGAAACAAATGATTAACAACACAGAGATCAATTTTGTTTTTTATCTTTTTAAAGAAAATTTGTCACCAAATGATGACACTTGGCTTTTAAATTTACAGGTCTAAGGATGAACATGTGCTGTCAGAGAGCAAAAAGTTCGAGATGTCATATGTAGATTTGGCTGCCTCACTGACCATTCGTCAGGTGACAGAAAAAGACATGGGCAGTTACAGCTGTGAGGCATCCAATGACTTAGGATCTGTGTCAACCACTGGTCAAGTGGAGATTCAGGGTATGTCTAATGTAGGCAAATGGTCAAGGTGGTAACTGGACCAGTAGTTAAAAGTACATCTCAGAGAGAGATTTTTTCTTTGTTGATAAACCAGACAAATATTTTCTGTTGAATTTCTGCATTTTCTGATTTTTCTGTTTTGTTTGAGAGTTTAATGATAAAACATTTGGACCCAAATGATTTTCAAAATGTTGTGTTTTTTGTTTCAGCTCCACCAACCATTGAGTATGACAACAAATACCGTGACCTTTTGACCTTACAAGCGGGCTCATCCCTGAAGATCCCTGTAACAATCAAAGGTCTTCCCAAACCCACAGTCACCTGGGGTAAGGATGACACTGCCCTCAAGACATCAACGAGGGTTAGCTTTGAAAAGACCGAAAAAGGCTCAACATTGTTAATCAAGAAACTGACTCGTGAGGACGACGGACTTTACTACATTAAGGCTGAGAATGAGGCTGGTGAAGAGAAGGCTAGCTTTGACGTTGAAATTATTGGTGAGTAATTCATAAGAATTATTGTGTGTTATCAATCAAGTTAATTTCATTGCTTTCTATTCTTGCTTTTACGAATTTGATTTTGAAAATTTTTTGAAAAAAAGATGATAATTGAGCAAAAATTAAGACTATGTTTGATTGGATTATATGGTGTACTTGGTTATTTCCCTGTGCAGACGTGCCAAGCCCACCAGAGGGCCCAGTGCAGGTTACCGACATTGACGTAGACAGAGCAACGCTGACCTGGCAGAAGTCAAAGGATGATGGCGGATCAGCAATCAAATCCTATACAGTGGAACGCCGAGAAGCTGGACGATCTACGTGGTCACGTCAGGAAATTCCAAATTCTTCTGTTCTCACTATCACCCCAACTGATCTTCAAGTTGGAAAGGAGTACATGTTCCGATTCTTTGCCGAAAATGAGGTTGGCATGTCCAGTCCTCTCGAGATGGATGAACCTGTCATTCCAAAGAGTCCGTTCGGTAGGTGGACATTGATGCATGACTCATGGTCACTGAGGCGTGATTACGATCATCGTCCTGACTGATCTGTTTACGAGTGTTATATTAACAATGTTTGACAAATAGTTTTGCCTGCTGTGAACTGCTTGGTTTATCATGAATTAGTACTCAAATGTTCAAAGTATGGTTAGTTGCATATTTAAAACTGATATTTTTATCAAATGACTTTATTGTATTGAAAAATAATGAAAAGAACACACAATGAAACAAGGAAAAAGAAGTTGTATAAATTATTGATTATGCTGACTATCCTTACTTTGAACATGGTACCCCAATCCTAACTGTATACACCACCACTCCTATAGAACTATACAACCAGCAATCACTCTGTGACAATGTTATTGAAATTATACAAATTTTTATCAGTATCTCCCAAATTGTTTTAACTTACCTGATAAGAGTGATGTAAATTTAAATATCAACAATTCCGAAGAGGTTCCATGTATATTTGAGTCCTTTTTAACAATTTATGATATATTTTCAAACGTTCCTACGAATGGATGATATTTCCACTGAAATTTACATTTTGAGAGAAAGAGCTGTATGTTAAAAGGAATCTCAAAAATGTTTACCCAAGACAGTACAAAGAGGATATGTAATAGTGTCTTCAGTAATAAATATATTTCACAAATTTGTCTAGTGTACACGAATACACATACAGGTGAAATATATTTGTTGTTATTGGAGACACTATTGGATATTCTATTGATTATTTTTTCGAAAGTAAAATAGCGAAACTACTGGCATGTTTAGAACATACATAAGCGAGGAAGTCGACAAAGCTTTTTGCGGAAAACTCACTTTTTATATCTTCAGAGTACGTGACAAAATATAGTCTGTTTTTACTTTTAAATCATTAAAAATATATAATACAAAAATAAAGTTCAATGTAAATATATTTGTATATTTATATATAAAATATTACTTATTCCTGTCACTAAGAGACAAAATTTGCTGTAAAATGTTCAAAGAGAGTTTAGCCTGTGACCATTCGCTATGCGGCTTAAACTATGGCAGCAACCTACAGTTGTCGCTGGGATGACACGAATCCCCTTGAAATGTCTAACGTGTTAGCTCCACATTAAAGATAGTTTGGTTTGGGATTTGATTTGATCTCTGATAAGGTTATTTGTGTTGCATAGTTTGCCGACTTTCATGGAAATAAACGTTTACCATGGAATTGAAGGTCATGTCACAAGTAAACTACGCCTTCAGATGTCTGGTTATGTGTTTTTTGTACAGTCTGCAAGAGTGATACTTTTCACTTTTATCAATGAGATATTTATCGATACTTCTTGATATTTCTCGATATTTCTCGATATTTCACCGACAACAATGTAATACTCTACTGAATGCTTCTAGATAATGAAAAACAATTGTCACAAAATTTCTATTGTTTACCTTAATTTTTGCCTATGAACAGTTAGTCATGTCCGTGTGAGTTCTACTAATGACTGTGATTAACCTGTGTGATATGTCTAGGTTTACCACTAAAACTTTGTATGTGATGAGATTAATGTTATAACCGCCACCCACCGCCTAATGTTAATGATGAGATGACATTCCATCAAGATATTGTAGATTGTGATATTTAAACACATTTATAAATATTTTTTTTTAAGTTTTAGCAATACCGTTATAATGTTTATATTTTATTGTGGGGATACGGCTGATTATATAAACAGGTAGTCAGATATAGTTTACATAAGTCTACATACATATATATATATATATATATTTATTAACCAGTATTTTGCATGATTAGTTATATGCTAGAACATGAATATTCATTACCTAATTTGCATATCAGAACAAAATTATTTGTATTATTATCCCTGAAGAATATTTTAATGTATTTTTAATGTATGTTTATGTATGTATGTTTTGATTAATATTTTATTTTATATGAAACAGACTTCTGACCATCTGAGAGGCAATAAAATTTTAATATTTTTCTTCGAATTGAAATTTGTTTGTTTATCAATTGCCTGGCATAATTTACCTTCAATTCTGTTTAGACATTGATGAAATGATATTTAGAATGAAAGTTTTTATAAAACAAGTAGTAGCAGATTGGAGTGTGATGTTTCAATGACTACACAGTCACCTTAGACAAATGACCAGTGAGAAGCATTTGCTAAATCTTAACATGGTTGACCGATTGGAGGGTTATTTGATACTGCTTAAGATTGTGCTACTACAAGACAGCAATAATATTTCTTACCTATCAGAATATCAGCAATATATAATGGATTGTTTATACAGTAAAACCTTACTTATATACAAACTATTGATAAAGTGTGATCATAAAATCAAATACAAAACAGAAAACAATTCAGAGTAGCAAAACAGACTAGGTTAATAGATGTTTCTTTGAAAATGAATACATGAAGTTTTTGCATGATTGTTATCTATGTGACATAACAAAGCATGGAAAGATTTTAGAAAGTCCAGATTGTCTGAGTGTTTGCATTGAACAAGCAACTGCATGACTGCGAAGCTTTTTGTTGATGAAGATAAAGGATTGACGGTAAGAATTTAAACATATTTAAATTGAAATATAATTTGAAAAATTTGAAAAAAATATTTCAAGAATAAATCTATTCAATTCATAACTGAACAAAAATAAATAATGTAATAATTTCTGAGAAAATTTGTTTTCTATTTATTTTCTTTTTTAAAAACACTTTTTTAAATAGAGTAGTTGTCCAGTAACAAACAAATTGCATTGAAATTTTAATTCAGTTTAAGAAATTTATTCCCTTGCAGACAAACCGTCAATCCCAGTGGGACCTCTGGAAATCTCCGACGTCACTGACAGCAGTTGTACATTAACTTGGAAACCACCCGTATCTGATGGAGGTACTCCTCTCACTGGTTACGTAGTGGAGAAATATGACACCCGTCGTATGACATGGACCACTGTGAAGACTGTTGCTCCAGACAGTACATCATGTCCAGTTCCTAACTTACTAGAGGGACAGGCTTACCTGTTCCGTGTGTCAGCGGTCAACAGTGTCGGTCGTAGTCAACCTCTGGTCACTGACCATGAGATCAAACCAACAAAACCAGCCAGTAAGTTTAAAAATCTTAAGAATATTTACTTTAATGCATGTAATTTTTTTACAGGATTAATAAAGAAAAGTAGAAAACATTTAGAAAAATGTTGGAAATTTTCATGGAAACACTAAAGCGATGAAATATTTAGAAACATCAAGATATTAACATATAATAAAATTAACGGAAAACATCTAACTTGATTATCACCAAATATAATTCCTGTAAATGTCCTTCAAATATATCACTCTGATGTATCTTAAGATATTATGCAGAATAATTATTGAAATATAAACAAATGTTATACATGATTTTTGCTATTTCAGCTCCACCTGGAAAGCCTATTGGTTTCCGTGTTAATAACATACAAGGTGACAGTGTGACGTTGTACTGGAGTGAACCCAAGCGTGACGGAGGCTCTCCAATCACCAGCTATAACATTACCATATCTAAAGACAAGGGCAAGACCTGGTCTCCATTAGAAACAGTTCCAGAATCTGTGGAGCGTTACGTCGTAAACAATCTCAAGGAAGATGAACCCGTTCAGTTCCGTGTCTCTGCAGTCAACGCTGTTGGAGAAGGAGAATGGGTGGAATCAGACACAGTCACTCCAAAGAAGCCAATTGGTAAGGGAGATAACTCCAGTTAACGTATATATTTATGATATCTTATTTGCGACATTGTCAGATAGCGAAACAGTATTTCTTTTCTTTTTTTTTTCTTTTTTCTGCATTCTGTTTATGCAAGTTGAATGTTATAACATTATATAACATATGTTAAAATAGTGAAATTGGGACATAATTTTCCTGGTAACATTATATAACATATGTTAAAACAGTGAAACTGGGACATAATTTTCCTGGTAACATTATATAACATATGTTAAAATAGTGAAATTGGGACATAATTTTCCTGGTAACATTATATAACACATGTTAAAACAGTGAAATTGGGACAAAATTTCCCGGGTAACATTATATAACATATGTTAAAACAGTGAAACTGGGACATAATTTTCCTGGTATTTGAAGTCTTCAGTTTACATTATCTATTCCTGTGTGTTTCCTGTGTCAGGTCTACCTTCTAAGCCAGTGGATGTTGAGGTAGGAGAAATCCTCACTGACTCTGTAGCTCTCAGCTGGCAGCCACCTGAGGACGATGGAGGCACTCCAATCACAGGATATGTGATCGAAAAACGTGACGCATCCCGTTCCATGTGGACAACTGTTGATCGTGTGGACAAAAATACACTCAAACTCCTGGTGACAAAATTAAACGAAGGAACAAGCTACTTCCTGCGGGTTCGTGCTGAGAACAAGGCAGGACTTGGTGAACCCCAGGGTCCTACCAAACCTGTTATACCAAAGAATCCGTTTGGTAAGGGGGAGTTACTGTTTGATTAGAATTGGACAATTTCTCTAAATAGAAATCTTCGTACCCTTTCATTCTGTATGCTACAAACATATCATATGTAGGTATGATTCCTGATTAAGATTTTCTTTCTGTCCCACAGACAAACCCAGTATTCCTATTGGTCCACTGACTGTGTCTAACGTCACTGACTGCTCTGCTGACCTTGAATGGAAGCCCCCGACAAGTGATGGTGACACACCAATCACTTCATACATCATTGAATCTCGCCCAACAAGTCGTATGTCTTGGTCCAGGGCTGGAGAAGTTGATGGATCAACCACCAAGTTTACTGTGCCACAACTTACCGCTGGCACTGAATACGAGTTCAGGGTCTCTGCCGTCAACAAGGAAGGTCAAAGTCCCTGGTTACAGGCAATCGACACTGCTTTGCCCAAACGCAAGATCAGTGAGTTCTTCATATAGACATATGGGGATAAGTCTTAAATATAATGGAAAGCAACTGAAATTATGATTAGATTTCAAAGGTATTTGGTATCCAGATCTAAATATTTTTTTGAAAGGGTTTTGGAGATTTTATGAAGGAAATTATCATGGATTACTATTGATTGACAAGAAGAAAAAAAACAAATAATTTTATTGTTTTTGACAATGCCACAATATATCTCTTTATTTGGCTTTTTCCAGACCCACCAGGACCTCCCAGGGACCTTAGAGACACAAAGGTTGGAGAAAACTATGCCATACTTAAATGGCAGCCTCCCCTTGACAATGGAGGTGGGCCTATCACTGGCTACATCCTCAAGATGAGGGAAGGACCTCATGGAAAATGGAGCAAGGTTGAGTCTTTGTCCAGTATTGAAGATGACACAAAGGTCCCTCGCCTGTCAGAAGGCACCGACTACTACTTCTCCATTGCCGCAGAAAATGAGGCTGGTGTTGGGGAGACCTGTGAGACAGACAAACCAGTCACACCCAAACGTCCTCCAGGTGAGCCACATTTTGTGGATCAGTGTTAATCCTGGCTTGTGTTTGACACCTGAAATATAAGAATAACATTACTTAGTAATAATGCTGCAAAATAATGTAAAATATATGTATTATAGATGATTTAAATTTTTATAGAAAACATTTTTTTTTTCATCATAAAATTGCACTAGACTAGAAAGCATGGTGTCCTTGGTTAAATTTGATTCTACTTCTTGTAAGACATCCTGGAAAAGGTTGTTAAACTGGACTGTGTATTTGTAGGACCTCCTGGAAAACCAATGGGTCCATTAACAGTGACCGATGTTGAAAAGACAACGGCTGTCCTTCACTGGAAACCTCCAAAGAGTGACGGAGGATCCCCACTCACCGGTTACATTGTTGAAAAACGTGAAGGCCTCAAAGCCTGGGTTATGGTTGACACAGTCTCTCCTGATGTCCTTGACCTTAAAGTCAATGATCTGAAAGAAGGGACAGAGTATCTGTTTAGAGTGACTGCTGAAAACAAGTTTGGTACTGGAGATGAGCTTGAGGCTGATACAACAACAATACCAAAGTCTCTATATGGTGAGTTGAGCTTCAAGCATTACCTATCTAGCATTAATGAATAATTGTTTTCAAAAAGGAAACATTGAATGATGGTTAAACATGAGATTCCATCAGGTAATGAACATATCAAGGTTTATCAGTTTTTTACCGAAGGGTCTGATGACCTATTGCGATCGCCTTTTGTCTGGCGTCGTCCGGCATAAACATTTTCAGCTTCTTCTCAAGTTCTACATGTCTCATTGAGCTGAAACTTACCTGAAATGATCCTGACCATAGTTTGTTAATTTCGGGTTGGTCCGAAATCCAACATGGCCACCATCTTGAAAACACATTTTCGACTTCTTCTCAAGTTCAGAATTTGAAATCTTGTATTTTATGTCAGATGACAGTTAAAGCCCATGGGCCTCTTGTTTTTTACAGCAAGTTTTCATTATTTCAGAGTTTTAGTAGTCATTTTTCATATTTATATAAATCTGTTTCTTATTTGTACACAAATCTTCATAAAGCTTCATCTTTTGCAGACAAACCTGGTAAGCCTGTTGGACCAATGGAGTTCTCTAACATCCTAGATGATTCTATCACTATGGAATGGAAGCCACCCTTGTCTGATGGAGGCCGACCAATCACCAGCTATGTTATTGAGATGCGTGATGCGCGTCGCTCCACATGGAATAACGCTGGCACCGTCAGTGCGGAGAATACAATTTTCACTGCTACTGGCCTAATGGAGGACAACGAGTACTTTTTCAGGGTCTCTGCTGTTAATGAAGAAGGTCAAGGTCCAGCACTGGACTGTCCTGACAAGGTTATGGCAAGGAAGCCTATACGTGAGTATGAAAAAGATGGAAATCTGCTGTAATTTTTCTCCCCCAACCCCTTCCCCAAAAAAGTTACATAAAATAATGATACTGTATTTAACAAGTATTAATCCTAACCCTTAGTAGCCCACTGTTTCTCTTGCTGTTACAGAGCACTAACTGTTTTTATTCAGATGTTATAACCAGAGTTGTATTCCTGAAACATCAACCCATATACTTTACTTTTTATCTGCAGAACCACCATCAGTCCCTCTGAATCTCAACACATGTGATCTCACTGAGGATAAGGTGACCTTGACCTGGGAAGAACCCAAGGACAACGGTGGTTCAAAGATCACTAACTACAAGATTGGACTTAATGAAGATGAGACTGGCAAATGGAAAAACATTGCAACTCTCAATCCATATGACCGCGATTACACTGTAAGAAATCTAACGACTGGTCAGCGATACTACTTCTCCGTTGCTGCAGAAAACAAGGCCGGCATCGGCGAGGCTGCGGAGTTAGATAAAGCTGTCTGTCCACAGAAAAAACCAGGTACAGTAGACATGGAGTATTTCTGTTTCTCAAGCATTCTAAATTTTTCTGTGCTTTATGCTTCGCTGATCATTGTAAACCCAGTTTATTAATGTTGTTCTTGCTTTTGATTCAGGGGGGGAATCAAAATCACAGACTGAAAAAGTGAAAAAAATTGAATTTTGTATTTGTTTTTATAAATTGATTTTAAATAAAGTTTGCGATATCTGATATTTTGACAATTCTGATAAGTGAAAGATATGGCTTTAAGTAAGAATTCGGATACTTTAAATTTCTGTGTTGGAAATTCAACAATGGATGATAGGATAAGCTGCAGTGTCACCTGCTTCAACATGTGACGTTACCATAATGTTTGTTTCAGCGGTAGAAAAGCTTGGTAAGATGTCTATGTGCTGTATGCTATGTAAATCTTGTACATTGTGTATAATCATGCTCTTGTGTTTGATATCTGTCGATAATGCGTCTCATTCAAGCATTTTTTTTTTAATGAAACCTCATTAACGTGAAAGACTGTTATAATGAGGTTCCAGCCTGTTAATTCTAGGTCATATTTGTGTTTATCATTTAAGCGGTGAAACCTGACATTGCCGAAATTGGAATTTACAAAAGCATCTGATGATATTAGTGTTGGTTTGAAATTTGAGTGTTTCAGAAAGAAAGTTAATATTTTGTTTAAAAAAATATCTTCCCACTATCAGTCTAGCACTTCATGAAGAAATGGCTAGAGTGTCTTTATAGACTGTGAAAATTATATATATATAATATTGAGAGAAAAAAAATTGTTTGGAATAGAGAGTAAACCAGCTTTCCATCTTTTCACTATATCTACTCACTCAGGTGTCACTTATCATATATATGTTTATAATTTTAGTGGTAGAGTTTCATGCTTATGTATGTGTTTTATTTTGTCTTATGCATTGATGTAATGATCATATATGTGTCTGATGCTTACACATTAAAAACAATTATATGTTTAATGCTTGTGTATATGTTTAAGTGTGTCTCAAGCTTACGTATATGTCTAATGCATAGAAGTAATGTTTGTTCATGTGTATTGAATTATTACTGACAAAACAAACACATCAGCTAATAAAATCATGTTGTGACCTTTTTGTACTTATTAAGCCAAATTTTCTGATGCATACAATATAAATAAAAGTGGGAAAAAAACGTTAAGCACTTGTCTACAGAAAAACTTTCACTGGGTTAAATTGCTGTTTTGCTGCAGATATGATAATGAATTACAACCATGATATAACTCACAAATATATAACCAGTTATCATAATAAAGGGCTCTCACACCCCATTTGGGGACTGGGGCCTGGGGCCCTTAGAATTGGGGAAAAATAGCAGCGTTTTCCTTAGAATTTGGAAAATTGGGGGTCTAAATTGGGAAAAAAGATACTATTTTGCATTGGGAATGGGGCCGAATATCGGCCCCAAATCTGGCAGATCGAGAAACCTGATATATATATAAGTGATTTTTTTCTTCATACTAAATGTCTGTAATTTGGTAATTATCATTTGGACAACAATTCAACATATCTTAGTCGAGTAATACAATTTGAATTGATTAATCCTGTTAAAAATATGGAGCTATTGAACAAAGTTTGAATATGTCTTCATTTGAAACATTTTATGAAATCTAAATTTAGAAATTGAATGTGTTCCTAAGGTATCTATTCATTAGATATTTTAATAGAAATATTAAGATATTATTTGAAAACTGTAAAATGAAGTGTAGGCTATGAATATACTAATCCTTCATTGAATATGTTCTGTACATACCTAACAGTGATGTGCATTTTATTTCTTTGTAAAACACCAGTTTTGAAAATCATGTTTGCATTAATATTGTATTATCAAGTTCATAATATTTTGTTTTTTCTTTCATTTTAAAAATTTTTTTCATCATACTCATTAAAAATATTTTCGTTTGAATTTTTGAAAAAATTTATTAATTTTCTCCGTAGATATTTGATTTAATAGCACTTTTTAAATTTAAATTCTTTTTTTACTGTTTTGTGTCAGATCAGCCAAAGTTGTAAGCTAATCAGGCTCTTGCATATGGTTATCAATGGTTTTTTTTATTGATATGAAGTTTTTTTTTTCATTTGATGTGAAAAAAACAAGAAATATAGCACTACTTCTTGTTGGGACCAGGTTTTCCCAAAAAAGTTTTGACAAACATGAAATGTTTTCTTCTTTGTAGATGTTTTATCTGAGTATTTCTTTTCAGAAAAAATTTTTAGAGTGACTGAACAAGATTGTTCATATAACATTTGTCACTGAGAATCGTATTCTTGCCTTTGATAATGTATTCTTGCCCATCAAGAAATAATATTTGTTTAATAAATGTAACGGTTGTATCATTCCTGGTATTATTTCACCACAGATTGTTTCTTCAAGTAAGAAAAAATGTCCTCAAACATGATCTTGTTTCATGTCTAAGACAAAAGTCCTTATACAAATTTCAGAGCGACCATCACCACCAGTTGGGCCAATCAAATTCTCCAACATAAACAAGACAACTGTGACGTTGTCATGGCAACCAAGCAGACATGACGGTGGCTCCCCCTTGACTGCATATCATATTGAGATGCGTGACACCAAGACAAGCCGCTGGTCACCTGTTACCACAGTGACAGCAGACATCCTTACATACTGTGCTCAGAACCTAACGGAACAACATGAATATATGTTCCGTATCTTTGCTGAAAACAGTGTTGGTAAATCGGATGCCTTGACATCTGACGTAGTGGAGCCGAAGAGTCCATTTGGTATGTAACAATATGACAAATGATTTAATAATAACACTTAACCTGCAGAACTTCTATGTTAGGTATCAACACTAACACTTATTATATTTACGATATGTTGTGAACATTTCTAGAACTATTTAGTTTGTTTTCTGTAGAAAATATCTATGTTAGGGAACTATGATGTTTCATATATAACTTCCAAGAAGTAAAAAATATCTTTCTTGGGTTTCCAGTTTTACAAATTAGTTTACTTGATAAAATGTACAAATATTTAGTTTGTGAATGAGCAAAGGTTGTCAGGTTTACAATTACATAATCAGATTGATGTTATTCAACTGTCTTGGATTCAGACAAGCCAGGAAAACCTGTTGGACCCTTGGATTACTCCAATCTTACTCAGGATTCCGTAACCATCTCGTGGAAAACACCACTGACTGATGGAGGAACTGCAATCACCAGCTATATTATCGAGTCTCGTGACAGCAGAAGAACCACATGGTCCAAAATTGCAACGGTGGATGCTGATAAACTTACGTACAAGGCCGGAGGATTGTCACTAGATCAGGAATACCTGTTCCGTGTGTCGGCAGTCAACGCAGAAGGTCAAGGTCCTGCATTGGATTCACTTGACAGGGTCAAACCCCAGAAACCATTAGAGAAGCCAGGACCACCTATTAATGTCAAAACACTGACTGTTAACGAAGAAAAGGCCACCATCACATGGAAACAGCCCAAGTTTGATGGCGGATCCAGGTTGACTGGATATCGCATCAAAGTCCGTGAGAACGGCGGTCAGTGGAGAGAAGTGGACAACGTAGGACCATATGAGACTGACACAGTGATTCGCAACCTCACTACTGATGTCGAATACATGTTTGCCGTAGCTGCAGAAAATAAGGTTGGCGTCGGAGAAGCAGCTGAGACAGATTCACCAACTGTTCTTCGAAAGAAGGCCGGTGAGTTAGAAGTTTAGGTTTAATGTCCGCCATTTCAATACATCAAAGAGCACTTGCTTTGGTAGTAATTACAGGAGCACTGATATCTCGGTAATTCTATAATGAAAACTTTTTCTGTGCACTCTAAATAACTATAATATTTTAGAAGTAGGTCTGGGCATAATTTGTTAGCAATATTTCCTTAACATATATGGTCCTAGCAATGTCCATCAATTCACAGCTCCTAAACTCATTTTATTGTTGCAATGAATAATTTAATTTCTGTTTGATTTCAAATTCAGAGAGGCCATCACCACCAGTCGGTCCTATCAAATTCTCTGACATTGATAAAACCACTGTTACATTGTCATGGCAACACAGTAAGAGTGACGGTGGCTCCCCCTTGACGGGCTACATTGTAGAGATGAAAGAAGTCACTCAGTTCCGCTGGACTGAAGTAGACAAAGTTCGACCAACTGTAACCAGTTACTGTGCCCAGAATTTGAAAGAGAAGAAAGACGTTATTTTCAGAGTTATTGCTGAAAATGCTGTCGGAAAATCAGAGCCTACTCAATCAGACACTGTTACTCCAAAGAGTCAATATGGTGAGTCTCTTTCTCTGTTGTTGGGGGTAACATGGACACCTGTCATCTTGAGTCAAATTGGAGTTTTTCATATTTGTTTTTGTAGCAATATTACAAAATTCAGTCAAAATTATAATATTTGTCACAGTATTTCTAATTCTAAGCTTCAAACTTTTCACAGCAAGTGGAAAGTGGTTCGCGGTATATCTCATAAGGTTAATGCATACATCTTATTGTGTGAGAAAAATCCATAATTATTGTCTCTTGTGTCATTAATTTGATCCAACAACAGTTTACTGTGATTTGAACATTTAGATTTTCAAAACTTTGGAGTCTTTTTGTTAATATTGTCTGGATGGATTGTAATACATTTCTGTAAATTACAATATGATTTTTACTTTTAATCAGATCTACCAGGACGTCCTGTTGGACCAATCCTATTTTCCGACATCACGAAGGATTCTGTGACAATGTCATGGAAACCACCAACAGAAGATGGCGGAACCCCAATCACCGGGTACGTCCTAGAGGTTAAGGAAAACAGGAGGTCAGGATGGAGTCCAGCTGGAAAGGTCAGCGGTCAAAAGTTGACATTCACTACAGAGGATGTTGTCGAGGGCAACAGTTATTTCTTCAGAGTGTCCGCTGTTAACATGGAAGGCCAGGGTCCAGCCCTTGAGTCTACTGACAGTGCCACGCCAATGAGGCCCCTCAGTAAGTACTGAACATTGATCAGGCTATTATCAATTGTTTTTTACTTTCATTTTCCATCAAGAATTGTTGTACATCACAACAATGCAGAAATTATCAATGTTAATATCAGTTGTTTTTAAAATAATAATTACTTTGATAAAGAACAATTAATTTGATTTGAATTGAAATGTACATTGTTAATATGACATTTTAAAATCAACTTTGCTTGAAAACTAAAATATTATAAATTACCAACAAACTCAATCCTTTAGCTAATTATTGTTCAAAAATTCTTTCAACTTTAGGCAAACCTAAAGCACCTATTGACCTAAAAACATTTGACCTTCAAACCGACTGTGTGTCTTTGAGCTGGAAACCACCTACTGATGATGGTGGGTCAAAGGTCACTGGTTATCGTATCAGTATGAGTGAGGACAGTGTCGACAGCTGGGTAGAGATTGGCACCACAACCACTTATACTACCGAATTCACAGCCAAGAAACTCAACATAGGCAGTAAATACTACTTCGCTGTCGCTGCCGAGAACAAGATCGGTGTCGGTGAGCCAGCGGAAACAGACAAAGCAATCGTCCCAAGGGCCAAGCCTGGTTAGTGTTTGGAAATCAATTTTATTTACCTCAAGACTGTTTCTCAGAGATTTTTTGCTTACAGTGTTGCAATATATAAAAACTCTTTGAAAAGATTATCCCTTGCCATTTTTGAAAATGAAAAGGAGCTATCAGATGTTACAGTAAAAAGGTATTGGAAAAGAATTCTGTAGGTTCATTTTTCATGTACATCTGAAAAATATTCTACCACAGAAGGGAATGTCACAGACTTTTTTCCCTTCTGCTAATATACAAATTAAATGACAAAGAAGTGATTGAAAGCTTTCTTCCTATCACAAATCAGCAAAACTCCCCTATTAGATATGTTTTAATATGTGTATGTTTAGTAGTTTAATTGGTTTCTGACAAATTTTGATTGTGTGAACTTACAGAGAGACCATCACCCCCTGTTGGACCAATCAACTTCAGTAACATCCAGAAGAAAGAGCTTACTCTTTCCTGGTTGCCTAGCAAAAGTGATGGAGGGTCTCCTATCACCAACTACATTGTAGAGATGAAGGAGGCTAGCATGTTCCGTTGGGCGGAAGTTGGCAGGGTTGATGCTGACATCTTTACATACTGTGCTCAGAATCTACGCGAACAGAAGGAGTATATCTTCCGAGTGATAGCCGAAAATGCCGTCGGCAAATCTGACGCACTTGAGTCTGATAGAGTCACACCAAAGAGTCAATTCAGTGAGTCAAAATGATCAGTCCAAGTCCTGTACAATGGCAGTGTAATGAATTCAAGATTTTGTACCAGCTGAGAGGCCATAGGTTGTCTGTCTTTTGTCCAGAAGTCTGTACTTCTTTCCCTAATGCATATATCAAATATACCCTTTTATTCACATGTGACAACCTCTCTAATTAGACAAGAATTTGTTCTAGATATCCTTTCAGTAATATGGTCTTGTGTTAGTTTCTGCTACTGAATCTTGTCTAAAGATATTCTATTCATAAACAGTGCTGTAATAGTCGTGATTTTTTTTCTACAGCTGTTCCTGGTGCACCTGAAGGACCGATGAAATACTCGGACATCACTGCAACATCAGTCACCATTGCCTGGCGTCCCCCACTGTCTGATGGTGGACGACCTTTGTCTGGATATATCGTGGAACAGCGTGAGAGTAAACGTATGACCTGGACAAAGGTTGGACGCACTGAACCAAGCATTCTGACTTACTGTGTCCAGAACCTGATCGAAAACAAGGAATATCTATTCCGTGTTTTTGCCGAGAATGAAGAAGGCGTTGGGCCTGCCTTGGAAAGTCAGGAGTCTGTCAAACCAAAACGCCCTGCAGATGTACCCAGTGCCCCCAGAGGACCTCTGGATGTCCGTGATGTGGACGAGTCTTCTGCATACCTCACATGGCGCCCAGCTGACAAAGATGGCGGCTCCCCTGTCCTTGAGTACATCGTTGAGGCAAGCACCGACGGAGAGGAATGGACCAAGCTTGGCAAGACCGACAAGTACACGACAAATCTACGACCTCAGGGTCTCTTGACCGGCAAGAAATATTTCTTCCGTGTCTTCGCTGTCAACAGTGTGGGGCCAGGTGCTCCTTTGGAATCTGATGCCACAACTATTGAAAAACCAGCGAGTAAGTAAAAACTTGACACTCGACCTGTTTTAATGTCAGTGGGAGTTGTTGAAATTGACTCTGTTTTTACTTAGATGTGATTAAAACGTAAACAAATAAAATGAATATATTAAAATTAATACATTATAAATTAATGGTTTGAGGGACAATTATTTTTCTGTACCAGGGATTCCTGCAAATATATATATATATCCAGGTAGTATTGCTTTTAATTAAACCTTGAAATCTGTTGAATTATTCTTGAGTTTCTGAAATATGGGTCACTGGGATATAAATATTCATGAGATGCTGAAATAGATATGTGATTAAGCATTCATTTGAATAATATTCATTCCTATTAATGCTGATCAATTTTGATATTTTACCTGTAGACGTGCCAGGTAAACCTCGGGCTATGCAAGTGACCAATCCCGACAGGACATCTTTGGGTATCTCTTGGAATGTTCCTTCTAATGACGGTGGATCACCAATCACTGGCTACATTGTCGAAAAACGTGACGCTCGCCGTGCTACCTGGACACAGGTTGCTCAAGTCCCCGCAGACGAGCTGTCCTGTGTTGCAGACAAACTTGTTGAGGGTACTGAGTATGGATTCCGTATCACTGCTGTCAACAAAGTTGGCAAGGGTCCAGCTTTGGAATCTGACCAGACCTACATGGCTAAGAGTCCATACAGTAAGTATACTGGTCAAGAAGTGTCGGTCAGTCTGTCAAGTCGTGGTCAAGTTTAATGGCCTGATTCTTCTCAACTGAATCTTATCAGATAAATGTAAGAGATAAAGAGGATGAATAAAGTGTTAAATATTTATTTCTAATTTTGTAGGAGAAAAAGAATGGTGCAATTAAAGGGTATATTTTTAAGGGATATTTGATACAAATTTTCTTTACTTATCTTAAAAAAATGAAATTTTCCATGGACCAAGTCTCATAAGTGATGTATACATGGATTTAGACTAGATAGGTGCCTGAAAATTAAAAAAATGTGCTCTTTATTTCATCAGATATTTTAATTTAACAGGGATAATTTAACAATAAAATTTATTTTCAGACAAGCCAGAATCTCCGCTTGGACCTCTTAATATTTCTAATGTCACTGATAACTCATGTGAGTTGTCCTGGAAACCACCAAGAGATGACGGAGGCTCACCAATCACCGAGTACATTGTTGAGATGCGTGACGTACGTCGTAGTACATGGAGTAAAGTTGGAACAACTAAACCACCAGTCACTGACTTCACAGCAACCGGACTTATGCCTGGTAACGAGTACCTCTTCAGGGTTACTGCTGTCAATGCTGAAGGTCAAAGTGCACCTCTCACAGCCATACAGTCCATCAAACCAAAGAAGAAGATCTGTAAGTTATACACAGCGACAGTATATTGTGAAAATTTGTATTAGTGAAATTGTCTGTGATTGATAATGGAAATATTTTCTAAATCTGACAGAAATGTTTTCGATAATTTCTCGATTAGTATTTAAATGTTTTTATTTTACTTCCAGAGTATCAAAGCTTTTTTAGGTTACACAGAAACAAATTCCTCTTGTCTTTCTCAAGATGAATGTCTTCATCTGATGTTAATAGATACAGACTAATGTTAAGAAATGACTACAACACTGTCTTTGTGACACTGATAACTGCTGAGATTTATTGTAGGACATAACTATAACTTGTATTAAACAAGCATATATTTGTTATCATTAAGGTCAATTGCCAGCAAGTGTTATTTCATCCTCATAAAATATGCCCTGTCTCTATGCTAGAATTCCTATGATAGATTGTCGGACTTATGACATAATAAATTAGATATATAGATATGTATGTACAATACAAATTTCACTTACAGACATAACTGTTAAAGTCAAGTAATGGTTATTACTTTTTATTTTATAGCACCTCCCGGGCCACCATTGTTTGTGCGCTTGTCTAAATCAGGTGACACATTCGCGACGATCACCTGGGGTGCACCATCCTCAGATGGAGGTGCGAAAATCACTCATTATCACGTGATGAAGGCTGAAGGCTCTCCATCTAATTGGATAAATGTGGCTAAGGTTGATGCCTATGAGAACACCAACACCATTAGTGGACTTAAGGACGGTACAGAGTATTACTTTGCTGTAGCTGCTGAAAATGAGGCTGGTGTCGGTGACGTCAGCAAAGCTGACAAATCAGTGAAAGGGGCTAAGCCTAAAGGTGAGTATGCTTTCATTGGTTACCGTGGCAGAGCACTATTAAAACATTTTCTTCCTTTATAAATGTTTGTGTTCAGAATTTGAGCTTGACTTTATAAGATATTAAAATCCTTAGTGTCACAATGTATTTTTTTATAAAAATATTTAAATTCATAAACCGTAAATATTTCAGACAAGTTCTGTTATTGCTGGTCTTAGTTTGATAGTAAAGAATAGAATTTGATACAAAAGATATATTGTGGGTGTGTCCTGTTTATCTAGAAACTATTGAATATGTAAATTGTCTTTGCAAAAATTTTCATTATAAACACCTAATTTGCTGATTTTGGGTTCAAAGTTGCTAACATGTCATTGTCTCTGTCTCCCACAGAGAGACCAGCTCCCCCTGGTGCTCCTTTAGAAGCCACAGACATCCGCAAAAACCAGGTGACCTTGACATGGAAAACGTCTCCTGACGATGGAGGCTCTCCTATCACTCGCTACATCGTAGAAAAACGTGAGAGCTGGAAATCCACCTGGTCTCCATGTGGAAAGGTTGGTCCACGGGAACACACACTCATTGCCGAACACCTGAAGGAAAATCAGGAATACAGGTTCCAGGTCTGTGCAGAAAATGCCATCGGACGCTCTGATTGGCTTGAGACCTCAGCCAATGTTGTACCAAAGAGCCAGTTTGGTAAGTGGAAGAACACTCTATATAGTGTGTAGTACATTTATCATTGTCTGTGATGATTAAAACATTGAGTATGTAGTCATAAAAAATGTTTGAAAACATGAAAAGCCAACACCTTATTTGACAAACTCATTTAAAGGGTGGCTTATAGATTGTTATTTGACTGTGTAGAGATATGTTTGTGTGTGATAAGATCCTACTAATTCTAGCTTATTAAAATCTACTAGTAAATAACATTATTATGCTGGCAGTGTTTGGTTTGATCATTCATTCTGATATTACAGGGTAATTATTATTATCTTTTTTTTTTTTTTAATTTTCCAGCAATTTATGATTTTTTTCATTAAAATCAATATTTTATTTTAGCTGTTCAATTTTCTGAAGTTAAATTTTATTTGATAGCATTTTGCATGTTAATTCTAATGATTGTTGTTTCACAAAAGCTGACTCATACATTGACTAGCTAAAGTTAAACTTAATGCTTCTTCTATAAATATTCCTGACACATGTCTAATGTTTCAATATAAAATAATTAATAAATCTTTAAATTTATATTGCCTACAAATTTGTCATTCCAAATTAGTGTGATTGTATCTTTATTTCAAACAAAGGAGAACAGTTTTTCATTTCAAAAGAAGGAAAATTATTCAAGAAGCTAATCAATTAGGATACTAGATCACTGTTTGAGTTTAAAAGTCATGTGATTTACAGGTAAAAGTAAGTAAATACGGTTGTTAATGTATCAAACATCACCAGTGATCTAGTATCTTGTAGTATAATTGCTAGCCAGTTACTTACAGAACTAAAATCAACTATGGTCATAGCTTTACAACTCACTGCTTATGGTATCATTACTAACAAGCCAGTGCATTCAAATTTCCAGCCAAGCCTTCACCACCAAGAGATCTGGTCATTTCGGAAATCAAACAGACTTCTGTAGTTCTGAACTGGTCACCGCCCAATAATCTAGGTGGTCTCTCGCTCAATGGATATAAGTTGGAACGTCGGGACAGACGTCGCACAGTGTGGGTATACGTGGACGAGGTGCGCCCACATATCACTACCTACTGTATACAGAACCTTCTTGAGGGAAATGAATACCTTTTCCGTGTCTTTGCCATCAACGATGAAGGACTCAGTGAGCCATTGGAATCAACAGAAGCTGTCATACCATTTAAACCTGCAGGTCCGAAAGACGTGGCGAGCCAAAACTCTGATCAAATTTATAGTGCAACATGTTTTAACTTCATTAACAACAATTTTAATATTTACAAATTAGTTTGAATTATTTCTTTAATAGTTGTTGTGAGGCATACTAACTTAAGACTTTGTGTATATGTTTATAATAACTGATCAAGAACTGCATCTAGAACAAAGGAATATTTCATTTTGAATTGAATAAAGAAATGTCTTTTTTTGAAATAAATGCTTGTTCAAAATATCAGAATATTAAACAATTTGTAAAATGACTTTTCTTTAAAAAAAAAAGTACCAGAATTAATTTCAATTCTTATTTATAACCAGTTTCTATCAACTATTTCATTTTGTACAGAAAGAACAATATATTGTCATGTATGCAAAACATTGAAAGTTTTGTAACTTATTTGTAGGTGTACCAGCATCCCCAGTTGGTCCGATCCGATTCTCAGATGAGAAGACAGATGCTGTGACTTTGAACTGGAATCCATCAAAGGATGATGGAGGAAGTCCAATCACATCCTACCAGATTCAGGTATCTGAAGATGGTAATACATGGACTGATGTGGAAATTGTTGACAAATATCGCAAAGATTACCGAGCCACGAACCTTAAAGAAGGTCAACAGTATATGTTCAGAGTGATGGCTGTGAATAAGGTTGGAGCCAGCAAGCCACTGGACTCTGACTACTTCACACCTCGTCGTCCAGGAGGTAAGCCACAACATGTTTATCTTTAAATACAAAAAAAATATAAAAGGGGAGGCACTCAATGGGAAAATGTGTTTGAAAATTGTTTAGCTCCCCATCCCATCACAAGGTAGAGCATTGAATGACATAAAGAGATAAACACAATCGTGATTTAAGAATTGGACCTGGGGTCTGACCCAACTACAATGCAGTCTTTTTCATTTCAATATCTTTGAAACAGTTGAGATCCCTACCCTTAAACCATATATGCCAATGCTAGGCATCAAGAGATAAACACATTCACAATGTAAGATCTGACCTTTGGATGTGGCCTCTCTGAACTTAATTTCTTGGTGATATATTTGAAACAGTTGAAATCCCAATACTATAACCATATTTATACAGAATTACTTGGAATCAAGATATAGACAATTTTTTATATAAGAATTGACCCTTGGGTGTGGCAGACCTCAAGGGACATTATTTATAGCTATATTTTTGGTCTTCTCCCATCAAAGAGGTTAATTGGCTGAGCTTTAATTTGGAAATAAATACCCAACCTATAAGCTTGTATAACATTGCTGGGCGTTAGGATCCAGGTGAGCAATACAGGCCCTATGGACCTCTTTTTATAAATGCCTGAGTCATGTTGAGCCTCATTTCCACCAGAAGCAAAGCATAGCTATTTGATGTAATTTACAAGCATTCTCTAGCACGGTAGCATTTAAAACAGGTTTGATCACGATATACAATTTGGTAACATTTTGCAGGTCCACCATCTAAACCACAAGGCCCGATGGCTGTCTACGATATTTCATTGAACTCAGTGACCATTGAATGGAGGCCTCCCACCGATGACGGAGGATCACCACTTAAGAACTATGTAATTGAGATGAAGGAAAAATCTCGTGTAATGTGGAAGAGCATTGACAAAACCAATCCAAACATTACGAGTTACTGTGCCCAGAATTTATCTCTCAACTCGGAGTACCTGTTCCGTGTCTCAGCTGAGAACAAACATGGCGTTAGTGAACCACTGACTCTTGATGAACCAGTTCTTATTAAGAGCCCATATGGTAAGTCTTGGTCACATAAATGTTTTATCTTCTTTTGTTGATGAGGTCCTAAAAAATTCATCATATTTGTTGTCACATATTCTACATTGTTAAATATGCTCACTGTAGTGTGTGTTGCCTTTTTTGAATTCTTGTAATTACCTTATTTTCAGGTCTGCCCTCTGCACCTGAGGGTCCCATGAAGATTGGAAGTGTAAACAACTCTTCAGCTGAGGTATCATGGCAACCACCAGCTAGTGATGGAGGCAAACCCTTGACGGCCTACATTGTAGAATATCGTGATGTCAAACGTACCTACTGGACAAAGTCTGCAGAGGTCAAACCAGACCAACTGCATCACATGGTACATGGCCTGCAGATTGGATACGAGTATGCTTTCAGGGTCAGCGCTGTCAACAGTGTTGGTCAAGGCCCACATCTGACCTCTACAGAAACTGCTAAACCTTCCAAGAAACTCAGTAAGTCAAGTAATTTAACAGGGCAGAGAGAGAATTGGGACCGGTAGTCATAAATTGTTAAATAGGAGATGTGGAAACAGAGTTCAATATGTTAAATGCAGATTTGATGTCCTTGCCATTTCTCGGTTGGGATATGTCCTTTGGTTATATCCTGTTGTGAAGGATGAGAATATAAATATTTATGTGTAACAGGTATTTTCTTGTTTAATGATTAAATTGCATTCCATTTTGTCATTTAACCAATTCAACCATGGTGGGAGGAATTTAGAAATTACTTGAGCGGTAGCTTGAATAGATGGAAACATTGAAATTACATGTCTACAATTTAAAAAAAAAAAAAAACGTGTTAATAAAATTATCATCTTTTTAATTTAATTTAATTTACTTGAAGAAGTTATTGATTTTGTTATGAAGATGTTTAGAAATCAATATTGCATGCAGATTTTGAGGAAATTTTCAGGGCAACCTGTTTAATCAGAATTATTTTTATATATATATTTACTTGTTGCTTTGACTTTCCTTGTAGGTGTACCATCTTGTCCTGAAAATGTAAGAGTAACAGACATTGTGAAATCGTCAGCCACGCTTGAGTGGAGCGCCCCTGACAGTGACGGAGGATCACGTATTAACCGTTACCATGTGTACCAAAGAACAGATAAATCAACAGACTGGAGGAAACTTACTTCTGTGGACCGATTCACCACAATCACGACTATCAACAATCTGATGACTGACGAGACCTACTACTTTGCCGTCGCAGCTGAAAATGACGTCGGTATGAGTGAGAAGGCTGCCACTGCGAAGGGAACAACCATCACTAAGCCGATTGGTAAGTGACAAAATAATTGTGTTTGGTGGCACAGTTTCTGTATTTTTCGCTATCTCATATTTTACAACATATCTCTTGGCAGAATGCAACTCAGATCTTTATCAGATAAAAATTATTATTTTTTTTTTATTCTAGCACCTCCTTCACCACCTGTCGGCCCAATTGTTGTTAGCGATGTTACAAAATCATCAGCTAATATTGCTTGGCAACCAAGTAAGTCAGACGGTGGCTCTCCTATCACTGGCTACATCGTAGAGATGAGAGAAGGCTGGAGGATGTCGTGGACACGAGTGACAGAGGTGGCCAGCGATACCTTGACAACCACTCTCACCAACCTGCGTGAGGGACAAGAATACCATGTCCAGATTATAGCTGTCAACAAAGCTGGCAACTCCAAACCCCTTGAGGGCGATTCCTCTATCAAACCAAAGAGCCAGTACAGTAAGTGTTTTTTTCTGTAATAGGCTAAGCTCCAGGTAAAAAAAATGTGTGTTAACTATACTGAAAAGAAATAAATTTGGATGGGCTTATTACCGGGCATGGCCTCATTGCAATGGTTTTTCATGGACGAAACTTCAGTTTTCTTCAATATTTTTCCAGATGCCAGATAATTATGTATGTGTATTTGTTGGTTTACAGATAAGTACTGTGTTATTAAATGAATACACTTCTACTATAATTAATTATTTTCCAGAACCACCATCTGCTCCAAGAAATCTGGAAGCATCGGACATGAAGTCCACTTCACTGAGACTTTCCTGGCTTGAACCGGAAGACAATGGTGGACTGCCAATTAAAAGCTATCAGGTGGAACGTCGTGAGAAAAGATATGGTTCATGGGTCAAGGAATGCACTGAGAAATCAACATCCTGTAGTGTGCTCAATCTCCGTATCAACTTGGAATATTTCTTCCGTGTGTCTGCCTCCAATGACGAAGGTCAAGGTCCTTTTGTAGAAATGAACCAGCCAATTGTTCTCTCGCCCGAGGCCAGTGAGTATTGTGAAACAAGAGATTCTTATAGATATTAACAGATGTTTATAATGACGACTAAGGCTATCTGAAATGTTTCTAACATAGCAAGCAGCATAGTGAAGGAGAGGAGAGGAAAAGAAAGGGAACATTAGGGAATACAAGGGAAGGCAAGGGGAGGCAAGGTGGGGGAAAGGAGGCAATGCTTACTTTAAGGATTTGTCTTCTCTGGCAGTCCTCATGTATATCATCTAGGTTGTACTTCAGGTTGACTTATTTATTTCAAGTTTTTTTCCATCATCACTATCCTGACTCTTTTTTTGAGAACATGACATTACCCAGAACTTTTTTCAGAAATTAACAGGTATAGCCTATGAAGCAGAAGACACATCCAGAAGCACCTTATCTTTTTCTTTTTGAAATTTTATTTTTTATTGGTTCTATGTTAGAATTTCAGTTTTGGTTTCATCTTGATATTTCCATGTTTTCATTGGAGCTCTATTGCCAATGTAACAACTGTCAAACATCATAATACTTCTGGTGGTACCCTCTGATGATTTTGTCACCGATGTAAATGTAAAATTGATATTGATTAAGTTTTTTAATCAATTTCTTGTTTATAAATTTTAATATATTTCTTTTTGTCAATTAATAGCTGTGCCGGATGAGCCCAAGGGCCCCCTCCGTCACAGTAACCTCGACGAGACAAGCGTGACCTTGTCATGGCTGTCACCGATGAATGATGGTGGCGCCCCCATCACATCTTACAAGGTGGAGAGCTGGTCAATGGATAAACCTTGGTCAGAAGTTGACACTACAGATGCCAGGACAACAACTCTCAATGTTAAACGCCTAACCACAGACAAGACCTACAAGTTCCGTGTATGTGCAATCAACCGTGTCGGAGCCGGCAAATATTTGGAGTCAGAACGCATCACACCAACTAAGGAACTCCGTAAGTTTGGAGAGATTTGATTCTGGACAGCTCTCTTATCACTTATTTTTCATGGATTATTTAATGTTCGATTTCAGGATAATATATTTGGTCATTTATTCTATAGTTTTCTGGGGTAAGATTTCCATATACATTCATGTTAAAGATTTGTTTCCATTGCAACTTGTGCTTGTATTTGTTTTGTATAGGCGTTCCTGGACCTCCTACTGAGCCAATTGTTGCTAAGGCATTGTCACATGACACTATTAGCCTCGAATGGAATGAGCCAGAAACTGATGGAGGATCCCCGATCACAAGTTATGTCGTAGAGCGTCGTGATCTCATGAGGTCAATTTGGACGTTTGTCGACCGTACAGCCAATCTGAACATCTTAATTAAGAAACTGACTGAAGGGTCAGAGTTCTTCTTTAGGGTGTCAGCAGTTAACAAGGTTGGTCAGGGTCTTCCATTGGAAACTCCAAAACCTATACTGATCAAGAGTCCATATGGTTAGTATAAATACTCTTTGAGAATTGACTGTTGAACTATTCAGATATTGTCAGCATTCCTGTTTCTTAGTACTTAACCTATATTGAAAAATCTTTCCATTCTTTAGTATCGTATATACATGTATTATAAAATAAAGATATATGTGATATATTAAATATGATGTATTTATTGAAAAATCTGATGAAATCAATATCCACACCAGACACTTCATTTTTAATTTTCTAAATAATGGAAAAGATATTTGAATGTTAAAATCAAAGTTTATCTTCTTGGACAAGATTCTCTTATATAAGATGTGAATTTTTTGGACAAATACAAGATGTTATGATCATGCCTCTTTCTTTCCAGACAAACCTTCAGCACCAGTAGGTCCACTCCAAACTACCAACGTCACCGCCAACTCTGTTGACCTCGCATGGCGACCATCAGAAAAAGATGGCGGAACTCCAATCACACACTACACCATTGAGGTGCGTGAAGTGCGTCGCTCCATGTGGGGCAAAGCAGGACAAGTGGAACCGGGAGTTAACAAGTTCACAGTGCAAAACCTTGTGGTAGATAATGAATACTACTTCAGAATCCGTGCTGTCAATGCCGAGGGCGAAAGTCCACCACTTGAAGGTCCCAGTGGAGTCAAACCAAAGAAGATTCTGTGTAAGTGACCGTATGAAATTTCATTTTTATGACAAAAGTTATCTTTTTATAAGTAGTACTTAAAAAGGAATTTTGTTACAAAGGAGTCAAAGTTAGGCTATTATTGTAAACTTTAGTTTCTCTAGCAGAACAAAAGCAAGTTTTATCAAATTTTTTTGACTGATTAAAATAATTTCAGAATTTTGAAAAAAGATTGATTGTTCTGTCTTTTTGCTTTCTTCTTCTGCATGATGGTAGTTTTGTATCAATGATACTTTACAGTTAAAAACTGTCTGGGCAAATTTCTATACCAACACATCACTGAAATTCTTCCTATATTTTCGAAATTAGATAAAGCTTTGATTATTGATGGCATTACAGCACTACCTGGTGTACCAAATGTAAACGTTGGACGAATTGGTGAAGGTGAGATAGGTGTAGACTGGACGCAGCCTGATAGCGACGGTGGAGCTCGCATCAAACAGTACCGTGTGTACATGAAGGATGAGAACACCTGGAGGGAGCTGGCGACAGTTGAACCCTACAGAGGTCACCACAATGTTACCAAGCTCAATCACGAACAGAAATATGTGTTCGGTGTGGCTGCAGAAAATTCCATCGGAATAGGAGAAAAGGGAGTTACCAAGCCTTCCTCTCCAAAACAAGCCCTTAGTGAGTATTGTAAAATTACATTACAAACATAAAGTTTATCATTTTGGGGCCCTTAAACGTACTGTTAGCAAAGGTTCACATTTGCTGCTATTACCTCTGCTCATAACATCTAATAGTGCTAAGTTATATATACATATTTAATTTCATAAAAGGTAAAAGAATTTCTAAAAGTTGAAATGGATGAAGTGACAAAAAAATATTTATCTTTAACTTTACGGTAGATTCAATTGTAAATTTTCATGAAATCAATTTTGAAATGATTTTTCGTTTAAAGCTGTACCATCGGCACCAGAAGGTCCTCTGGAAATTTCTAACATCCAAAAGAATTCTGCTAACATTTCCTGGAACCACAGTCTCTTCGATGGGGGTTCACCAATCACACACTATTCCATCGAGAGAAAGGAGAGTTGGAAGTCGAGCTGGTCCCCTGTGGATCGTATCCGTGCCAACAACACCACATACAAGATGACAGGTCTCAACGACAAGACCAGCTACCTCATCAGAGTCAAAGCTGAAAACAAGATTGGAAGCTCAGAGCCTTTACAGAGTGTTGAAGAATTCACTCCAAAGAGTCCTTATAGTAAGTTTTCATTCTGACAGACTTGTGATATCTCTACTTTATATCAGACATGTAGATTTGTGCTCCTTCTGGTATGTAGTCAGTCAGTGCAATATTTTGTCAAGGGCTTATCATCTTGCCTAAAACTGCCCTTTGATGCTAGTAACTATTGGAGAATGAAAAATGGTAAATTGTAAAAGTTGAATTAATTTAGTCCGTAATAAATTCAGACTCTCGAAACATAGTTGAGTATTTCTGCTAAAAATATTTTATGCATGATTGATCTTATTGCTAGGCACTGATTAAATGTCAGTAGAAATATTATTGTTGGATGAGGCATTTGCCCTAAATGGGGACGTAAATTTTGTGTATTGATTTATATATATATAACTTCCAGAAGAAAAAAACTGTAAGATACATAATAAGGAATACCTCCCAGTAGTTACTCTATTGAAAAACTCATTTTCAGGTGTACCATCTGCTCCTATTGGACCTCTGAAGGTCTCCAATGTCACCACCAACTCAGCAGTCCTCACATGGAAACCCTCAGAATCAGACGGTGGCAAGCCAATTAAACGTTACATAGTGGAACGTCGTGAGGGATGGCGATTCAACTGGTCAAAGGTTGACTCAACACGCTCTCTTTCAATTTCTGTCAGTGGTCTAAGGGAGGGAACAGAGTATTTCTTCCGTGTGATGGCTGAGAATGAGGAAGGCCTCAGTGAACCTATTGAGACTGATGCCGTCATTCCTAGAAAACAAGCAGGTAAGCTGATAAGATATAAGATTAATTATACCAGCTACCAGTTCAGTTATATTGCTTAAAATTATACAGTTGATATACATTTTCATTGAATCAATTAAAACTTTTCCATAACTAATTCAGAGTTCTCTCCCCTTTCTTGCCTCTCCAGTAAAACCAGGTCCACCTGCTGGTAAAATACATGCTAGTCATGTGACCCAAGACTCTGTAACTTTGGCCTGGAAAGAACCAACAGATGATGGAGGATCTCCAATCAAACGCTACATCATTCAAGCCCTAAACACACGCTCAGGAAATTGGGCAACAGTTGCTGAGGTTCCAGCCCGCACCTTCCAAAAGATCATAACTGGTCTGGAAGAAGGTGTGCCCTATGAGTTCCGCATTTGTGCTGAAAATGAGGTTGGACTCGGTAAACCAAATGAGTTGGACGAAACAATTACTCCATCACGTCCAGCAGGTAAATTTTGTCCCTTCCTGATTTAGTAAAATCATACTGAAAAAAAAAATTGTTTATTGGAAAAGGAATTCAAATTGTTTTGGGAACTTCCTATGTCATAAATTTCATCAATTTCTGTCCACAGAGGTTCCTGGAGCTCCAAGAGGCCTCAAAGTCTTTGATATAACAAAGGAATCTATGGCTCTGTCATGGCAGCCACCTACAGAGGATGGCAATAGCCCATTGACAGGTTACATAGTAGACAAACTTGACAGTCAATGGGGAGGCTGGTCTCGTGCGACCAAACTTCCAGCCGATGTTACAGAGTGCACAGTGAGTGGTCTTATCAAGGGCCATGATTATAACTATCGTGTGTATGCTGAGAACAAAGTTGGAGTTGGTGCCCCTGCCGAATTGAGGAGTCTGGTCAAGGCTGTTAGTGCCGTAGGTTAGTATGTAAAATAATTAAAAGGTCAAGGTCAATAGTGTTTCTGCTTAGTAATTTGGTTACTCAATTTTGTTAATAATCTTATATCATGATTAAAGTGGTTGCTGAAACAATTCAACAAAGGATTATGATCCAGAGAATTGTTTTTAGATCAGAATTTCTGTTAGGCTTTTACACTATTTGATACAATTTTATTTATGGTTTTTCAATCTTCATTGAAAGAAATCTTCTTTTTCTTCAGCGATAGAAGATTGTTAAAACTGTTGTTTAGTTGCTGTTGTCGTTTATAAATATATGGTTTCAACTAAATACATCTGTAAAATATATATTACAGAGGTACCATCTAAGCCCAGAGACTTCCAGGTGACAGATAAGAAAGAAGATAGTGTTAGCCTAGAGTGGTCTACTCCTGACAGTAATGGTGGTGCTCCTATCACTCGCTACTGTATAGAAAAACGTGAGCCTGGCCGTGCCCAGTGGGTGAGAGTTGACAGTGTGTCTCCAAAGACACTAGGATATACAGCCAGAGGTCTTCTTGAAGGCCGAAGTTACATTTTCCGTGTCTTCGCCGAGAACTCTGAAGGACTCAGTGAACCTGCTGTGTTAGATAAGGCAATCACACCAGAACGTGCTCAAGGTATATATGAAATTTGGTAAAGATCAGGCATCTGTCAGAAATTTAACAGACAATGTAGTCATGAAAAAGGGTAATATTTGAATTATCATAGTAACTTTTAACAATATTCATTTAACATTCTGATCAGTGTATTTCTTACTGGAAGTTTATTTAGTTTCTATGCTTGCTTCACAGAAACACCAGGGCCCCCAGAAAACCTTGACGTATCCACAGTGAGCCACAATGCTGCCACACTTCGCTGGAAGCGTCCACGCTATGATGGCGGTGCTATGGTAACTGGTTATCTCATCGAACAGAGGGATGGTACTTCTGGCCAGTGGCAGCGTGTGAAAGAGGTAGAGAGTCATGTCCACTCACTGACCATTCGTAACCTCATTGATGACTATAGTTATGGATTCCGTGTTCGTGCCAAGAATGCCATAGGCCTTGGTGAACCAAGAGAAATTGACACTGCTGTCAGCACTAAGAAAACCATAGGTGAGTTAAAAGTAGGCAGGGCAGGAAAAATAAAGTTTGGTTGTGGAAAACCTAATTTAAAATTAGAAGGAACTGGTTTGTTTTTATTTTGGGTTTTCATATCTTCTGCTGTGTGCTTGTGAACTATGAAGAAATTCATTTTTCAATCTTTTATCACAAATTTAACAGAACATGAACTACAGCAGCCACTGGCAAATAAAAATACCAGCATATGCTATTTAATATAAGGCCACTGTACAAGGAATTAGGCTCTGGTTTATCCAGGAGTGAGATAGAGGTACTTTTCACATGATCACAAATATAATGTCAACATTAGATCCATATTATCATAATCCTAATAGTAACTACAATTTGTTATTAAACAATTTTGGTGTTATATTTTGGAATGACATTAAATGTTTTATCATAAATCAGAAAAACCATCTGCTCCCCGTGGTCCTTTGGACATATCTGACATCACTGAGGACCATGTACGATTATCATGGCGAGCACCTGAGAGGGATGGAGGATCAAGGATTTCTGCTTACATGGTTGAGAAGAGTGAAGCCCGTCGTCCCAAATGGTTGCGTGTGGCACGCTGCCCACCAGACCAACTCTCATTGGATGTGTCAAATCTCATCGAAAATGTGGAGTACTACTTCCGAGTGGTGGCCGAGAATGAGGCTGGCCTTAGCCCGCCCCTCGAGTCCGACAGCGCTGTAAAACCGAAGAGTAAATTTGGTAAGTGAAATATGTTGTGATTTTCATGATGAGAGACTCATATCATATTTGAAATAAATTGTTATTTTTAGCTCACCTGGCCTGAAAGGCTAAGTGAGCCTTGTGGCATACTGCAGTGTCTATCGTTCATCTGTCAGTCCTAAAAATTGCGACTAGTCATAAACAACTGAGAAGATTTTGACCGAATTTGGTCAGAAGCATTTAGGGGAAGACTTTGTTTGAATAGTGATATATGTGTACAAAAATCTCTCTTCTTGCATACTTGAGATCTGATAACAACGCTTTTAGAACTTTATAAACAGGGACATTTTGATTTGTTAATACAGGTCCACCTTCAGCTCCCGTTGGTCCAATCAAAGCCCTGAGTGTGACACGTGACAGCGTGTCCCTCGAATGGAGACCACCAAAATCAGATGGAGGCTCTCCTTTGACTGGCTATATTGTTGAGAAACGTGAGGGAAGTAGGCAATCCTACGTCAATGTGACGCGTCTAGCGTCTGACGTAAACATTGTCAACATCCCGGGTCTGATGGAAGGTCATGATTACTACTTCCGGGTCATTGCTGAAAACCGCTATGGAAGAAGTGCACCTTTGGAATCCACCTCTGCTATTACACCTAAGAGGATGTATGGTAAGTCTAACTTTCAAATTACATTATGGAAAAAATGTCCTTAACTTTCAGTCATACTTTGAAAAAATTGTCCGATAATTTGTTGCTGAACATCATCAGACTAGTGACATTCAGTTGTCCTCAGGATGTTTGTTCAAAATGTTAAAAAAAAAAAGGAGATTGAAAGTTGAGGATATTAACACTGTGATATTTGTCATGTAAGCTGAAGCTTAAAAACTAACATATTCATTTTGTTTATCATGATGTTTCATAAAATAACTCTTGGATCTCACAATAATTAAAACAATGTTGCTTTAGAAAAAACATTAAGATGAAATAATAAATATTAATGATTCACAATTTGTTCTGTATTTGAGTTCATTGCTGCTTTTATAATTTGCTGTTAGTAATCTTTGCTAGCTTATAATTTTGTTGCTGTAGTTTAGCTTATAAGGATAATATAAACAGATATCTTCTGTGCCAGCATGTTTTGCATGTGCCTACCTAATGCCTATTGTTGCCTGCATGTGCCAACATTGACTGTACAAATACATAAACCACTCATTTTGCGAGTAACCCAACAAACAAGTACCAATTTTCAGTTCATTAACATAAAAAAATTTAAAAGTGTTAGTTTTTTGATAATTATCTAAAGAGAATTAAAAGTTTCAAACCAGTTTCTAATCTAACAAGATTTGAAATAATTTGAATAATTTGACACTAAACCTATTTTGCTTTTAGAATTGTTTTGTTGATTTTAATGATTTATCAAATAATACTTCACATGGATATTCCACAAATTATGTGGACATTTTGCTTAAGGCTGTAAAACTTCAGCATGTGTTATATCGCTGGCTTAACATGACCCGTCATAATTTGTATGAATTCAAGTTAGGTACTACAGTTGTGCAGCTGTGGTCTTTTTTCAGAAGTGTTAATATAGCGTAATATTGGACTGAAGAATTAGAAATAAAAAGTCATATCCTGTGGACTTGTTGCCTTTATTCCTTTTTATTGTGTATCATTTGTACTCTTGTATACCTTCTATCATGCATCCGCTTTCCTCCATGTGAATCCTACAAATGTCCTGGCGACATAGATCCCTCGCAAAATGTACCACGACAAGCTTACTGAGTGTCATAACCTGGATAAATTTGTGTATTCCACCTTGGATTCTCTGTGTGCTGAACCATGGACGAGATCGTCCGCCAATGAACATCCCGAACATGTACATGTGTACCATCTTCAAAATGTCTTCAAACCTCGCATGCCCTTTTTAGAATCCAAAAGACGATTTTCCTCCCTCCTTCTCCAGATCTTCAGCTGGTGAGGTGGACTCAACAGATCCTATGTGACTTTTCTCCTTTTGTTGGATTTTCCTTGTTACTTGCTCCTCTGTAAACCTTTGTCCAGGAATGCACCTGCCGAACAACCTAAGGCAGTTCTATCTTCATGAAATACCTAGAATTGCCGTCTCCATGGATCCTTTACATTTCTCCAAGAATGTTCGATGAAACCCACATCCTCTTCACCCACGGCACAGATGACGTCAGTGAGATAAAAGATGAAGCACAATTGTTATAATCTCAGTTCTAGGATCCATAAAGTAACTACGCTGCTTGTTCATATTCGAAATCTTGCATTGTAGGCAAATCAGAGGATATACACACTGTGCAGTCTGTGAGAGCCTCTACCATGTCAAAGAAAATTAGGGCCATCAGCGAACCTCCTGTTGAAGAAACAGTTGTTGATTCAGTTTCTCGTAAAAGATATGTGCCCAGGGACACGAAATGGTTTGATGAGGTCCGTTCTGAATACATTTCTGTGTTGTCTCCTAAGAAAGTAATAGATACGACGCGCTACGAAGAACCAATGCACACAGTAGAATCTGTGAAAGCTGTTGTGAAGCGCAGAGGTGTTGAAATTATCAAACCCTCCCGAGCCATCAGCGAACCTCCAGTTGAAAAATTGGTACCAGAAGTCACTGAAAAACAGAAGGTGAACTTTGAAGAGGAATATTTCAATAAAGAAAGGGCTCGATATCTTGCTGCACTGGAAAGACCCAAACGTATGCAAGTTGATGAACAACCAGTGAAGACAGAAGGATATTTTACCCTGGCCTCTGTACAGTCAGACATTAGAAAGAAACAGAGCAGATCAACGAGTGAACCGCCAGAACCAATGGTGGAACAAGTCATCTCCAAGCGTCTTAGAACAAAACTGCGTTCAAAACAGGCGCCATATGCTGGATTGGAATTTGAAAGTGCCAGGACAGCTATGAAGGAAACACTGTCAAAGGCTGAGGCTATTGGAACTCACGGGGTAGTAGGAGCGAAGTGGGATCATCTTGGAGCATTCAATAAATACAAGGACCTATCACATAAAGAAGAGAGGAAACGGGATCGTGCTATCAGTGAGCCACCTGTCGATGAATATGTTGTAGAACAGAGAGCGAAGTTAATGGAAAAAACTAAGGTCAAAACATCGGAAGAGGATTTTGAGAAAGAAAGAACAAAGTATATGTCTGCACTTAGGCGTCATGAAGAAAGCGCAGTGGATTTGAGTTTTAAGAAGCAGACGATACACACATTGGCCTCTGTGAGAGCATCAGCAGAAGCCAGAGAGGCAGCAAAACCTCGCAAGCCAGAAAAACCATCACGTGCCACAAGTGAGCCTCCAGCTGAACTTGAACTACAGAAACCAAGCAAGACGTACAGACTTGCATATGACGATGATTGGTTCGAAAAGTCACGTTCAAGGTATCTCAGAGCACTTGAGAAACCTGACTTCTCTACAGAACAAATAGTGAAACCGAAACAGGAAGAAATCTTTACTCTCCAGTCTGTTAAAGATTCAATGTCAAAGAAGGCAAGAGACAGTCGAGCCACAAGTGAGCCACTATCCCCTGTGGAGGAAACTCCGTTGACAAAGCGTCTGAAGTCAAAAAAGACCAGACAACCTAGATATAATCAGGAAGCTTTGACACAGGCTAGAGCTGCAATGAAGGAAAGTGTGTCTAAGATTGAAACAATCGGAACACATGCTGTTACTAGCAAATATGATCACGTGAGCATATTGAACAAAATTTCAGATATCACTTTCGATGAGAAAAAGAAACGTCCTCGTGCAATAAGTGAGCCGCCAGTTGAAGCAGAAATAGAACAAAAGCCTCAGGAAAGACCTGACAAAGAAAAGAAGCGTGATTTGATGGAAGAAGAATTCAGACAGAGTAGGAAACAATATTTGACAGCATTGGAGAAGAAACGTGAGATAGAAGTACCAGATTTCAAGAAGGATAAGATCCACACCTTGGCTTCAGTTCAGGCGTCGGCCATTAGACATCAGCTAAGAAAACCAGAAGTAAAAGAAAAGGTTAAACTCAAAGAAGAGGAACCAGTTGAATCGAGGAAATCTTTCAGAACATATAAGATTTCTTACGATGATGATTGGTTTGATAAATCCAGATCAAGTTACATGTCTGTATTAGATAAACCAGCCGTCACAGAAACGCATGAAGCACCAAAGAGGAAGGAGGATATATTTACTCTCGATTCAGTGCACAAATCCATCAGAGAAAAGGAAAGATCTAGGGCCGTCAGTGAGCCCCGAGCACAATTTGAAACTAGTCCTATTGCCAAACGCGTCAAGAAGAAATTAACAAAACCATCCCGTGATGATTCTTTGGAACAGGCTAGGATCGCCATGAAGGAGAGCATGTCCAAAGTAGAATCCATTGGAACTCATGCTGCTGTGATTACCAAACGTGAGCCAGCTGTATATAAGGATGTAGAATACGAGAAACCAAGAAAGGCAAAGCAGGTTGTTGAAACAGAGGAAGTAGAGACAATTAAGGAACGACCAGAAAAGGCCAAGAGGATTGCAATGAATGAGGCAGAGTTTAATCAGAGTAGACTTGAATACCTTGCCAAATTGAAGCGTCCCACAGTAGAAATACCTGAATTAGCAAAGGAGAAGATTCTTACGCTAGCTGATGTACAGGCTTCCGCTCTCAAACGTCAGCACCAATGGAAACCTGCACCAGAAACCAAAGAAAAGGTGATGATTGAGGAGCCAACTGAGGCTAGAAAATCCTTCAGGACCTACCAAATCTCTTACGATGATGATTGGTTTGATAAATCCAGATCAAGTTACATGTCTGTATTAGATAAACCCACCGTCACAGAAACATATGAAGCACCAAAGAGGAAGGAAGACATATTTACTCTTGATTCAGTGCACAAATCAATCAGAGAAAAGGAAAGATCTAGGGCCGTCAGTGAGCCTCGAGCACAATTTGAAACTAGTCCTATTGCCAAACGCGTCAAGAAGAAATTAACAAAACCATCCCGTGATGACTCTTTGGAACAAGCTAGGATCGCCATGAAGGAGAGCATTTCTAAAGTAGAATCCATTGGAACACATGCTGCCGTGATTACCAAACGTGAGCCAGCAGTATATAAGGATATGGAATATGAGAAGCCAAGAAAGGCAAAGAAAGCCATTGAGCCAGAAGAAGTAGAGACCATAAAAGAAAGACCAGAAAAAGCCAAGAGGATTGCAATGAATGAGGCAGAGTTTAATCAGAGTAGACTTGAATACCTCGCCATATTGAAGCGTCCCACTGTAGAAATACCTCAGTTAGCAAAGGAGAAGATTCTGACGCTAGCCGATGTACAGGCTTCTGCTCTCAAACGTCAGCACCAATGGAAACCTGCACCAGAATCCAAAGAAAAGGTGGTTATTGAGGAACCAACTGAGGCTAGAAAATCCTTCAGGACCTACCAAATCTCTTACGATGATGATTGGTTTGATAAATCCAGATCAAGTTACATGTCTGTATTAGATAAACCCACCGTCACAGAAACATATGAAGCACCAAAGAGGAAGGAGGACATATTTACTCTCGATTCAGTGCACAAATCCATCAGAGAAAAGGAAAGATCAAGGGCCGTCAGTGAGCCCCGAGCACAGTTTGAAACTAGTCCTATTGCCAAACGCGTCAAGAAGAAATTAACAAAACCATCCCGTGATGACTCTTTGGAACAGGCTAGGATCGCCATGAAGGAGAGCATTTCTAAAGTAGAATCCATTGGAACACATGCTGCTGTGATTACCAAACGTGAGCCAGCAGTATATAAGGATATGGAATATGAGAAGCCAAGAAAGGCAAAGAAAGCCATTGAGCCAGAAGAAGTAGAGACCATAAAAGAAAGACCAGAAAAAGCCAAGAGGATTGCAATGAATGAGGCAGAGTTTAATCAGAGTAGACTTGAATACCTTGCCAAATTGAAGCGTCCCACAGTAGAAATACCTGAATTAGCAAAGGAGAAGATTCTTACGCTAGCTGATGTACAGGCTTCCGCTCTCAAACGTCAGCACCAATGGAAACCTGCACCAGAATCCAAAGAAAAGGTGGTGATTGAGGAACCAACTGAGGCTAGAAAATCCTTCAGGACCTACCAGATTTCTTACGATGATGATTGGTTTGATAAATCCAGATCAAGTTACATGTCTGTATTAGATAAACCCATCGTCACAGAAACATATGAAGCACCAAAGAGGAAGGAAGACATATTTACTCTCGATTCAGTGCACAAATCAATCAGAGAAAAGGAAAGATCTAGGGCCGTCAGTGAGCCTCGAGCACAATTTGAAACTAGTCCTATTGCCAAACGCGTCAAGAAGAAATTAACAAAACCATCCCGTGATGACTCTTTGGAACAGGCTAGGATCGCCATGAAGGAGAGCATGTCCAAAGTAGAATCCATTGGAACTCATGCTGCTGTGATTACCAAACGTGAGCCAGCTGTATATAAGGATGTAGAATATGAGAAACCAAGAAAGGCAAAGCAGGTTGTTGAAACAGAAGAAGTAGAGACCATAAAGGAACGACCAGAAAAAGCCAAGAGGATTGCAATGAATGAGGCAGAGTTTAATCAGAGTAGACTTGAGTACCTCGCCATATTGAAGCGTCCCAAAGTAGAAATACCTCAGTTAGCAAAGGAAAAGATTCTTACGCTAGCTGATGTACAGGCTTCCGCTCTCAAACGTCAGCACCAATGGAAACCTGCACCAGAATCCAAAGAAAAGGTGGTTATTGAGGAACCAACTGAGGCTAGGAAATCCTTCAGGACCTACCAGATTTCTTACGATGATGATTGGTTTGATAAATCCAGATCAAGTTACATGTCTGTATTAGATAAACCAGCCGTCACAGAAATGTATGAAGCACCAAAGAGAAAGGAGGACATATTTACTCTTGATTCAGTGCACAAATCAATCAGAGAAAAGGAAAGATCTAGGGCCGTCAGTGAGCCTCGAGCACAATTTGAAACTAGTCCTATTGCCAAACGCGTCAAGAAGAAATTAACAAAACCATCCCGTGATGACTCTTTGGAACAGGCTAGGATCGCCATGAAGGAGAGCATGTCCAAAGTAGAATCCATTGGAACTCATGCTGCTGTGATTACCAAACGTGAGCCAGCTGTATATAAGGATGTAGAATATGAGAAACCAAGAAAGGCAAAGCAGGTTGTTGAAACAGAAGAAGTAGAGACCATAAAGGAACGACCAGAAAAAGCCAAGAGGATTGCAATGAATGAGGCAGAGTTTAATCAGAGTAGACTTGAGTACCTCGCAATATTGAAGCGTCCCAAAGTAGAAATACCTCAGTTAGCAAAGGAAAAGATTCTTACGCTAGCTGATGTACAGGCTTCCGCTCTCAAACGTCAGCACCAATGGAAACCTGCACCAGAATCCAAAGAAAAGGTGGTTATTGAGGAACCAACTGAGGCTAGGAAATCCTTCAGGACCTACCAGATTTCTTACGATGATGATTGGTTTGATAAATCCAGATCAAGTTACATGTCTGTATTAGATAAACCAGCCGTCACAGAAACATATGAAGCACCAAAGAGAAAGGAGGACATATTTACTCTTGATTCAGTGTACAAATCCATCAGAGAAAGAGATAGATCAAGGGCCATCAGTGAGCCCCGAGCACAATTTGAAACTAGTCCTATTGCCAAACGCGTCAAGAAGAAATTAACAAAACCATCCCGTGATGACTCTTTGGAACAGGCTAGGATCGCCATGAAGGAGAGCATATCTAAAGTAGAATCCATTGGAACTCATGCTGCCGTGATTACCAAACGTGAGCCAGCTGTATATAAGGATGTAGAATACGAGAAACCAAGAAAGGCAAAGAAAGCCATTGAGCCAGAAGAAGTGGAGACAATAAAGGAAAGACCAGAAAAAGCCAAGAGGATTGCAATGAATGAGGCAGAGTTTAATCAGAGTAGACTTGAATACCTTGCCAAATTGAAGCGTCCCACAGTAGAAATACCTGAATTAGCAAAGGAGAAGATTCTGACGCTTGCTGATGTACAGGCTTCTGCTCTCAAACGTCAGCACCAATGGAAACCTGCACCAGAAACCAAAGAAAAGGTGATGATTGAGGAACCAACTGAGGCTAGAAAATCCTTCAGGACCTACCAGATCTCTTACGATGATGATTGGTTTGATAAATCCAGATCAAGTTACATGTCTGTATTAGATAAACCAGCCGTCACAGAAATGTATGAAGCACCAAAGAGAAAGGAGGACATATTTACTCTTGATTCAGTGCACAAATCCATCAGAGAAAAGGAAAGATCAAGGGCCGTCAGTGAGCCTCGAGCACAATTTGAAACTAGTCCTATTGCCAAACGCGTCAAGAAGAAATTAACAAAACCATCACTTGATGACTCTTTGGAACAAGCTAGGATCGCCATGAAGGAGAGCATTTCTAAAGTAGAATCCATTGGAACTCATGCTGCCGTGATTACCAAACGTGAGCCAGCTGTATATAGGGATGTAGAATATGAGAAACCAAGAAAGGCTAAGGCAGTGGTCTATGGACCAGAAGTGGAGACAATAAAGGAAAGACCAGAAAAGGCCAAGAGGATTGCAATGAATGAGGCAGAGTTTAATCAGAGTAGACTTGAATACCTTGCCAAATTGAAGCGTCCCACAGTAGAAATACCTGAATTAGCAAAGGAGAAGATTCTTACCCTAGCTGATGTACAGGCTTCCGCTCTCAAACGTCAGCACCAATGGAAACCTGCACCAGAATCCAAAGAAAAGGTGGTTATTGAGGAGCCAACTGAGGCTAGAAAATCCTTCAGGACCTACCAAATCTCTTACGATGATGATTGGTTTGATAAATCCAGATCAAGTTACATGTCTGTATTAGATAAACCAGCCGTCACAGAAATGTATGAAGCACCAAAGAGAAAGGAGGACATATTTACTCTTGAATCAGTGTACAAATCCATCAGAGAAAGAGATGGATCAAGGGCTGTTAGTGAGCCACCTGCTCAGTTTGCTTTTGTGCCAAAACGCGTAAAGCATAAATTGCCGAAAACCTCTGCCATTGATTCATTAGAAGAGGCAAGGGTAGCCATGAAAGACAGTATTTCTAAGATTGATTCTATTGGAACTCATGCAGCTTCCATTCCCAAACGAGAGCCTGTTATATATAAGGATGTTGAGTATGTTATTCCGAAACGTTCTAAACCTCCTTCTCAGCCAGAAGAGGTCGAAGAAATTCCGAGGGCAAAAATGGAAAAAGAAAAGAGAAAAGCCATGAATGAACAAGAATTTAACCAGATCAGGAATAGTTACCTGTCAACTGCCGCCCCACGTAAGATAGAATTACCAGATTTTATCAAACCTAAGATCCTCACTGTGGCATCTGTTCAGGCATCTGCAATGGCAAAACAACAGAAGAAAGAAATTCCTAAACCAACATTGGTTAAAGAACCTGTCGAGAAAGCTGTGTCTAGGAAGACATATTCAGTTGTCAATGACGATGATTGGTTCCAGAAATCACGATCTAATTATATGCAAGTTCTCGAAAGGCCAGCTCAACAGGAGATTGATGTGCCTAAACCTGTGATTCAAATGCACACTTTGGACTCTGTTAAAGCTGAATTGAAATCTAAAACTCCCAGAGAAGCTTACATAGCCCCTGTTCAAGAGGAACATACCGTCCAAAAAGCACAATCAAGATTACGATCCAAAAAGCTTGCAAAGCTGGAAATGGCCTTTGAACAAGCCCATCTAACAGCCAAACAAAGCAATGCTTTAATCTCTTCGACGGAGACTGTTTCCTCTGAGCCATCCTATAGTAGATGGGATCACTTGGCTGCATTCAATAAGTACATTGATGTGAAGGAAAGACAGCAGGTTGAAGATATCAACACAAAGGATATTTCATTTACTAGCAGAGCATTGAGTGAGCCTCCAAAGGTGAAACAAATTATCAAGAAACCTGTTGTTACGATGGACGAAAAAACTTTCCACGATTCAAGATCAAAATATTTGGCTGCACTTGAGAAGAAAGGGGACCTGAGTTCCACAGAGTTCAAAAAAGAGAAAATCCACACATTAAAGTCTGTGAAAGCAGAGGCTGATTTAAGATCTCAGAGACTTGCACTTAAAGCCAAGGCAACTGTACCAGATAAGGTTAATGTCGAGTTGCAAGCAGGCAAAGTTCCAAAAATGGCATACAAACTTGCTTATGACAACGAATGGTTTGAAAATTCCAGGGCAAGATACCTTACAGCACTTGAGAGACCCACAGAGATCGATGAAGCTATGGAAAGGTCAGTGGATACTACAGGTCGCGGGGATAGGATCCACACATTACAATCGGTGAGAGCTGCTACTGACGCCAAACAAAAGAGTGTAAGTTTTGACAGCACACCAGATACTGGTACTCCTATTGCTGCAAAGAATGTCCGATCAAGGCAAAGAGCTAGAAAGCTTAACACTCTTGAAGACTCCTTTGCAAGATCAGCTGCCGTGTTACGTCAGAGCCAGGACATGATTGATGCTTTATCTACTCGCGAGGTGCCTTATAGTCGATGGGATCAATACAGTGACATCAAATACGACAAACTCACTGATGACATACCTGTCAGTGATCACTCTCTTCAGCTTGTCAGATCAGCCAGTCAACCTCCTGTACTTGATAACATCAGTAAATTTGACGAGGAAATGGAAGAACGAATGCGGATTTCATTGTCAAAACGGGACAGTGAAACGCAACGGCAGTATGAACAAGAACAGCTTCAGGCTTATCAACGAGAACATGATGCATATTTATTAGGCAAAAAGAAAGATGTTATCAATACAGTGGCAAGTGTCCGTGCTTCTGCTCAGGAACGTTTAGAGGCACGTAAATCACTGGAAACTCATCAGCGAAGAGCAAAAAGTGAGCCTCGTACAGAAAAAACAAGTGGGCGTAAATCCTATTTGGAGATTAATGACGAGGAATTTGAATCTTCCAGAGCAAACTATATGTCTGTCTTAGATAGAACGTGTTATTCAACCGAGACTGAAACAAATGCAAGTCTACAAAGAGATAACTGGTACACGCTCAAGTCAGTACAAGCAGCTCTGAATACTAAGGAGAGAAGCAAGCAGATTCCCTCTGCGCAGTACGCTATTACTGAAACTGAAACCACACGTGCTGCTAAGGACTTCAGAGCGAGACTCCGAGCCAGACAGACTGCAACAGACGTTGCTACTACTCGTATAACTGTAGAGGAACCACGCCCTACTTTTGACTCCCATTATAGCAGATGGAATCATCTCGCTGCTTACACCAAATACAGTGGTCTTAAAGACCAGCTGACTGAAACCAGTGACAATTTGGATATAAGATCATTCAGGGCATCGAGTGAACCCAAAGACATTCCTGATTTTAGCAAATTTGATCAGGAGATTTCTGAGAGATCCAAACGCACTTCTGCTAAGGCTCAAGAAGGTGTCTCCTTACAGGAATCCAGGAATAGATATCTCCTTACTTTACAACAGCAGGAAGATCTACATAAGTCAAGGTATGATCTTAGGAAAGATATAAAAACAGTGGAAGCTGTGAAAGCAGCAGCTCTTGAGAAACTTGAGGAAGAGAGGGTGAGAGAATTGCGAGCATCGCGTGCTTTAAGTGAACCAAGAGCTGAGGTACGACCTCGGAGAAGCTACAAACTGGACATAGATGATCAATCTTTTGAACAATCAAGAGCCAACTACATGTCTGCATTGTATAGAACTGACTATACAACAGATACAGAGACAGTCGCCAGTCAGAGAAAAGCCAATTGGTATACACTGAAGTCTGTAAAAGCAGAGTTGGACACCAAACAGCGAGATGCCAAATTAGCAACAGAACCGTACATTATTGGTGAAACAGAAACAACGCTTGCTGCAAAAGATTTCCGTGCCAGACTGCGTGCAAGGCAGGCTGCATTGGATGCTTCAGTTGTTACAACTCCCACGACTTTTTCTGCACCAAAAACTGCTTATGATTCCGACTACAGTAGATGGGATCATCTGGCTGCATACACAAAATTCAGTGGCCTCAAAGATCAGCTGAGTGACACAGGTGATGTCTATGATGTTAGATCTTTAAGATCACTTAGTGAAACAAGGGAAATTCCTGATTATAGCAAATTTGACAGAGAGATGGAGGAAAGAGGCAAGCGCACATCAGCCAAAGCTCAAGAGGATATGTCTTTACAGAAAACAACAAACCAATATCTCCAAACTTTAAAACAGCAGGAAGACATATATAAATCTAGGTATGACATTAGCAGAAGAACGAAGGATATCAAGACAGTAGAAGCCGTGAGAGCAGCAGCTCTTGAGAAACTTGAGGAGGAAAGAATGAGAGAACTCCGAGCAACACGTGCTTTAAGTGAACCAAGAGCTGAGGTACGACCTCGGAGAAGCTACAAACTGGACATAGATGATCAATCTTTTGAACAATCAAGAGCCAACTACATGTCTGCATTGTATAGAACTGACTATACAACAGATACAGAGACAGTCGCCAGTCAGAGAAAAGCCAATTGGTATACACTAAAGTCTGTAAAAGCAGAGTTGGACACCAAACAGCGAGATGCCAAATTAGCAACAGAACCGTACGTTATTGGTGAAACAGAAACAACGCTTGCTGCAAAAGATTTCCGTGCCAGACTGCGTGCAAGGCAGGCTGCATTGGATGCTTCAGTTGTTACAACTCCCACGACTTTTTCTGCACCAAAAACTGCTTATGATTCCGACTACAGTAGATGGGATCATCTGGCTGCATACACAAAATTCAGTGGCCTCAAAGATCATGCTGAGTGACACAGGTGATGTCTATGATGTTAGATCTTTAAGATCACTTAGTGAAACAAGGGAAATTCCTGATTATAGCAAATTTGACAGAGAGATGGAGGAAAGAGGCAAGCGCACATCAGCCAAAGCTCAAGAGGATATGTCTTTACAGAAAACAACAAACTGAGTGACACAGGTGATGTCTATGATGTTAGATCTTTAAGATCACTTAGTGAAACAAGGGAAATTCCTGATTATAGCAAATTTGACAGAGAGATGGAGGAAAGAGGCAAGCGCACATCAGCCAAAGCTCAAGAGGATATGTCTTTACAGAAAACAACAAACCAATATCTCCAAACTTTAAAACAGCAGGAAGACATATATAAATCTAGGTATGACATTAGCAGAAGAACGAAGGATATCAAGACAGTAGAAGCCGTGAGAGCAGCAGCTCTTGAGAAACTTGAGGAGGAAAGAATGAGAGAACTCCGAGCAACACGTGCTTTAAGTGAACCAAGAGCTGAGGTACGACCTCGGAGAAGCTACAAACTGGACATAGATGATCAATCTTTTGAACAATCAAGAGCCAACTACATGTCTGCATTGTATAGAACTGACTATACAACAGATACAGAGACAGTCGCCAGTCAGAGAAAAGCCAATTGGTATACACTAAAGTCTGTAAAAGCAGAGTTGGACACCAAACAGCGAGATGCTAAATTGGCAACAGAACCGTACGTGAAAAGCAGAGTTGGACACCAAACAGCGAGATGCTAAATTGGCAACAGAACCGTACGTGATTGGTGAAACAGAAACAACGCTTGCTGCAAAAGATTTCCGTGCCAGACTGCGTGCAAGGCAGGCTGCATTGGATGCTTCAGTTGTTACAACTCCCACGACTTTTTCTGCACCAAAAACTGCTTATGATTCCGACTACAGTAGATGGAATCATCTGGCTGCATACACAAAATTCAGCGGCCTCAAAGATCAGCTGAGTGACACAGGTGATGTCTATGATGTTAGATCTATAAGATCACTTAGTGAGACAAGGGAAATTCCTGATTATAGCAAATTTGACAGAGAGATGGAGGAAAGAGGCAAGCGCACATCAGCCAAAGCTCAAGAGGATGTGTCTTTACAGAAATCAACATCGCAATATCTCCAAACTTTAAAACAGCAGGAAGACATATATAAATCTAGGTATGACATTAGCAGAAGAACGAAGGATATCAAGACAGTAGAAGCCGTGAGAGCAGCAGCTCTTGAGAAACTTGAGGAGGAAAGAATGAGAGAACTCCGAGCAACACGTGCTTTAAGTGAACCAAGAGCTGAGGTACGACCTCGGAGAAGCTACAAACTGGACATAGATGATCAATCTTTTGAACAATCAAGAGCCAACTACATGTCTGCATTGTATAGAACTGACTATACAACAGATACAGAGACAGTCGCCAGTCAGAGAAAAGCCAATTGGTATACACTGAAGTCTGTAAAGGCAGAGTTGGACACCAAACAGCGAGATGCCAAATTAGCAACAGAACCGTACGTTATTGGTGAAACAGAAACAACGCTTGCTGCAAAAGATTTCCGTGCCAGACTGCGTGCAAGGCAGGCTGCATTGGATGCTTCAGTTGTTACAACTCCCACGACTTTTTCTGCACCAAAAACAGCTTATGATTCCGACTACAGTAGATGGAATCATCTGGCTGCATACACAAAATTCAGTGGCCTCAAAGATCAGCTGAGTGACACAGGTGATGTCTATGATGTTAGATCTATAAGATCACTTAGTGAGACAAGGGAAATTCCTGATTATAGCAAATTTGACAGAGAGATGGAGGAAAGAGGCAAGCGCACATCAGCCAAAGCTCAAGAGGATGTGTCTTTACAGAAATCAACATCGCAATATCTCCAAACTTTAAAACAGCAGGAGGACATATATAAATCTAGGTATGACATTAGCAGAAGAACGAAGGATATCAAGACAGTAGAAGCCGTGAGAGCAGCAGCTCTTGAGAAGCTTGAGGAGGAAAGAATGAGAGAACTGCGAGCAACACGTGCTTTAAGTGAACCAAGAGCTGAGGTACGACCTCGGAGAAGCTACAAACTGGACATAGATGATCAATCTTTTGAACAATCAAGAGCCAACTACATGTCTGCATTGTATAGAACTGACTATACAACAGATACAGAGACAGTCGCCAGTCAGCGAAGAGCTAACTGGTACACTTTGCAGTCAGTAAAAGCCGAGGTGGATGCCAAACAGAAATATGGAATTGCTACTGGATCTGAAGTCACTGGTGAAACAGAAACAACTCTTGCAGCAAAAGAGTTCAGAGCCAGACTTCGGGCAAGGCAATCTGCTACTGATGCAGCTACACAACACAGCCTGTATTACACAGTACCTAGATCAACCTATGATTCTAATTATGAGAGATGGAACCATCTTGCCGCCTACACTAGATACAGTGGTCTGAAGGACCAGCTAGAGGATTATGACTCTGATTATAGATCTTATAGAGGATCTAGTGAGCCGAGAGACGTACCAGATTACAGCAAATTTGATCAGGAAATTCAAGAAAGATCAAAACGTACCTCAGCTAGAACTCATGATGACAGTTTACTTCAGCAATCAAAAGACAAATACTTGATCACCCTTCAGCAACAGGAGGATGCCTACAGATCAAGATATAGTGGAAGACAAGACATTTACACTTTGGACTCTGTCAAGGCCTTGGCTCTTGCCCGAGTTGAGGAACAAGAACAGACAGCAAGGAGGTTGAGTGCAGGAAGTGTACATTACAGGTCAACATTATCAAAAGCGCAACGATCAGAGATTGATGATGAATCATTTGAACAACAAAGAAAAAGTTACCTGTCTGCACTCTACAAACAAGATTTCAGCACAGAAAGTGACATTCGCACAAAGACAGGACCTTATCACACTCTCAAGTCCATCAAAGAAGCAGTAGATGCCAAGCAGACTGGTGTTTCCACAGCAGTCTTGGACAGAGTTGGAGAAACAGAGACTTCTGTTGCAGCAAAGGAATTCAGAGCCAGGCTTCAGGCCAGAAAGCAAGCTGCATCAGATAAAACAACAAGTTACCAAAGTCATACCCAATCCACTTACACTGCTCCCTATAGCCGTTGGGATCACCTTGCTAGGTATGTCAGATATAGTGGCCTAAAGTATGAGCTTGATTCCAAGGCTGATATTTCAACCCAAACCAAGAGTGTTGTTACTCAGGATGACAGTAAACTGGCTGAGTATAGTCGTTTCGACCGAGAGATGGCAGAAAGAGCCAAGAAAACCTCAGCAAAAGATCGGTCATTTGATAAAAAGATCTATCAGGAATCAAAGGAGAAACTCACAAAATCACTTCAGAAGCGAGAAGAATCTCGCAAAGAGGCTAAGACAGAATCCCGTTATGAGACCCTCGCTTCCGTTAGGGCTTCTGCCCAGGAGAGACTTGAGGAATTGCGCGCCATGGATCTAGAAATGCATATGAGATATTCACGTGCTTCTAGTGAGCCACCAGTAGAAACATCTCGTGTATACAAATCTGAATTTGATGATGAATCCTTTGAGCAGAATAGAAGACAGTATATGTCTGTTTTGAAGAGACAGGACTATTCTTCAACACATGACACTTCGTCAATCCAGAGAATACACACTGTCAAATCTCTCCGCGCTGAAGCTGATGCTCAACAGACTCATGGCAAACTTCATTCTTTGTCGAAAACCTATGATGAGAAAAAGACCAGTCACATTGCCAGTGAGACAAAAATGTCTCAGACAACTCAAAATGTGTTGTCTCGTATTCAAGCCAGACATGAAGCCTCTGTAGAAGAAACCCTAGCTAGATCACGACTGGCTGTACAACACAGTCAATCACTACTGGAGTCAGGAACAGGGGCTACCTACTACTCTCCTTACTGGTGGTGGAGTCGCTTGCCAGTTTACAGGAGATACAGAAACATTGTAGCAGATGCTGACCTCCAAGATGTGAATTATGAAAATGAGCTCTATAGGGGAGCTAGTAACAGAGGCATAGCTCTTCAGTTGAGGCTTGCACAAGCCAAAGCAGAAACATCTGAGGCAGATCTTCGTACTTTTAGTAAGAAGGCTCAACAACAATACAAACAAACTTCAGCTGCTTCAAAGAGCAGTATTTCTGATGTAAAACAAAGGTATCTAGCAGGTTTGGAGAAGAAACAATATTCTCACAAATCCAAATATGAAAGTTCGAGAAAAACTGAAGCAGCTCACTCTAAATCTGTTACTAAAACATCCACACAAAGACGTCTGGAGGAACTTAGTGACCTAGAACTGGATATGCATTACAGGTATGCTAGAGCATCCAGTGAGCCTCCTGTTGAGTCAAAATCACAGAAATCAGAGGTCAGTGAGGAGTCCTTTAACAAGACTCGCAGACAATACATGTCTGCCATCAAGAGTGAATCTTCTACCACCTCTTCAGTATACCAGGAGGCCATGAAGAAAATGAACATTCAAACTGTCAAGTCTGTTAAGTCTGCTGTAAAGGAGGAAAGTCATTCTTCGATGAAGACTAGCTCTTTCAAATCCAAGGAGTTAAAGTCTTCCAAGCATGTTAAATTTGAGGAATCAGCATCTTCCTCTGCATCATCTACAAAGAAGAGCTACAGTTCTAAATCGTCTGTGATGTCCTCAGTGTCTTCTAAGACGTCTACTTCATCAAAGTCCTCAGCGATGTCAATTGCTCGTGCTACTTTTATGAAGAAGTAAATGATTTAGATGTCAAGAACTCCAGACACACCTGATACTATGCCAAATCATACTGATTGATAAGAAACACTATCACCTGATAATACCAAATTTCTGAAATATGAACCATTTTCTCAAGTATTTGTCACAATGGTTTGGTCTTTGTAAATATAGCCAAATTATTTATTGTGACATATTGATATATAGGAATCTATTAAAATCTATTTATTTTTTGAAAATTGACAAAGTGTTTTTTGGGAAAAGTTGACTGAGGAAATTATACCTTAGAAGCCATTGTGACAAAGATGGGTAAAAATTCCTGAATAACATTTTGTTATGGAGACTGTGATAATCTTACGTGTAGAAATTCTACATCATCTCTTATGTTCGTGACAATGACAATGATTGTGCTACTTCAATTTGACAATGCGGTGTGAATGTGCTTGCTAATCAGCTTTGTAGCAATTGCTAATATTTAGCATTTCAGCAATAACAAAGAGTTCCACTGCCTAACCAAATATGACAATGCAGCTGTAATGAAATTGCTAATATGATGTACTATGATATTTAACGCTGCTGATTGACTTGTTCATAAAAATTAGCAAAGAATCATGGCCACACAAAAACAGTGATGGACACTCGAAAAGCAGTCTAATCAAAGGGACGTTCGAAAGGTTATATTTTTTGTAGGGACATTCTCAAAATGTCAAAGTAATCAAAGGGACATTCTCAAAATGTCAAAGTAATCAAAGGGACATTCTCAAAGTGTAACATCAAAGGGACATTTTTTTTTAAAATTTATTCTTCTTTACCTCCTTACTCTTTTTCGTACTTCCACTAAATGAGACCAGATGACAAAAACATTTTTCGATTTTGCATACATCTCCTTTAATGGGCCTGCAGATGTTCTTGATTTCTTTCTCCACTGAAATGTAGCCTTTTTGTAATCTAGGGGAAGTTTTTTATTGGTAGAAAGATTCAAGATAACCCTCCTCTTCAGGTTTCTTTGAAGGGATAGTATCACATGTTAGTGTCATCTGCTGTCATTCAGTCTTTTCTAGTGATACTCGTCCCTGCAGTGTTACCTACCATAGTGAATACTCTTTCTGATGCTGTAAATCTATACTTCTCTATTAAATCTGATGTTTTCTAAGATTTGTCTCAAATTGTTTTTGTCAAACATTGAACATATCAAATTTTCTCTGAAATAGGTACTGGTGGATATTTTTCAAATTGGACGAAAGAAATTTGAAAGTAGTTGATGTCTGTTTGTGTTAAATATCAGTTTTAATCTAAGTAATTTCAGAATATAAAAAAGTGGTAAATATTTTAGGGAAAAAATAAGCAAAAACAAAACAACTTTTGTTTTTGTAAGTGTATCAGCAGCTTTTGCTAAATGTTAAATTGGCACAGAAACTTCTCAATTCTTTCGATGTTGTTTTTGAAGAATGTCCACAACAAGGTTTAAATTGAACAATTGAACAATTAACAGACTATCTAAAAAAGATGTTTCCTACAATCATTTCACTTGCAACAGCCTATTATTCGGCATGAAAACTTACTTGAATTTTCTTCTCATTTTACAAAATATCTTTCTCGGATAGCCATTTAATGATTCTTATTGTGCAGTGTCAGTAATGTAATGGTATTGTTTGTGTATAACAAACTTAATGCTGGACACACAACACTGACATTATTAACAATGGACAAGAACAGTTATCTCCCTTTCTTTTGGAATTTCAAAAATAAAAGATATAAGTATATTTATCCACTAGTAAGGCCCACATAAAAACACATCATCTCTTACTGAAATCAACAGTTGGTTTCTTAAAGGACAGAGAACAAATATTAAGTTAGAATTTTTGAAATGCCATTTTATCGAGTGGAATTATTACCAGACATTGACTTGTTAGATAAAAGTATTAATTATGCATCAAAAGAAACACCAGAACCAGAAACATGATTAATTTTCAGAAAGATAAAAACACTTCTGTAGTTTAACAGCTTTCTAATTTAAGTTGCCTTCTGACTGTACTGATGCTTGTTGCTATTAATGCCTTGGTTTTAGTAGGAACGTAGTCTGCTGCATGAGTATATAGAGGTTAGCAACATAACTCAAATTACATCAGACCTATCAAGTTGTAATAATAGTAGTCAAATGCTAACTGTAGCAGTCAAGCCCTCAGAACAGCACTAAATGTTGATCAATTATTCACAATATGCTTTCTTATGGTCACAAGAACTCATAATAGTAATTACATGTTGAGAATAGCAGTCCAGTATTTAGAATAGCAGTTCAGTATTGAGAATAACACTCTAGTAATTAGAATAGCAGTCCAGTAATTAGAATAGCAGTCCAGTAATGAGGATAGCAGTCCAGATTGGCAGTAAATTCTCATAGCAGCAACCAAGCTCTCAGAAAAAATGAAGTGTCTGAAGAAAAACTGTCAAGTGATCAAAATAGAAGATTAGTTTTCAGAATAGCACTCACAAAAAAACATTCAAGAGTTCAAATGATCATGATTATAATAAATTTCCCAGAATATCACTCTCTGAATAATATTCAAATGTTCAGAATAGCAGCCAAGAGATCTCAATACCAGAACAGAAATCAAATAAGCAGTCAGCTTAGGATAGCAGAAAAGTGCAAAGGTTGGCACCCAAATTCACACCAACTCATTGAAAATTTCAGAACAGCTCTCACTAAACAGCAGACACATGCTAAGTGTAGCCATAAAGTTAACAGTTGAGTGATCAGAACTGATGTCCAGTACAGCAGTTGAATGCTCAGACTAACAGTCCAGTGATTAGGAATGCAGTCAAATAAGCAGTCATTTCATGAAACATGTCTAACAAGTGAAAATTAATTCCTCTACAATATGCTATTTGGGAATGTATAAAAATGGGCCACATCATTTATAAAACAATAAAGAACAAAATCTTGATCTGTCAACTTAAAATGGATGTAAACAAATTCAAAAGTGACAAGAAACTTAGGAGATAGTAGAACAAAGGAACACATGAATTTAGATTTGATTCCGCAAAGAACATTGGGGACACTAGAACAGAGGAACACTTTCATACATAGGAACACCTGAACTTAGATTTGTTTTTTGAATAAGTATAAGAAGATGCCAGAGCAAAAAACTCTATTTATACATAGAAACATGAACATAGATTTGAATTTTAAAAAGAACATTGGAGACTCCAGAACAAAGGAACAGCACATTTATAGGAAGGATCATTTGAACTTGGATTTGACTAAAAAAATCCACTGAATTAAAAAGGAACACGTTTATACAAAAACAAATGAATACACCAGAACAATGTTACACTTTTATACATAGGAACACCTGAACTTAGATTTGATTAAAAAAGAAATGTTGGAGACATCAGAACAAAGGAGAACATTTATAAGCAAATTTAAAGGTTGATGCACACATCATTGGTACAACTGACTAGAACAAAGAAAGAAAGAAAGAAGCCATTATAAAAATGTCACGAACAGAAGTCCCAGTGAAATGAAGATTAGTAATTGGACAAATCTATACAGGTACAGATTATAACGACAGACAAGTGTTAACAATAAAACATGGCACTGATACTGAAATATCTTTCTTCAAATCCTTGCACATTCAGAAAGTTAGAAATAGACAGCTTTTGACATGAAATACAATGCTAACTGGATATGTTATTGAATTAACTACAAACATGGTAAATCACAGAATTAATGATTTAATCTATATTCAAAATATTCATTTTCATGTTTGTTCAAAATTAGAGTTTATTGTCCTATTGAGTAAGTTATAAAGAACATGTTTCTGTCATTATTACTTTTACCACAACAAACTTACTAATCTAAGTGGCTATTTTAATCAAAATGGCTGTATTAGGATTTCGAAGATATCTAGCTTGAAAAAGTGTAAAATTGCAATAAAACATTGTAAAAGTTGATTGATTGAATGAGAGAATAATTTCATAACAGAATTAATTAAATTAGGCATGGAATTACAGTGATAATTATGAAATCAATACCAAGATAAAAGCTGAAAACTATAAGCCTCCTACATGTAGAAAATAAATAAATTCTGATATTGTGGACGACACAATCTGCACCACATATGGTCCCTCTCTCCTGTCACCACATAATGTACCCACCATGATATTTCTTGTCCCCACATCGTATCTCATGTCACCACATGATGTACCCACCGTGATATTTCTTGTCCCCACATAATAACTCATGTCACCACATGTGGTACCCAACATATGCTACCTTATCAAATCCAGGAAAGTACAAACACTGGAAAGATATATATATTTATATTCTGACTTGAGATCCTGGTTTGTTCCATTTAGAAATCATTGACTCAAGTTATAGACGTGAATACATAATGTGTAGATAGATTAACATTAACTTATCAATATTGACCACTTCATCAATTCCACTTGGATCTATTAATCCTTTTTAACAAGAAAAATTAATGTGAAAAGAGATGTAATGCACTTCAAACAATTATGTCCCTTTGTAGAACCCCCAGAACCCCCAACTGCTCTGAGAGTGAAGGACGTTACCAAGAACTCCCTAACATTGAGCTGGGAACCACCCTACGACAGGGAGGGAATCACCAGCTACACTGTGGAACGCCGACACATTGACGACGATAACTGGGAGCGCGTGACTCGCCTACCAGGTCAAGTAACCAGTCACCACATACGTGGTCTTCCTGATGGGGAATCATTCCATTTCCGTGTTTCAGCTGAAAATGCTGCTGGCAGCAGCAAGCCAACTGAACTGAAAACTCCAGTGGAATTAAAGGGCAGGAAAGGTTAGTGTGACTCGGAGATAGCTGTTGGTGGTCAGCATGTTCATGTATGTGTGGTCATGCATGCTGTTTTTACATTTTTACTTTCAAGAAACAATAAGGATGTTTAATTGTTGTTTGAAAGTCCTGTATAGATTTAAAAAAATCAATAGTTTTGTTGATGGAAAGTATTTGTTTATTATCGAATTATGGTCAAATGATGTGAATGTTTTGGTAATTTATGATATCAAAACTCTCACAACTGAAAAATGATTTAGTATTAACTAATTTTATGGAAGCTGATGTCCCCCACCATTTTATGAAATAAAATTTGTTTGTGGGTTAGTTTTGCCCTTTCATAAGGCTTCAGAACCTATGAAGCTGGTTAAAGTAGATGGTGAAACTGCTTAACTGACCAGTCAGTATATAAAACCTGCCTATTTCCTGGCAATGGTCCTTACAGACCAGGCTTGGAAAATTTTAATTTAAAGCACTAGCCCTTCGGGCAAGTAACATTTAAAATCAACTCGCCCGAACCAACTTCTACTAGTCCAAAAATTATTTTTAGTTTAATGTATTTTATGACAGATTTTGCCATGAACCGTTTATTGGAAATGATTTTTATAGGAGTAATAAATGGTATCATTGTGTGTAACATTTTTTTATGATTGATCATTAAACTTATATTCTTGTATCTTCATCTTCCATTGAAAAGACAAGAAAAGATTGGACTAACTTTAGTAAATTTATTAAATCATTATTAAATCTAGTGACTGGGGCCACTTTGATAATCACTCAGTGAAATTTATTAACAAATTTGTGAATTAACGCGAGATTATTAGTTGCTATATTTAGACATTTTGTTTTTATGACCAATTTAATCAATTCAAATTACATGTTTTATAATTCTTGACAGTGTATTTTCAAACTTTTTAAAATCTAATTTACACACTCCACTATAAATTGTGGAACATTTTCTGCTACTATAAACATCAGTTTCTTTCATCTTTCATTACTGTAAATACATGTCATGTAGTCTGTATCAATCTATCACGATAGAACGTGTAATTGTTATTGCTGAAGTCTAGTTTCTAAAAATGATCTGACACAAATGTTTGCGTGATGCAACACATTGCAAAACTCGTAATGTTCGTAAATTCCACGAATTTTTTGTCAGGATACCAAGACAATCTTTAGTTATAGAAAATTCGGGGGAACAAGGTTCCGTTTATGATATCTAATAACAGGTCAGATATCGTCTGCTAAATTTCCGCAAAATTCCGGAAAGAAATGTTTTAACTGTCGGTGTCACTTACCTCCAAGCCATTCAAACTCTTCAAACCAAGAGTTTACAACTTTTCTTTTCCTTTTTAATTCATACTTTGAATGATCTTTGCTTGGTTTCTCCTTATTCGCCTCTGTTGACATACCAAAGTATGCCCTCATGTTAAAGTTCGCCATCGTTTTTTGTCATCAAGACGCTTTAGCAGTTTACAAGCGTCTGTGTGATCTATTACTTGAAGGGACAGACTAAATCCAGATTTTTTGGACATGATGACGAAATTGTTACTCGCCAGTCGGGCGTGTGCGTGGCGAAAATTACTCGCCTAAATCGATGTTTTAGTCGCCATGGCGACCGGGCGAGTGGATTTTCCCAAGCCTGCAGACCTATAGATTAAATACATAATCTTATCAATTTCTGCATGCTTTTATTTGTGTATTATGTCTACAGTGGTAGGGCCATTAATAGTTTAATAAAGAGAGTGCTCGAAATGAAATCAGGGATGTTGTCAAATAGGAAATTCTAGAAATGCATATGAAAAAATTTCATATGAATGAGAGTTTTTGTAATATTCATTAAATCCTATCATTGTTTAATTATTATTTGCTGGGTTTATACCCAGTCAAGATCATTTTCAGACAGGTCTCCTTGCAGTACCTGGTGACTAAAAAAAATTCTCACTGAACAATGTATGGGACGTGTGTTATATGCCATCTAAAGTATACAACCAAAATAAAGCATCTTGTCCAGGACACAACATCTGGTTCATTTCTCAACTTTATTATATCTGAATGCAACGCTGTATTGTATGGTATCAATGTGGTTTTTTCTTTTTAGAAGTATTGTATTTTGTTTAATATTTCATTTTTATGTCTTGCCTCTCAGTATGGTGATTTATATTTTCAGTTTAAATGTTTTGTGCATGTTTTATGTTCTTTTAAAAGTTTAAGTAAGTATGCAGGGTAGGTATAATATAGACATATATATCCCAGTCGTGCATGAGTAAGCATGTACTAGTGTGTTGTGTGGTTTTGTTGTTGTTTTTACACGTTTCAGGAAAGTTTTGGGGATAAAAAGTGATTTTGTTGTACAAAAAGTGTATTGAGAATCTATCGTTTTTTCGACATACTTTTAGATATTGTAAAATAACATTGAAAATATGTAAATAATTTATAGTATATAATGAATATGTTTAATATTTTAACAAATAAGCAATATTTTAAAGCTACATCAACTTTTTCTTGTCTCTATTTGATAGCACTCTGTTTATCTGACATTTCATAAATGACAGTTTGGTTTTAAAATCCAAAAAGGAAATAATGTTGTTTTGAGAATTTTTATATGATAATTTGATGACATCTTTATTGAGTTTACATTGATTTAACAGAAAAACCCTCAGCTATCTTGAATGCCCCAGAAGTGATTGAAATAGGACCAAAATATGCCGAGTTGTCTTGGCAACCACCAGAATCAGATGGAGGCTCGCCTCTTACTGGCTACTTCCTCGAAAGGATGGACATCTCTGGATTCTCTTGGTTACCGGTCAACAAAGAACCCATCCAGGACACACACTATCGTGTGGAAAATCTTTACGAAGAACTACAATACCAGTTCCGTGTACGCGCAGCCAACAAGGAAGGTTTCGGGGAACCGTCTCCAGCTACCGATCCATTCTACTGCCGTGAATCGTTCAGTAAGTGTTCCATTCATTAGTGTATTGCATTTTGTTCTCTGTTTAACAGAGTATGTTTAATCCAGTCAACTAAGGACCTTAAATGATATAGCATGGTGCATAATATATCATAATTCTGTGGTCATATTTCAAATGGAAAAAAAAAATACTGAATAGAAATTATATTCCAAAATCTTTTCTTATGGGCTGACTGAGGATAAAACAGGCTTGTACTTACTTATATAAGAAGGAAAAGATAACATTTTTCCGTCTTTTTGCAGAACTTGAGGCTCCAAAATTTTCCAAGGAGATTGAGGATATCAGTGTTTTGGAAGGTCATAAGGCAAAGTTCAGCTGTGAAGTCACCGGTCTACCCAGACCAGAGGTCACTTGGTTCCGCAACTTCCGTGAGGTGTTCGGAGGTCGCAATTACGAGATCACAAGTGACGGCAATGTTCACATGATGGTTGTGAAGAATGTGGAGGAAGGTGAAACATCTTATATAGAATGTCATGCCAAAAACCGATGTGGATCAGCTACAACTCGAGCTAAACTTGATGTGTTGGGTATGATACTATTCTGCACTTCTATTGGTCTAATGCTTGCTTTCCATAAAGAAAATCACAGAGACATGAGAAAACATTGGTGATTACACATTGTTGTAATCAATAGTCAGAAAATATACTAAAATTGAAGTTCAATTATCTTTGAAAAATTGTATCAAGAAATTGTTTCAATATTGTTTACTGTAAAGTGAAAATAAAGGATTCTCGCATTATGTTTACCACATTGTAAGGAGCTCTACAGAATGCCTCTGGTATCCATTCAGGAATCTAGCCACAATCTGAGACATATAGTGTTGGTTCTTCAATATCATTTTTTTTTTTAATATTATTTACAATAAACATGGAGCTGATTATCTCATATTTTCTAGTCCCGGCCAAGATAATAGACCTACCCGATCGCTACTTGGATGGCCTAAGTATCTGTAAGGGCGATACAATCATGCTGCGTGTTCAGATCCGCGGCAAACCCAACCCTGAGGTCACCTGGTCAGTTAACAAGGAGACAATTGAGGCAGGACGTGGTACAGACATCACAACAACTCCACGACACACGTCACTCGTGATACAAGACTCGGACAGAAGTGACGCAGGGGTGTATACTGTCACAGTGAAAAACAAGCATGGCAGTGACACTGCCAATATACCAATCAGAATCATTGGTAAGTTTGTTATTACCTAGAATTTCACATAAATTTATCATTAGAACATCTTCAATTTGCCTTCTTGAAGCATATTTGATAAATGGCAATTTTTCTTAATTTGAATAAAAAAAAAAAAAAAAAAATAGATAGTACTTTCAAACCTACACATTTTTGTCAGTTTTGAAGATGTTTAAAATATGGCTAAAGAGGAAAAAAAAATTTATAAACAATTTTGTCATGGAATATTTAGGCTGATCAATGTCCTCCAATGACAGGATTATCACTGTTGTACAATTTTTTTACTTTTAAGATCGTCCACAACCACCAAGTGGTAAACCTACAGTGATATCCTTTAACAAGTACTCTGTAAAACTTGCCTGGAATGAACCAGCCGATGACGGTGGATCGCCAGTCACCGGATACATCATCGAAAAATGTGACCTTCAGACTGGTGTATGGCGCCGTGCGATGACATCAAAACACCCACAATGCACTGTGGAATGCTTGGAGGAACATAAGGAATATAAATTCCGTATTCTGGCAGAAAATTTCATTGGAATCAGTCTTCCTGGAGAAGAATCGGATGCCGTGGTAACGCGTGATCAAGCCCCAGAGTTGGATTACGATGACTTGTGTATGTGATTTTTTTTTGTTTTTAACTTGTGGAGAAAATTATATTTGTACCCGCATTCATTTATATTAGATATTCTTTTCCCTGAAAATTTTTTTCAAATGTTGCCGATGATATAATCATAAATTCAGAAATGATGAAAATGGACAAAACAAAGTTTTTTCTATCCTGTGGAAAGATCCAAATCTGTTTGTTTGATTATTTAATGTATTTATGCAAAAAAACCAAACAGCTGTGAAAGTTTTAAAAAATTTAGTCACATACTGGTAAATAAATTGAGTCACATATTTTTTTTGGCTTTAAGGTGGCTATCGCCGATCTCACCTAGACAAATAAATAGTAGAAAGCTTATATAAACTGAATATTTATTTTCGGAGGTAAATCATGAGGAAAGTTTTGATATATAATCAATTTTATTATAGACGATTCAAGCTTTAGAGGTACCAATGTCAATGTGGACAAAATGAAGGGCGATGTCCTCGGCAAATACATCATCTGTGAAGAACTGGGACGGTATGTGTCCCTAATGTACAAGATCTGTGAATTCTGATTGTTTCTGTTTAATACATAGTCTGCTTTGCTTCCTGTTTAACCTTCTTATCTGGATTTATCATAACAGCTCAATATCACACAGGAACTGGACAGATTTTATTTTTCATAAATGTGTAAATGATACCAGCAAGGGTGCTTATGACACCATTCTTAAAAATAATTTTCAGAACATGACACAGACAAAATCCTGTTTATGTACAATTTAAACCACTAAACCCTTAACTTAAATATTGAGCAATCTTCAAGTCATTCGAAACGAACACAAAAGTTTGTGTCATTACTTGTGAAATATCCAATTATATGATTAATAGTGCAGCTTTTCCTTTCTGTACAGAGGTGCATTTGGTGTGGTTCACCGTGCCATAGAGAGGGCCACTGATAAGAACTGGGCAGCCAAGTTTATTCGGTGCCGACCTCAGGAGAAGGAGCTTGTGCGACATGAAATCGAGATCATGAATCAACTGCATCATCCAAAACTGATGCAACTTCACGAAGCTTTCGACCAAACAGGCGAGATGGTCATGATCTTGGAGCTGTAAGTTTCTCTCTTACTATTAGTCTGTTCTTTCTCTTTTGGAATATTTTTATTCTCAGTGAACAATGGTTTTGTCTATTTCTTCCTCTAAAAAAAAATTTTGGAAAAAAGGAATACTGCATTTTGGAAAATCAGTAAGTAAAATATATATTATTTATCTGATTAAGCAAGGAAGATCTGTTGGTTCCATGTTGAAATTTTCACCTATTTTCATAATATATCTGTCAAGTAATGGCTTCTTCTGTGGAGTTATAACTAATTGATAATTATTTCTATTCATTGAAATTTTGTGTATGAATCTCAGAACTCCTTTTATCTCTTTAGGTTGTCTGGTGGAGAACTGTTTGATCGCCTTGTTGCCCAGGACTATGAGTTTACAGAAGAGGACTGCATTGTCTACATGAGACAGATCTGCCAGGGAGTTAGACACATGCACCAACAGAACATCATACATCTTGACCTCAAGGTCAGTCAAATATCATGCACCTGTCAGCAGAGTTTGGCAACACAAACTTTGTTAAAAACTTTACAGAACCATTATCTCACATAATATCTGTAAAAATAGTGATTTTCATATAAAAATCATAAAAATTTGTGTTTTGTTGTTTCAGCCTGAGAATGTTATGTGTGTTACCAAGGATACACGTGATATCAAACTTATTGACTTTGGACTCGCCCAGAAATTGGAAGAGGGCAAATCTGTCAAGGTTTTGTTTGGCACAGCCGAGTTTTGTGCTCCTGAAATCATCAGCTTTGAACCAGTGTCATTCTGTAGTGACATGTGGTCAATTGGAGTTGTCTCCTATGTCCTGTAAGTACTTATGTAACAAGGTATCCTATTGGTTCATTTATTGTAATAGGTTCATAAGAAATCATTTGATTGGCTGAATTGGCATAAATATGATAGTGTTAATGAAATTTGTTACATGGATTTAGATTTCACAGTTAAAGCTGGTGAAATAAGAAGAAATTGAATTCAAATGTCTCCATCATTGGCAGGCTGAGTGGATATTCCCCTTTTGCTGGAGACAATGACCAGGAAACATTCACTAATATAAACCACTCAGATTATGATTTCACTGATGATGTATGGGACAACATCTCTGATGATGCTCGTGACTTCATCAACAAACTGCTTATCAGAGACCGAAGGTAGAGTCAGACAACCACTTCTAACTTTGATAGATAATTTATTAGGACATCTTTAGAAATCTTGATGTTAGCGGAAACATGACATTGTTAAAAACCATTGTGAAAAGTATAATTGAATCAAAGAATTTTATCTTATACAAAATGATGATCATCAATTTTTATCAGTTTTATCAAATTAGAAAGAAGAGATCAATATTGAAAACTACATTTTCAAACTACTTGTATATTAAATCTTTTCTCTTTTTTTTTATAGCAAAAGAATGACAATTGATGAAGCCTTTGCTCATCCCTGGCTAAATGTAAGTATACAGGACTATCACCATACATAATGTCAGAGACATATATAACATATCTATGTCTCTGATAATGTTTATGGTTTAGGATGTCATAGGGACAGGTCTTTCATTGGCATGATTACTTATATTGTAAACAGAAATTTCATTCTTCATCATCATCATTCATGCATGAAATTACGTACCACATATTTTTGCTTGTTACTTTTGTTTTATCTGAATTTTCCCTTCCAAAACATCAAACAAAAGAACCTGTCCTGTTTCCCTTCCAGTATTTACTCTGACTTTCCCGACTTGAATTGTTCTGAACAAACGCTTTTACTGATTTCCAAAACTTTGGGAAACATTTAATGATGTATTATATTTTTGTCCTTATAATGGCTTGTATGACTTTTGGTTTCCAGTTTCATCATATCACTGTATGTGTTTAAATCAGTTTGATAAACATTCTATCATTGTATGTGTTAGTAATTAAAGTTGATAAACATTCTATCCTTGTATGTGTTAATGATAAATTAAAGTTGATAAACATTCTATCCTTGTGTGTGTTAGTAATAAATTAAAGTTGATAAACATTCTGTCCTTGTATGTGTTAATGGTAAATTAAAGTTGATAAACATTCTATCCTTGTATGTGTAGTGATAAATTAAAGTTTGATAAACATTCTATCTTGTATGTGTTAGAAATAAATCTAAGTTGATAAACATTCTATCCTTGTATGTGTAGTGATAAATTAAAGTTGATAAACATTCTATCCTTGTATGTATAGTGATAAATTAAAGTTGATAAACATTCTATCCTTGTATGTGTAGTGATAAATTAATGTTTGATAAACATTCTATCCTTGTATGTGTAGTGATAAATCTAAGTTGATAAACATTCTATCCTTGTATGTGTAGTGATAAATTAATGTTTGATAAACATTCTATCCTTGTATGTGTAGTGATAAATCTAAGTTGATAAACATTCTATCCTTGTATGTGTAGTGATAAATTAATGTTTGATAAACATTCTATCCTTGTCTATGTATTAGTAATAAATGATAAACATTTTGCCTGTTTGAAATCTAATGTACATCTAATTATCATATTTTAAGCTGGACCTGATATAATGCACTCATAAATAATAATTTTACCTGTAACTTCATCTATAACATAGTGATTCATGCCTTTACTGTTGTCGTTAACAAAACCATGCTAGGTTCATAAATTAATGTCTAATGCATTTGCTATAAAGTAAAGAATGTCTTCACTACTGACTGTACCAGGAGAACTGATCATTAATGAACAGAAACATTATAATAAAACTCATCAGTATCATTGTCTTTCATACAGAATGATAATTTAAACTTGCACCCGTCTTGACTTTTGTCCATGTTTTGTGGTAGTAGTCTCCTAGGCAATGACTTCCTGTAGTTGAATGTCAGTATATAGTGTCTCTGTCTTTGCTTCTGATATGAGCCACACTATATTCTATTCTGTTGTCATGGCGATTGTTAATGCTTTGGTTTCCCGCGGCTTTTGCTTTTTAGCCGAGGTCCGAGGACTCGTCATCACCTAAGCCATTAGTCAAAGCTGTAAGTATGTGCTGTGTTTGTTTGTAAACCTTGTTCTCCTCTGAACGAAGATGGAACAATTGACCTCGATCTTTGACCTTCAACATTGATATTGACATCAGCATTTAAATTGATGATTAAATTTCTCAGTTTAATTTTTTTTAAATTTCAATGTTACAGTTAAGTGAAGTTACGGAATATAAAGCTAATTAAATCTTAATGGTTTACTGAAAGGTTGATCAGGAATTTTTTTTTTCATTGTATAATCTTACATAGAAAAGACATCCATGACCTCTGATGACCTCTTTGACGTAGATATCTGCTGTTGATTATTTACATATATATTATGCTAATCCTCAACCTGTGTGATTGTTTGTCTGCAATAACTCTCCAGACCTTTCTACATACCCATTCAGGTTGAACTTTGACCTTTGTCTCATCTTTATTCAATTTGCATATCATCCCAAATCATTAGATTCATCGTAAACATGATCAGTGAGTGATGCAATAACTTTTTTATTTTTATTTTTTCATAATTTTGAACACACATGTATTGAGCTCAGGTTTTTTTTTTTATCTCAAACATATGAACGATATTACATGATATGTTATAAAGATTAGTTATGTTCACCATGAATTACAGTATTTTTGTAATATAGTTTACATATTGGCAAGTTTATGGGCCATTAGAGAAAGTTTGGTAGAAATTAATCCGTCTTTGAATTATTTAATTTGATGTAATGAAGAATTATAATTGAAGATAGGAAACATTTTAATGTAAGATGTGAAAGGATGTTGACAAATACCAGAATTTCTGGAGACAATCCTGAATCACTGTTTCAAAAATATTATGAAGATTTGTTTCATTTCCAATGGAATTTTGTCTTGCTTACAGAAGAGTTATGTCCCTTGTACTATAAAGGTATTCCCTTGTAAGTAGGGTTATTGAACCCTCTGAGTTCCATCTGAATTTGAACAACAGAGCTGTGTCCCCCTTTGTGACAAATTTGTTTCTTGTAATAATGGGTTATGTCCCATGTGCTGTAGTGTAATGCTACTTGTGCTTTGTTTTGAAAGATTTGATGAGGTGAATCCTTATAAACTGTGCGATTAATTTGAAAGTGGTCATCTGTATGCCTGTATTTGGTATCCATAGGGAGCAACAGAGAAGAAACTGACTGGCACCAAACTGTCCACTCAACATCACAAGGATTATCAACAGAGAAAGCGCCATCGTGAGGACGAACTTGATATCCTTCCAATTGGTCGCATATCTCGTGACAGTGCCATCTTCAGGCGGGAAGGAGAACAAGGCGTAATCGCTAAGAACATCATCATGGGTAAGTAAATAGACTTAATTGGCTTCAATTTTTTTAATGTTTATAATATTTTCATTTGAATTATTAACATGAAACAAAAAAAAGATAAAAATATTGTTTTAAAGAATTTGAAGTTAATGTATCAACAGCTTTTCTTATGTATTATTTTCATTGGCAACTGGGCTGGAAATTTCTTTCAGGTGAAATTGATTTTACAAATATGATGAATACTTTTCATGTTTTTATGGCCTGTTCATATTTACAAAACAATTACCTTACTACGTATACAATTCACAGAATTACCTCCCCATGCCCCTGTGTTCTGCGAGCCTCTCACTGATGTGTCTGGATTTGAAGGTTCCAGAATAGAAATGACTTGCAAGATTAGTGCTAAACCAGCTCCTAGAATCAAATGGTGAGTTTGTCCTTTTCGGTATCATAATATATAGTGCTTTAGTCAAACATAATATGTCTGTTACATTGATACTAATCAACACATTTCCTGTAAGCACTTCAAAGAAAACTTTTTTTCAAAAATGATGTCCATGAAAACTTCATGAAAATAAGAATTTTAACATTAATGAGCATCATTTGAGCGACTTATTTCAACACAAAGATACATATCGTAATACATTGAAGTTGTAGATCTTGGCTAGTTGTTCATTATCTGGTAAATGTAAAACAGACATATCATACAAATTAAATTTTCGGGTCTGTTCATTGTCTGAATTGTCTAATGAGGTGAGTCTGTACTGACATAAACTGCCCAACCATCAACCTTCCTTCCCTAAATTACTGAAATCATACGGTCTGTTTTATCATTTGGACCAGTCCATTTTATTCTAAATGGTTCAGACTCTGGATATTTATGGACTTCAGTTTAAAGGCTAAATTAGTCCAAAGTCTTACAGTGTTACATATGTGGAGGGTATTTTTTCAACAAGATCTTGAATTTGAAATTTCTAATAACACGTACAGTTTACTTCTATAGGTATTAAGCAAGCTTCATCTGTACAAGTGGGATATTTTAAAATGAGTTGATACACATGATTTGTTAAGATCAGAAAAAAAAATCAGAAAAAAAAACAAACAGTAGCTCATAACCATTTACAAAGATATGTAGTATGTAGGAAGTAAATAAAACATCAGTCAATTTTCTGTGACCTTCAAATGATATTGTTCTGTTTAGATTATTTAAAGTTATCTAGATAACAACTTTAATTCTCATATCAAGCTTATTATCACTTTGAATGAATTAATAATTTTCGGTCAATATTGATTATGTGTCCATACTGAATATCTCTCTCTTCTCTTTCCCTCCCTCCTCCCTCTCTCACTCCTTGTTCTTCTCATTCCCTCCCTCCTCCCTCTCTCACTCCTTGTTCTTCTCTTTCCCTCCCTCCTCCCTCTCTCACTCCTTGTTCTTCTCTTTCCCTCCCTTCTCCCTCTCTCACTCCTTGTTCTTCTCTTTCCCTCCCTTCTCCCTCTCTCACTCCTTGTTCTTCTCTTTCCCTCCCTCCTCCCTACCTCACTCCTTGTTCTTCTCATTCCCTCCCTCCTCCCTCTCTCACTCCTTGTTCTTCTCTTTCCCTTCCCTCCTCGCTCTCTCTCTCACTCCTTGTTCTTCTCTTTCCCTCCCTTCTCCCTCTCTCACTCCTTGTTCTTCTCTTTCCCTTCCCTCCTCGCTCTCTCTCTCACTCCTTGTTCTTCTCTTTCCCTTTCCCTCCTCGCTCTCTCTCTCACTCCTTGTTCTTCTCTTTCCCTCCCTTCTCCCTCTCTCACTCCTTGTTCTTCTCTTTCCCTCCCTTCTCCCTCTCTCACTCCTTGTTCTTCTCTTTCCCTCCCTCCTCCCTACCTCACTCCTTGTTCTTCTCTTTCCCTCCCTTCTCCCTCTCTCACTCCTTGTTCTTCTCTTTCTCTCCCTCCTCCCTACCTCACTCCTTGTTCTTTTCTTTCCCTCCCTTCTCCCTCTCTCACTCCTTGTTCTTCTCTTTCCCTTCCCTCCTCGCTCTCTCTCTCATGCCTTGTTCTTCTCTTTCCCTCCCTCCTCCCTACCTCACTCCCTGTTCTTCTCACACTCCCCTTCTGTCTGGTATTAATGCAGTGGTTAAATTAAATCAGTTAAAGACACCTTGCACAGAAGTTGGATTCTTTTCAATCAGAGTCTAAGTCAGAAACTAATATACTGTTTCTAGAATATCCCTAAGGTACCCCAAACGTCTGAAATATACCAGGAATTGTTTATGATTGGCACCAAAACATGTGCATAAACAATTGAAGGGGGATTGATTGCAGATTTGCAATAGGGCCCTTGACGGGGTGAATATGTTTCTTTGATCCTTTTACAAAGCAACACAGCCACATGCATATAGATGGTATTAGTGATACTAGGAGCTTTAAAGGGCCACTCATTCTATCCGTAGGAGGGTTGGACACTATTTTCAATGTACTGGAGTCAAATTTCCCCCTTGTTGTACCCCAATACATACACATGTTATTTGTTAGGAACACTTACTTGTCTTAATTTCTTTTTTAGTCTCTATTCTCTTGCAATTTCTCGATATATATAGCTCCTCATTCACTTCTCTTGTAGTCTCAATTTTAAAAAGCTATTCTTTTACAGCGAGGAAGGGAAAAAAGAAGAATTTATGATCTATCGTTTCTGATGATATTGTGTAGACTAGCATTTGTATTGGAAAAGATTATGTAATGTGATCGACTGGAGATATGACAGACAGCAGATATTTTCAGAACTTTTAGAGATTATCGAGATTGGGAGCCATTATAGTTGGCATAAGATGTATCAAAGATAGCTGGGTTACTTGGAAATTAAGACTGGTATTTGGCAGAGAGGCTTGGTTTTGTTTGTTCAAGTATTCAGCTCTATGTCTATCAAAGATTGCACAAGGAAAGGTTTTATGTATCTTGAAAATTGATGGAAAATGATATATGTTGTTTGAACCGGGATCGTTTACCAGATATAAAAGTTTGCTTGCCTCTCAGTTGGAATAGTTGTGGCTGATTTAAAAAAAAATAAAAAAAATAAAAGTGTTTTATACAATTTATGGATGGAGTGTACTTGTATCTGTTAAGTGGAAGCTGATGGAGGACGACCAGAGTTTCTTACTGTCTGATTGGATGTTGAATGGTGTTGAGGTGGTTCGGAGGAATTTTACCATCATTTATAAGTTAGAGTCTATGATTCAGGTATGCCAGCTTGTGTGTTAGGTGTAGGACAATGATTGGTAGTTACTTCAAATGGATATCCTAATTTCAGGACTGTTCAAATCATAGCCTCGTGTACATGTGAAATACATTGATTTGATGTCCTATGGTGTAAATATTTGAAAATCTGAATGGTGTCTATTGTCTGGGATTACCGAATGAGAATGGAGTCAATTTATTCCTGAAGTACATGTTGAAATACTTAATACATTCCAAACAATGTGATTATAATAGGTTCAGGTTAAAAACCTTTTCAGCATTCCAGAATTTGAAGTTCCTATGTAAATGTGAATAATTGAAGACAATTGTAGATGTTGATGGTGATATGGAATACTTCCAAGTATGTGTGCTTCTAGTGCTTAAAGAGTTTCTGCATCATTAAACTTTGAAGAAAAAAACTCCTGTGGTGTATTAAAGCATAAAAAACAAATCTATTGTCATGGAAACCAGATTAAAGTTTCTTCAACAAAAATTGACTGTATCTCTAGGTATGGTACTGAAGATTACAGTGTTTATATTTGGCTATAGAAGCAAATTCTGCTCTCATCCAATTCAAACATTTTTGTGATTAGGATTAAAGTTTTGATTGGTTAATATGGCAACTTGTAGCCATCTTGAATTCTGGGAGGAGGAAATGGATGGAATGACTGCAGACAATCAACAGAACGGAAAGGAACATTTTATCCAACATAATTTTCAAAATTCAGGAAATGTCATAAATGATATGACCTTTGATGTTTCACACCCTGACAGGTTCAAAGACGGGGAAGAACTACAGGAAGGAAAGAAATATCACATGACCTACAGTGACTACTATGCGTCCCTCTTCATCAGTGACCTTGACCTTGAGGACGCTGGGAAGTACAGATGTAAGGCTTTCAATGACCTTGGTGAAGACACAACAACAGGCAAACTTACCGTAGAGGAAATCCTTCACCGCAGGAAGAGAAAGGAAGAGTTGGAGTCCCTTAGGGTCAAGTAAGTGCTCAAGTCTGTCACAATATAAGCATGTCATCAAGACTCAATCATGGTCAAGTAAGGTCATAACTTTGTCACATTATAAGCATGTCATCTAGACTCAATCATGGTCAAGTAAAGGCTTAGGTCTGCCACAATATAAGCATGTCATCTAGATTCAATCATGGTTAAATAAGGTCTTAACTTTGTCACACGTTATAAGCATGTCATCTAGATTCAATCATGGACAAGTAAGGTCTTAACTTTGTCACAATATAAGCATGTCATCTAGATTCAATCATGGTCAAGTAAGGGCTTAGGTCTGTCACAATATAAGCATGTCATCTAGATTCAATCATGGTCAAGTAAGGGCTTAGGTCTGTCACAATATAAGCATGTCATCTAGATTCAATCATGGTCAAGTAAAGGCTTAGGTCTGTCACAATATAAGCATGTCATCTAGATTCAATCATGGTTAAATAAGGTCTTAACTTTGTCACACGTTATAAGCATGTCATCTAGATTCAATCATGGTCAAGTAAGGTCTTAACTTTGTCACAATATAAGCATGTCATCTAGATTCAATCATGGTCAAGTAAGGGCTTAGGTCTGTCACAATATAAGCATGTCATCTAGATTCAATCATGGTCAAGTAAGGGCTTAGGTCTGTCACAATATAAGCATGTCATCTAGATTCAATCATGGTCAAGTAAAGGCTTAGGTCTGTCACAATATAAGTATGTCATCGAGACTTAATCATGGTCAAGTAAGGGCTTAGGTCTGTCACAATATAAGTATGTCATGTAGACTAAATCATGGTCAAGTAAAGGCTTAGGTCTGTCACAATACAAGCATGTCATCTAGACTCAATCATGGTCAAGTAAGGGCTTAGGTCTGTCACAATATAAGTATGTCATCTAGACTCAATCATGGTCAAGTAAGGGCTTAGGTCTGTCACAATATAAGTATGTCATCTAGACTCAATCATGGTCAAGTAAAGGCTTAGGTCTGTCACAATACAAGTATGTCTGCAAGATTGAATTGATATTTTAGATTTGGATTAAGTTCATATTTTGTCAGCTCTGTAATATAATCTGTGTTGTGTTTTATTTCAGGTACCCCAAACATGATTACGATCTGAGTTTGATCGACTCCAACATCCCACCATCCTTCACCCTTCCACTCATCGACCAAGTGAAGCATGTTGGCGAGAACTGTGAATTTACAGTCACAGGTCAGTAAATTACAAAAATTTTAATTAACCAAGGCATAATATCATAACAATATCTTAATGGACTTATATTTGTCTAAGTGAAGAACTAGGGCCTGTTAATAACAGAAAATGGATTTTAAGTTTATAGCATATATTTGTATTGAATCATTTTCTGTTATGCATGGCTACCTTTCCTTTTCTAAATGTGTTGATCAATTAATTTACAAAATTTAAAGATGATAGCAACATTTATTGACCTATCCATTCAAACTTTTTCTATTTATAACATCACATTGTTACCATAGTGACATGCCGACCTGAGCCTGAGGTCACCTGGTTCCATAACAACGAAGAGGTCCATGAATCAGAGGCATTCGAGTTTGTCCACAGTAAGGGTGTATACCGCCTTATCATCCATGGCGTTGAAACTCTGGACGCTGGTCAGTGGCGCTGTGAAGCAGTCAATAAGTATGGACACAGCTGGTGTTCATGTGACCTCAAGGTCATAGGTGGGTGACCTTCTTTTTTTTCTATAATTAATATTTGATTAGTATCACAGAGAATTTTCATCATTAGCACATTGTTATATGGAATTACCTGATTAAACAAATGATTTCTTTGTAGTGGTGAGTAGGATTAAAAACTGCAACAGTTTGTCATTTAAATTAAACTCATTGAAACTTGTCGTTTCTTCTGATGGTTCTCATTGGCCTTAGACTCTTTCCTTTATCACCAATCTGATTGAATTTTAGACAAGATGCCAGAAGGTGGTGAGCCACCAGTCTTCATCAGAAAGTTACAAGACACTACAATTGTAGAGGGCAGCTCTGTTCGGCTTGAGTGTAAGGTCAAAGGTCAACCTCATCCAGAAATAGAATGGTAAGTGCATTTTATGTCATGAGCATTGCTTAGCTTGTATTTAAACTTATGATCATGAGACTGTGCAGTATACCAAATTCAGGGCCTGGAACTCCTTAATCACAGAATTATTGCCCTTTGTTAAACTTTTGTGTCTAATAAAGTGGTTCCCAGGGAGCACTCATCAGTTTCACTGATATAATTGTTTTTTTTTTCAGATTTATCTCCTTTTATTTAACAATAACTTCAGTATCTATTTATGGATTTTAGGTACAAAGATCGTAAACTGATCCGATCAGGTCGACATTATGCTATCAGTAAAGAGGGTAGCACTTGCATTCTAACCATCCATGAAGCCTTCCCAGAAGACACCGGAAAATACATGTGTCGTGCCGTGAATACCGTTAGTTCTACAACTACTGAGGCCCAGCTCCGAGTCCAAAGTAGGTCTAGGACTGCAATAGTTTAGCAACAGTATGGTTTAAGCAGTTGTGACAAATTACATTTAATTTAGATCAAAAAAAGAAAAAAAATAAGATTTATCCAATGTTAGTGCTAAACAAGGTTGGCACTGTTGATAATTCAGACAATTTAATTAGGACCCAATTCATGTTACAACTTGATAGTAACAAGTTTCAGAACATACATAATGTTATGCATATCGTAGAAATATGTATATATTATAATGAGCAGATGTTGAGTCCTTTTTCCTGTTTTAGGAGCAGAAGGCGAGGAGTCAGAATTCCTGTTTGAACATTACGTACCAGACGAAGCTAGACTTGTAGAAAGAACTGTTCACTTCAAAATAGAGACTGAGCCAAACTTTACTGCGACCTTGAAGGACAAATCAGTTACCGTGGGAACACATGTCAAAATGTTGTGTTCTCTCACCGGAATACCTGCCCCTCGGGTCATAATATATCATAATGATGTTGATGTTACCAGGGACGACCACTACATGATTACGGTAAGAATCCTGAGCTCTTGAACAAAAATTAAAAAAAAAAAAAAAAAAAAATCACCATACATGGATGATGTCATAAAATTTTAGAATCATTAGTATAGATATGCTCTGAAGGTGGGTTATCAGTTGTCTGTGTGTTACCTTCAACCTCATTCAAGGGCAAAATAGACAAACAGGAGCAGAAGAACAATTCTATGTATCATTTAGTAAAATTTAAAATTTCCCTCTCAAGAGAAAAACAAGAAACAAACAAACAAACAAATAAACAAAGCAAAATCAGATTATGACGTGCCTGTTTACTGGATGCTAATTCTAGATTCAATAAGAACTCACTTAAATGTATTGATGATTCTGTGGATATTTAGATAATAAATAGAACCGTTACTGTTACTAAATCATTGTGATACTTTTACACAAATAAAAAAAAATTGTTTTTACTTGCAAAAGAAAATTTTACATTTTATATTTCAGAACAATCACGGGTTGGTCGCTCTGGAGTTTTACTCAGTCAAGCTCAGTGATGCAGGGCGATATACATGTAAAGCCGTCAACAGTGAGGGAGAGGCCTCATGTCAGGCTCGGCTCCAGGTCCTGGGTAAGCAAGAGTGATCTCCCCTACTATTCTTGTGTACATGAATATATTTCTTTTACATAAATTTTTATTAAGGGGATATTTACATATAAGGTAAATTTATACCCTGATACTCTTAATTATCAGCCTTGCTTTAGATATTGAAATTTATGAAATCCATCTTGCAGATGTTGAGGAGGAAGTTCCAAGAAGTCCGGATTATGTCCGGCCAAGTTTCACGACCCCCATCCATGACTTGACTGTGACAGCCGGAGACGAGGCCAGTTTCTCCTGTGTGGCCATTGGCAAACCAATGCCTGGCTTCAAATGGTATGATAATCTGTTTCTCCCAGACATGAAAATATGTGTATCATAATCAGAAATTTTAATGGAAAAATATTTAAATCTATTCTCTGACATTTTTTTGTTTTCCTTCAATTACTAAACATGATGTTGGCATGAATTGAAGAACACTGAAGGTTTTACAGCCTTGATGAAGGCGAGTGTTACCACCATCTGACAACCTAAAATCATTACATGATTGATTGTCAATTTGTGAACAAATTCGAAAAAAAAAAATAAATAAATAAATATGTGAATATTATTCTGTAATATGTACTTTTGGCCTGTAGGCCTTAAATACTGAATAGAATAAACTTGAACTTGAGTTTGTGAACAGATCTGTATAAATTTTTTTTTTCAGCTTACACAATCATAACTATTGATTGTTTATTATCTATTTTGCAGGCAAAAGGATATGGTGGATATAGCGGACTCGCATCGTATCTTTATGGGTGCGGATAGTGATGGGGCGGCAGAGCTCATCATCAGATCGGCACGGGTTAGCGACTCCGGACTATACAGCTGTGTAGCCCAGAGCACCGCTGGACGTACCAAGTGTTCTGCCTACCTAAGAGTCCTCGGTAAGGGGAGATTACTCTCATCAAAATCCTTTGAAACTGTTGATTGTATTTCTTGTTCCCTGATTTTTTTTGATAAGATTGGAAAGCAAAGATGGTAGGATTTCCTCCCCCCCAGCATCATTACAGAAAAAATGAAAGTAATCTGTCTGGTGGAGCATAGCTTCATTGTGGAATTCTAACAATGATACATTCAATAATAAATGTAACATTCCCTTGATAATATTTTTTTAATCTGACTGATATATTATTTCAGCCAAGTCCAAATCCAGATCACCACCAGACTCCCCTGAAACTGCAGCTGCAAAGAAATTGGAACAGCGCTATGAGCGTGCACGTATAGAAATACCGGGTGGACGTGCCCCCAGATTTTCTGAACCCCTGCCAAAGGTAGTGGAATTAGACGAAGGGGATAAACTGCGTCTAGAGTGTGAAGTAGAAGGCTACCCCAAACCTAAAGGTGAATGTTTTCAGTGATAAAAATAACACTTCTCCTGGTTAAAAATGATCCCTCGCTCTCAAAAAGAGGTTTTTCTCCACAGTACAACAGATCTCTTTCCTCTCGAAAAGGGATTTCTCTACTTTTTAAAAGAGACCTTTCTCCTCTCTGATGTTTCTCTTCACTAAGTATTATCTTCCTCCCGCATGAAAGAGTTCTCTTCTCCATTCATTGTAATCATTGTATGATGCTGACTCGTGACACAAATACAGAAAGCTCCTGTTTCTTCAGTCCTCAATTTAAACTTTGTTGGATTTTATCATGAATAGATTTTTGCATTAATCTCACTATTATGGTATTTTAGCTGAAGTGACAGCGTTTTATTTTCTTCGATAATTAATTTGACTTATGTTAGAATTTGTAACACAGAATAGGAAGTGTACCAGCATTTAACTCTTTACCTATATATTACAGTGACTTGGTACAAGGCCACCAGAAACTTAACTTATGACTACAGACACAGGGTGAAGGTCGAACAGACCACACACGTACTCGAGGTCAATGACGTCACAGTCATCGACTCGGGAGAGTTCATCGCCAAGGCAGCCAATGATCTTGGTGAAGCAGAAACAAGATGTATTGTTCGTGTCAATAAACGAAGATCTGAAAAAGAAAGGTAGGTATATATCTGCTCCACTGATGAAAACGGTAATTAATTGCGTTCGGTACCAAACCGACAATTCGCAGCATGCAAAACAAGAACAAGAATTATACCATGAGAAGTGCTTCAACATGTAAACTTTGATTAAAATCATTGCCATCAAGGCTCTTAAGCTTTTAACTGTTACTACTAATTTCTGATGGCTTGTGATGATGTCCTAAATATAAACTAAATATATTTTACATGTATAATAGATAGATCATCTCAGTGTCATTGACAGATCCAAGAACATGTGTAAGTTGATATCCAACGACAAAAAACATGAAAAGCTATCTCTAAAATCTATACAACTTTCAATACTTCATCCCCTCCCTTAATCTTCCTACACTGTTCAGGAGACTTACTAATGTTCTTGTATTTTGTATTTTTAGGGAGGTAACTACAGAGGCAGCCCAGAGAGCAGCAGGTCAGTAAAACATATACACAATCTAGCAATATTGTGATATGGCAGAGTGTGAACTGAATTGAATTTCTGCCTATTTGTGTGGAGTGATCTCCCTTGTCTTGACAGTTTTTTGTTGTCATTTTGAAAGTTTTTTGCAAACCAAGGCTTTTAAGTTCTACAAAATCCTGCTAATACATTCCATTGATATTAATTGAAAACAGTCCTTATATGGTACAAAATGTTTGTTTACATCTTAATCAATCATTCAATTAACAATATTGATGTGTTGCTTTCATCAGGTTTTTTCTTATCCATTTCAACTTATGTAATAAACAATTTTAATTGTGCATTTTAAGGGACTGATACTTATTTGCAGTTCCCTTAATAATCCAATGAAGATTAAAATGTTCTTTTTTTTTAAATAATGTAATAATATCTTAATCCTTTAGGTTATATCAAGAATAATTTCAATAGCTTTGACTGAATTAACCTTAATTTGTTCGAGGCGTAAAAGTCGGTGTGTTTCCCCTTTACAGATGAGTTACAACAAGGCTATGGTATATATATATATTAATATTTAAATTAAATTCACAAAAGTTATGAATATTTAATATGTAGATATATTTTATGTTATAGACTCATGATAACATAGTGTATATATTAAACAAATTAACTCCTTAGTTAGAAGGTTATTAATTATAAAATCTAGTCTTAATGATACTGTTTATTAGTAACCATGGTTACTGGATATATTTCATTTAAATTTATAGTAAAACTTCATTTCACATACTAGTAGTATTAGTTTATGCATGGAAGGTAAATTTTGTTTAAAAGGATTTTTTGTAGTTTTTGCTCAATGAGTTGCTTTAATGCTTGCCAAATCTAGTCCTGGAATTCTAGAAGATGAATTAGACTTTGTATGTGTAAATGGAATGCTGATGCATTTATTTTCACTTTTCTTTATTTAAGCTGTTTAATTTCACAGTTCATGTCCTGAAAACTTTCAAACACAAAACTTCTTGTTACAATTTTCATGTTTGCAAATTCTTTTTCTCTGAACTGTGACCTTGAACATTCCAGCCATTGCATGTGTAAAGTAATTTAAATATTTTCACTGTGGAATGCCAAAGACGACTGGAGAGAATACTACTTATGTGTTCTCTTATCAGGCTGCATCTGCCTCAGCACTGGAATTTTACATTAAAATCAGCTGTAGGATTTGTTATAACAAGCCTGTTTATGTCTGAAGCTTCATCAATTCAACACTGAGGATAGGAAGATGTTACTTTTTGGTGTAAAGTTTTGTTAGCTTGATCAAACGTAACACAAAATATTTAATTGAGATTTTTGTCTTGAATTTCTGTTTATTTTTGGGACTCTGGTACCTGTACTTTGTAAAAAATAAAGTGTGGAATTCTTGGATTAATGAAAAAAAAATCTGGTACTAATTTTTATTCTTTGAATAAATGGTCACGGTTCAATAGCTCGAGATTTGAGATCTGTCAACCCTACATGGGTGGATTGAGCTTCACTTTTCAGTGATAGAGATTGTTCCATTACGGTCACGGTTCAATAGCTCGAGATTTGAGATCTGGGTGGATTGGTCTTCACTTTTCAGTGATAGAGATTGTACCATTATGGTTGGTGTGGGTGATACTCCTCTTTGATTGGAATGCAGCGACTTGTTTGAGCAGTAACTTCTCACTAAAATGCTTAACCTCACACCTGCATGCTCAAGAATTTCTCCTGAAGCATGTGGAATCTTGGATCACAAAAATGTTATGGTCTTATTTTTAGATAAACGTGTGTGTTACAGTGCTACCAATGTTAAAGTAAATATTTAAAAAAAAAAGTGAAAAAAATTCAAATTGAATTGCAAAGATCAGTACTTTTGAAGTTGAACATGATCCATATATCTCTTAGTGTACATTTCATTTAGTAAAAATCTGAAAGTATCAAGCATCTCCTTGCCAATATTAGAATAACATGATTTTCATTTGAAAGAAATTTTATTCTGAATTGTTGCTTATTCTAAACAGAATCTATATATACATATTTTTTTGTTTCATTCAAATTTTAATGTAAAAGAAGAGAGAGGTGTAAATAAGATTTTTTCCTCACAATAAAACATATGTATATATAAGACTGTGAAATCATCAGCTGTTGTTATTTTTGTTGAATTCTCGGGCACTCTTATTTCAGGAATTTATATGTTCTTTTGGAAATCCACACCATTTTAGCCCCATGTAAATACAGAACATCACCTATACAGTATGTTGTCATGGTATTGATAAAACACTAATTGGTGAGAGCGAATTCTGCATAGTTCCCTACACTTTGGCAATAAAATACTTCCGTGTTATTTGCAAGAAGCTGGCACGGAGGGACAACACCATGTATTCATGGCTTCCCAGTTATACTTCAGTATTATGTAGTAAAGTTAATTGGATAAATTTGTCAATTCAAAATTGAATTCTTCAGAAACCTTGGCAGAATGCCAATAGACTTAATTTAAAAATTGTAATGGTTGGAAAAATGAAAGGTTAAATATGTTAGCCTGCCAAATAATAATTGTATATTGGTACTGCTTTCAGAATTTTAATCTTTTTTATCAAAATCTATTTTAGGCAACTTTTATTGGAAATATCACTGTAACCATGCACAACATATCAACTGTTAACATGGACAAGTCCAATTTGATCAGTCATGTTCATATTCATAAATATTTCAAAAAATATATATCATATGTTATTTTTTCCTAGTAGTATCCAAATGCATTCCTCTATTCACTATATAACATAATGTAGTGGAGAAAATATTAATCCTTTTATCTTCCTAAGTGTTTCTTTCATTTGTTTGTACGGTTTTTTTTAACAACTGTTGATAGTAAACAATAATATTTGCTGTAGCTTTTGACTTCTATTATTTACCAATGATGTCCATTTGCTTCACATGAGAAAAGAACAAACAAAAAATTAAAAAATACAAATGAAAAATTGAAAATTTATATGAACATCTTGAATCTGATTCTAAATCATTATCACAACTTTGAGTGGGAAGGACAGATGCAAACACCTATATGTTTCTTTCTAAGTCTTTTAGGGTTTTCAGTCCGTAGGTTAATTGAGAAGGTTTCCCCTTCATGACTTCATAACCATAAATGTTCCGCTCCTTAAAATCTGCTGTTTTTGTTTCAGCTCCGTTCTTCATCAAACACCTTCCTCAATCCATTGATGTTATGGAGGGTATGGATGTCCAACTGGACTGCATTGTTGAAGGCGATGTTACAATGGTAAAGTACAAACGTGCAGAGGCCAAGGTTGTCACAGAACATTTCCAGTCTGGTGACTTTGAAGGAACCTATCATGAGGTTCCCATGGCGTCCATTCCTACAATGAGCATGCCTGGAGCTGAAGGAGGGGCTGGATCACGTCCAAGGCTCAACATTCCTGAACACGGTTCAAAACGTGCACCCAGGTTCATAGAGGAAATGGAAGATGGAGCCATTGTCACTGGTAGCATAGCAACCATGTCTGTTGTTATTGATGCTAATCCTGCTGCTGAAGTCACCTGGTACAAAGATGGCAAGAAAATCAGAAATACGGGTAAGTGTCTATGTTAGCAAGTGTGTTCTGACATTACGGTTTTGATTTATAAGTCTTCACCAGATAAGTGTGATGTTTTGAAAAAATATAGCTGATATCTCACCTGCCATGTGACTTAGCTCTTATTCTCAATTCCATGTCAGAAATTTCTTATATTTTTTCAGCAAAATTAATATATATAATTAGAAAAACCTGCAAAAGTACCAGGATTACTTCATATTGGTTGTATTCTTTAAGTCAAATTCAAAGTCACTGTGCCTCTTCAGTTAAATTAGTTCGATTTCCTAGTACTGTAGGTATCTAACATGAAACATGGAAAATAAACTGCTTACAAAAATGACAATGTTAAGTTCACCCAGAAAAGATTTCGAGTGAATGTATTACATTCAACAAGGGAGACAACTGTAACTATGAATGTGTTACATTCAACAGGGGAGATAACTTTAACTATACATACTTACAGATCACTATGAGACTTATCTAGAAGATGGAGCTCACAATCTCGAGATCTTCGATACACTCACCTCAGACACTGGCCTTTACCGATGTGTTGCCCGCAACGAGATGGGCTCCGCGGAATGCCAATGTAAACTTGACGTCAAAGGTAACCTTGGCAACCAGATTTCAATATCAGTTAGGCATCCAAATATATCTCTGTAGCAACGTATCTCATTTCTAATTTCTATTTTTTTTTCTTAACAAGAAAGCTTTCTTATTAATATCTTAAACAAGCAACATTTTCAATTTCTATTAGCAAATTAAAGATATATTCTTTAGAAATGTAATTATGTATTTAACATGTGATTAGATATGATTACACAAGGACATGGGATTAAGCAATATCTAAACCAAAATTGGAAGATTAGCAAAAACCCCACTTACTCTGACCTATATTCCTCAGATATCTCCAATTCATTAAATTGACTGTTTGGTCCCAACTCTGTTTTTATATAACCTCAGTTTCCTGGAAACACCATTCCTAAAATACCTAGCATTCCTGAAACTCATTTTTGTCCATGCCTCTTCATAATATTTCCCCCTCTATTTGTCAAACAGGTGTCATGTTAGCCGAAATTTACCGGTCCCTTATCAGTACGTTTTTCTACAGAATATATGCTGGTACTGTGTTTTACCGTTGTTAGACAAACGAAAGTTATAAGTCAATCAAAACTTTATAATAATCATACACTTGATTGGTCTAAGAATAATGTATTGAATACATCATTTACTGAAACTTAATAATAATCATACACAGATGATAAGTACCCATCAATTTATGACCTCTGATTAATCAAATACCCCATGTTCCTTGAACTATTGACAAAGTCCCAAGGATTTCAACTTATCAGAGTTTTACTGTATCAGATGAAAACTTCTGAGTTGAAACAAATAATCCCATGTTCATGTGACAGAACAGTACAGTCTAGCTTTAAACTATATGAATAGATTATACTTATATTTTGTAACTATGGGTAACCACATATTGTGTATGTTTACTAGAGGAAATAGTAATAGTGGTCTGATAACCTAGTTAATGAAGTAATTATATCTGTTATTACATTAATTGGCATGATGGTAAATATATAGATGATATATATATATATATATATATATAGATATATAAATAGAATGATGAAATCAACATACAAACATGGTGTGAGGTATACATACTTAGTTTCTTTATTGACTGACCGACTGTCACAAGCCTGGCTAGCTGAGGTCAATGGAGGTTGAAAGAGGTGTGTGTAAGGTAGTGGGAGGTTGAAAGAGGTGTGTGTAAGGTTGAAAGAGGTGTGCGTAAGGTAGTGGGAGGTTGAAAGAGGTGTGCGTAAGGTAGTGGGAGGTTGAAAGAGGTGTGCGTAAGGTAGTTGGAGGTTGAAAGAGGTGTGCGTAAGGTAGTGGGAGGTTGAAAGAGGTGTGCGTAAGGTAGTGGGAGGTTGAAAGAGGTGTGCTAAGGTAGTGGGAGGTTGATAGAGGTGTGCGTAAGGTAGTTGGAGGTTGAAAGAGGTGTGCGTAAGGTAGTGGGAGGTTGAAAGAGGTGTGCTAAGGTAGTGGGAGGTTGATAGAGGTGTGCGTAAGGTAGTGGGAGGTTGAAAGAGGTGAGCGTAAGGTAGTGGGAGGTTGAAAGAGGTGTGCGTAAGGTAGTGGGAGGTTGAAAGAGGTGTGCGTAAGGTAGTGGGAGGTTGAAAGAGGTGTGCATAAGGTAGTGGGAGGTTGAAAGAGGTGTGCGTAAGGTAGTGGGAGGTTGAAAGAGGTGTGCGTAAGGTAGTGGGAGGTTGAAAGAGGTGTGCGTAAGGTAGTGGGAGGTTGAAAGAGGTGTGCGTAAGGTAGTGGGAGGTTGAAAGAGGTGTGCGTAAGGTAGTGGGAGGTTGAAAGAGGTGTGCGTAAGGTAGTGGGAGGTTGAAAGAGGTGTGCGTAAGGTAGTGGGAGGTTGAAAGAGGTGTGCGTAAGGTAGTGGGAGGTTGAAAGAGGTGTGTGTAAGGTAGTAGGGATGGGGGCTATGCATGGTTAGTCAGGTTCTATTGTAGTAAGGGTTATATTTAGCATGTCTCTCTTTAAACTTCTACAGTGAGAGGTGACGCAGGTGAGGACTCCTTCAGCACGCCTTCCAATGGTATGCATGAATATTCATAACCCACACAAATATGATAACTGGTTTTGTTGTATATCATTCTTTTTGCTGTTCTTACTTCATACATAAAATTCAAGCATATCATTTAATTAAACATTGTGGTGGCTTGGTCATGAGCTTCTTTAAAAGCCACACATTCCGACTTTGAAGGGATTTGATGGAATTAATTTAGGAAAGGGTGTTAATTCACCGCAGTATCAATGTTGTAAAAATATAATTCCTGTAATATGGTTAGCATTGTACGTCTATCTGTTAGCTGTGGTAGATTACTTGCTGTTTCCACTCATTCTATCCTTATCAATATCAAACTTTACTATGCATGATTATCTAATCCCTAAACAAAATCAGATGCTTTAAACAATCGATAACGACTTCTCCGATCAAATTGGGCTGAAGTTTTGTCTCTACAAGTATTGTCTTCATGATACAGAATGACTAGGTATATTGTAAGCTTGAAAATTAAAATTGATGTTTTTAATATTGTAGATGAAGAATCAGGAGTGAAGGATGCTGGTCCAAGGTAAGCATAGCAAGTTACATAGAAGTTACATATAATATACCAAGTGATCAAAGTTTTGTGTTCAATTCTTATTCCTGAAATCTTTCTAAAAATGTCATCACTGTTAATTTTTGTCACAAATACAGCTGGAAAAATTGACAGTTTCTTTATCTGGAATGGGTTTTAGATTAAAGTCTGCATTTGTGAGGATCTGTGGTTATTATGAAGGTAGCATATGTATAATTCTTGTTTGATAATAAATCAGATAGTTTTCAAAAACAATATATTAAGTTTTGTAATTCTAATTTTTTTTCAAATTTCATATGAGCTGAAATAAGATTTTAGATGAAACATAAGCTTGATATTTTTTATCAAGTTTTGAATCATAATGTTTAAATCTTGAACAAAAAAGAATGCACTGATATATAAAAATGTCAATATTTTATTTTCTGGGTTATATATCTTATAAATTTTTTGTGTGTCACTCTGTAGGAAATTTCCCCCTCGATTTGTCGTTGAACTCGAGCCTGAGATGATAGTTGCCATCGGTGACAATGTCAAACTTGTTTGTATAATTGACGACGCCCTTGATAAGGTAGAATGGGAAAAGGATGGCAAAAAGGTAGGTTTTCATAGAAACTGTTATAATATTAACAACAAAAACGCAGATTTCAAATTGACATAGATGAAGTTTACATTGTTGTTTATCAGAATTCAACAGGAAATTACATTTAGGATGGAGATTGAGGGAAATGGTGATTTGCGGGTGGGGAAATACTTAAACATTATCAATCGTTGTTTTTCAGCATTTGAAAAAATAAAAAAAAGATTAAAAAAAATAATCAAGAATATTTTGAGAATATCTGTGTTCATATTTGTTCTTTTTAAAAAGTTGATTTGAAGGGAACATCTTTGATGTGTAAAATGCTTTAAAATGGGATTTTAAGGAATCACTGAAAACACAAACAATTTTGTTGTCAAATAAAACTATAATGACTGACCACGAGGAAAATTGAATCTACTAAAAGGTGTCTCCCTAATTTGTGTATGGTCAACTACAATATGATGCAATCCTTTACCTTTAGATGTTGGAGGATTCCAGAACCAAGATTGTGCAAGAACCTGATGGAACACAACAACTTGAGTTATTTAAAGCTGTGTCATCAGACGATGGCATTTACTCATGTGTTGCCATGACAACATCAGGGAACACTGTGACAACAAAAACCCAACTTAGTGTGACAGGTTTGTCTTCAAAAGCTTTATTAAACTGCTGTTTATTGTTTATTAAATTTTTATTTAAATAAATATTTATAACTAATGAACACAATAAAAATTTGTTTGTTATTAACTTAATTACTTGGTAGATATATACAATTGTTTAATCTTATTATGTACCTATTATAAAATATCTCTTATTTAACTTTCAGAAGAGAAGAATCAGCCTTTGACTGTTGAGTAAGTTGAAAAAGTTTTTTAAAGTGTTTGATTATACAGGTTCATATTTGAGATGTTGAATACATTTAAATGTTGACAGATTAGAGAGGTCACATGGGTCAGATTAGAGAGGTCACGTGGGTCAGATTAGAGAGGTCACATGGGTCAGATTAGAGAGGTCACATTGGTCAGAATATAGAGGTCACATGGGTCAGATTAGAGAGGTCACATAGGTCAGATTTGAGAGGTCACATGTATATAACTAGAGAGGTCATATGGGCCAAAATAGAGAGGTCACTTGTGTCTAATTAAAAGGGACTACATAGGTCAGATTAGAGAGGTTTCATGGGTCAGATTAGAGAGGTCACATGGGTCAGATTAGAGAGGTCACATGGGTCAGATTAGAGAGGTCACATGGGTCAGATTGGAGAGGTCACATGGGTCAGATTTGAGAGCAGGTGGGTCAGATTAGAGAGGTCACATGGGTCAGATTTGAGAGGTCACATGTATATAACTAGATAGGTCATATGGGCCAAAATAGAGAGGTCACTTGTGTCTAATTAAAAGGGACTACATGAGTCAGATTAGAGAGGTTTCATGGGTCAGGCTAGAGAGGTCACATGGGTCAGATTAGAGAGGTCACATGGGTCAGATTAGAGAGGTCACATGGGTCAGATTAGAGAGGTTCATGTGTCACATTAGAGGGGTCACATATATTGGATTAGAGAGGTGACATATCAAAATAGAGAGGTCATATGGGTCAGATTAGAGAGGTGTTTTTATAGCTTGATGAAGAAAGATTTATTTGTGATTTGTAGCGAAGAGACCAAACCTAAGTTCACAAGTCAATTGAAGGATGTGTACTGTAAGGATGGGGAGGAAGTGACCTTGGAATGTGAGGTCACTGGACTGCCACGCCCACAAATGACCTGGCATAAGGACAAACATGAAATCCTGGACAGCCAGGTAAGAAAATGGTTTAGGACATATATATATATAGGAAAATCTGATGTTACTTAACATCTACCTGACTAAGAAAATCTTATTGTAAGTGAGTAATGATTGTCCTCTCCTGATAGCAGGCAATAACAATTCAGAATTATTGGTCCAAAGCAGTTAATTGTCAATATAAGATTTCTTTTCAGGGGTTACAAACACTATTTGATTAAAGAAGTTTACTTATAAAAATTGTGCATTATTTTGAATTTTAAAAAACCCTGTTAGCTCATATTTGCTTGTAAAATATTTAGTTTTTGTGTTTTTATTTTTCAAACAAAACAATCTATTATAAAAAAATTTTGTAATGCCAATATTCCTGTTTCAAATTTATAGGACTTCCAGATTAGTACTATTGGAAATAAGTGTCGACTAACCATCGCTGAAGTTTTCCCCGAAGATGAGGGCCGATATATCTGCAAGGCCATTAACTCACTAGGGGAGACAACTGCATCATGCCAACTCCTGGTGGAAGGTAGGCGCTGAAAGCTATAGCTCATCACATTGTGTAGCTTGCCTTCAAATCACCATAACATCAACATAAACATACCTTTGATGTCCATCTTGACCATAAAATGAGCATGTACATGTATGAAATTTCAATGTAGTTTCCAAATACAAAACCTGTCATGTCCATAAAATCAGGTAGAAACCTCGTGAAAACTGATGTCCATTAAGAATTTAAAACATTTTTACAAATTTCGAATGAAAGTTATGTCCATAATAATTGTTTGTAAAATGTAAAAATATATATATATATGATTGTCCATATAAGGAAAAGCAGATCATGCAGGATTCACTTTTTAAAAATGTAAATAAATTGTACAAAAGACAAATATATTTTCAATATTTATTTAAATACCAAGATATTTACCAGGTAGATAATTTGTTTGATTATAATAATTTATTTTTTTACATTAAGATTTCAACTGAAAGTTATATAAAATAGTTTAATGTAAATTCAGATAATAATTTAAATCCAGTCAGAAATACATAAAATTGTGCCATATTTAAAATGTTTATTTCTGATAATATGTGTCGATGTATATATATATCTAAATATATATTAATATGAAGTTATTTATTAGAATTGTTTATAGATATTTAATTTGAAATTGAAAATGTTTGTTTTAAAATTTTATTTATCTGTTAGTTTTCATATTTTATGCACAAGCATGTAAACTATTTTAATTGATGTAGAAATGATAACCGATATTTGTTATCATTAGTTAAATTTAAATTGAAAATGATGTTGATGATACGAGGACTTTTAGAAAAATTATTTAATCAAAGCAAAGTGTGCATTTTATAGATTTTATTACAATAATGATTATTTAGTTAAATTGTAGAGAGTTATAATTATGATGTAGTAGAAACACTATGATAATTTGTACTAAAATCTTACCATTGCTAAAAAGTCTTATCTCAAAAAACTTTTTTTCCATCTTCATTTTATCATACTTTGATATTAGCTTCTTTACTTATAAATGGGACAAAGTGCACCCAAGCTTTGTCACAATTTCTTCTAATGCTTCAGACCTTCTTAAAAATTCTTTCAAAAATACTTATTTCAATTTATTCTGTGTTAGGTATTTCTCTTCTCTTTGAAGGCTTCACCTAAAACTTGAGCCAAGCCTCTGTTCAATCTTGACTCTCAGTCATAGATACTTTTTTGTCTTTGTTTGTCTTTGTGGCAATCTGTCATCCTTTATTTGTTCATTTTCCTCCTCAGACACTCTTTCCTATGATTCTGCTTCAATGTCATCTTCAACTTATAGTCGTGGTAAGCTTGAGAAATCTCATTTTATTAGCACTTAGCGAGAGTATTCTCGTCTCATTAGCACTTAGCGAGAATATTCTTGTTTCAGTAGCACTTAACGAGAGTATTCTCATATCAGTAGCACTTAACGAGGAACATTGACAGAGTTGTCTCTTGTTTCCGATCTCACTTCGTTTTACATGAAATAAAACAGCAGACAATTTAGATCAATTTTATCTTATTTAACTTAAGGGAGACAACTGTGTCAGATCTGTTCACAAGACTCACAAAGCACGACCACAGAGTCCATGTACTGGCAACCATCAAAGAAAATATTACTCAGTGATATGTGAAAAGAATTTTGTTGTCATTTATTTTGTCAAAAGGATACATATGTACATATAACAACCATGAATTTCATAGATTATCTATACCTGATTTTTTTGTTTATTTTTTTTTTTTTTAATTTATTCATTTATTTATATTTTGTGGTTAAAAAGTATATTCCCTGAATAGATATACTTTAATGTCCATTACTGTTTGACGTGAAATGAAAACCTGATTGCCTTTATTTGTTGTAAAACCTAGCACTTTCATGATGAATAAGACGTTTTCTTTGTTGTCACATGATGGTAACAGTCCTATTAATCACCATCCATCTCAGGCAGTACATATCTGATGGTCGTCTCCACAAGGGATTTCTGTGCCAACCAAGGCCACACAAAGTCTTTTATCAACAGATCAGATGCATAGAGATACATCAAAACTGTTTCTTGATGATTAAAACCGTAGAAATACTTTCAATAGTTACTACTGTCATACAAATAAGTTAAAAGATGTTGTATTTGTGTATGAAATCACCATTTTCAGTTTCTTTTTTTTTTTTTTAGTTTTTTTCAAATATGTGAATTTTCCTTTAAAAATACATTTGTGTGGCCTTTTAGGGCTTATCTTAAAGTATACTTAAAATATATATATATATCTGTTAGAATAGATTAATGATTCATAGCATGATAAATGCCGGATGATTATTTTTTTATTATAAGTGATAACAAGAAACATCAGTTGTTAACAATAGTATTGTACTACTACTGACATTGCACCTGTGTTGTTTTTGTCTGAAGATGTTTGTTGTCACTATGTATAATTGTTGTTAGTAATTTTAATTATTATATTAATTTTTTATCACAAATTTTAATTCAAATGATCAGTTTGATGATATAGACATGGAAATATACTTCATTTTAATGCCTGTCAGTATAGAGGAAAATTTTGTGAAACTTTTCCTATATTGTCACCACTATAATAACATTGTTCCACATCTTGTTCACTACTCAGGTGCGTCATTTGTCCTATTTCTATAATATAACCCTTGATCAACTGTCCAGTCCATTTTTTAGTATAATATTTTGCTATAGATACATATATCCCTGATTTGTATATATATATATATATTTTTTAATTTTTATTCAATCCGTTTGGAAGTAAGCTCAAAGAAGAAAATATTGCATGTCCAGTTTATAATGGTTTTGTTGATAGAACGGTATAAAATTGTGTTTGATATTTATTTAATAATCATGAAAATTTCTGAGAACTGAAATATGAATCTAATTTGTCATATTGTTTGAAGTAGCCATCACTGATGCTCTGTCAATCACAAGTGTTTGATGAATCAAGTATGCATGTTGTATCACTTTTTAGTTTGAACAGAAACAGGAAATAAGCTGGAGATGTGCGTCGTATCATAATATATATATATCATTGAAAGGTGACATGTAGATTTCTACATCTGTCACACCTAGGAAACCACTTCACATACTGAATATAAATCGCATAGATAAGTGGTAGAAAGGTATATGATTCATACAGCTAATGTTTGAGATGGTTCTGCTGATGATAATATGCATGTTAATGCTGAAAAAAATAAAGTTATCAGGGTGTTTCCTAAACTCTCCTGTGGTGTTGGAATCACTGAGTAAACATTTTAATGACCTTGACATATCCTACGTTGATATAGGCATCTAAAACAAACATTCATGCGACCTTGAGTGAGGTGCTGAACATGTGGCTTGTGTACTAGTGTTAAGCAATCTTTATTTTATGCTCAATAAAAAAATTAAAACATCAGACAAGATACTAGAGTATTCTTTGTCATTTTATATCACTATGTACAGATACCACAAGTGAAAAACTGTCGAACTGAGTCATTTTTTTAAGTGACAGTTAGTCCCACAACGCTTAATCTGGTCCAAAAAACATTTTTATGACATGTATAAATTTCAGCACTGATTCTAAAACAATAGAATCAGTAAACAGTTTTAATTGTAATCTTTTAAGTTTACATTGAGGCCCATCAGGGGAATACCAAATACTTTGAAAAATATTTCCCTTCAAAATTTGCGATGTGTTCATTCTATGGGTAGCTTTTCCCTTCTTGCATATAATTATAATTTTTAAAAATAAAAGTTTAAAATGAATGTTTTGATTTCTTTTTTGTTTTTATTTGAGTTCCCTTTAAAATCCCCCAAAATGTCTCTAATAAACAAACTAATATTTCTGTGAGGACCCTTGTTCAGTATAATGTTGATGAATGGTGTAAACTCATAAGTAATGATTGGTCAGCACCTGCATTTAAACTCTAATTTAAACCTGGAGATTTATATGGCATGGAACAATTTCAGATCATAAATTGATTTAATAGCTGGATATTACCCATGTGTAATGGAATGGGGGGGACTTACCTGACTAGGAGATACAAAATAAAATTTGGTAATACTCTGAAAACTGAATTAGCTGTTAAGCATAAACTTAACTATTTACTGAAGTTGTTTTGCAGTGTAAAAACGCCACCACATAAATGTTTGAATATGAAACTGGATGGTCATGTCACATATTCTTAAATCATAAAAAAAAAATTATCACAACACATGATCGTTATGGTAGAAAATTATCATGTTTTTTTTTTCAAATAATTGAAATTAGGTATATATACTTGTTCAGCATGCTTTCAATGAGTATGTCAAATTTCAGGATCACCTGAATCATATCAGTTTTGAAGCTGATAAAAGCTACAGTTTCAAAATTTCTAGTATACTGGTTTGATAGTGTTCATCTATGTCAAGATGAATAACTTAATTTATTTACAGAGCCAATTATACTTTTGAGACTGAAATGTACAATATTTACAACTGTTTAATAAATCCATAACTTATATGATACACAACAAGTGGTGCTTATAAATGTGGAAATTTCAGTGATATCAAGAAAGCAGTTTCATATATAGCAGAAATAAGGAGGGATTTTAACAGATGGTCAGATAATAAAACTTCTACGCACATGATATTTGAGTATAGCACTAGAGTTTTGGGGATTTTTTTGAGTGTTTTAATTGGAGATGAATCATGTGTATTAGAAATACTGTCATACAAGAAGGTTTTAACTATAGAGGACGGAAGGATGTATTTGTCTAGTCAGATAAACCCTTAAGTTTGATGGGCGGGATGTAAGTATAGACAAGTGCCGTTTTGGGGTATAATTTTATTTTACTAGTCATCACATGTGATGTGTAATTCAAATGACATATTAATGTTTTCTCCTCCTCCTTCTCTCCTCCTTCTCCTCCTTCATTCTCTTCTCCTCCTCCTCCTTCTCTCCTCCTCCTCCCTCTCTCTTCTCCTCCTCCTCCTTCTCTCCTCCTCCTCCCTCTCTCCTCCTCCTCCTCCTTCTCTCCTCCTTCTCCTCCCTCATTCTCTTCTCCTCCTCCTTCTCTCCTCCTCCTCCTCCTTCTCTTCTCCTTCTCTTTCTATCCTCTACCTCCTCCTCCTCCTCTTCCTCTTCTTCTATCCTCTACCTCCTCCTCTCCTCCTTTTCCTCTTTCTCTTCTCCTCTGCCTCATCCTCCTCCTCCTTTTCCTCCCCCTCCTCCTCCTTCTATCCCCTACCTCCTCCTCTTCTCCTTTTCCTCATCCTCCTCCTTCTTTTCCTCCTCCTCCTTCTATCCTCTACCTCCTCCTCTCCTTCTTTTCCTCCTCCTCCTCCTTTTCTTCACCTTCTCCTCTGCCTTCTCCTCCTCCCCCTCCTTCTCCTTCTATCCTCTACCTCCTCCTCTCCTCCTCCTCTTCTCCTTCTCCTCTGCCTCCGTCTCCTCCCCCTCCTTCTCCTATCCTCTACCTCCTCCTCCTCCCCCTCCTTCTCCTTCTATCCTCTACCTCCTCCTCCTCCCCCTCCTTCTCCTTCTATCCTCTACCTTTTCCTCTTCCTCCTCCTCCTCTGACTTATTTTTCTTTATTTTTTGAACTATACTTTTTTTAACTTAATATTAGACTTTGTGCCTAGCTTCATTTCCATTGAAGCAGGAACAGAGACATACCTGAAAATATTTCACAAAGATCTACATCTTTTTAACATATCCCCCCCACTACTGACAAGTGCAATTTCCCCTCCCTGTCACCTGGGTTTATAAGATCTTGTACATATGCTAGGACTACCAAAGGAGATTTAGTGAATGTTTATTGAATGTCAGCTGACTTTTTCTGACAGTGGTGATTCATTAGTCTCACCTGTAGCTGTAGGTACTAGTACAATAACACCAGGTAGATGGCTAATTAGTACAGGTATGACAGGTATGCCTACAGGTATACTCCATTTGCTGATAGATATATGTACATACTCAAGCATATTTATGACCCGACTGAGCAGGTCACTGTTGAGCTGTGAATGTTTATCAGTGTACTGGTACAAGCATTCTCGTTACCCTGAACTGATACACAAAAATGTTGATGAGCGGGGATTGTTTCCCAGGCCTTTCCAATAACAGTGATATAATCATAGCCCAAAGTATTCGTAAATATGCTGCCAGCCTGAATGGTACAGAGGCTGGTGTTTTGGCAAGCTTTCAAGGGATGTTTCTGATGAACCAGGGACGCTAATCAGACATATGAGAATCACGGTCACAAGTTTCATTACAATTTTTTTTAGGTCCAGGGAGGGGCTGTAGAGTTATATTAGGAAAACATATTAGTGTGATTTGCCAGACATAGGGATGTATCATGATAATTAAAAGGTGTCTTTTTCACATCAGCTGTAGTACAGGGAATCCTTTCCCTGACATACGATGTGATTTGTCAATTCTTGGCAATGTAACTCATAAAGCGCACATAAGCACAAGTCTGTCTTTAGGGGCTCTTTAATACTGCTGTACATTTTCCTTGTTGTTGTGTTCAGAAACAACCTTTTGAAGAGGCCACATCAGTACAGTTATAACCTCTGTTATGAGTGAGACCACTTCTGTTAAAATTGTTAAAATATTACCTCTGTCATATCACTTCTGGTAAAATATGACCTCTCTTAAGAGACCACTTCATTTAAAATAAAACCTCTGTTATGCGACCACAATTGTTAAAATATTACCTCTGTCATATTACTTCTGGTAAATTGACCTCTCTTAAGAGACCACTTACTTCAGATAAAATAAAACCTCTGTTATGAGACCACAATTGTTAAAATATTACCTCTGTCCTTTCATTTTTGATAAAATATTACCTCTGTTAAGAGACCACTTCAGTTAAAATGTAACCTCTGTTAAGAGACCGCTTCTGTTGAAATATTACCTCTGTTATGAGACCATTCAGTTGAAATATTACCTTTGTTATAAAACCATGCAATTCTAAAAACGATACATTTATCTTCATTAAGGTTCTAAAATGTTTTAGAAAACTGTAGAGGGTGCCTTGTTTAAACCCTGTGGGATCAGGAGTCATGTTTTAGAAAACTGTAGAGGGTGCCTTGTTTAAACCCTGTTGGATCAGGAGTCATGTTTTAGAAAACTGCAGTGACTACCTTGTTTAAACCCTGTTGGATCAGGAGTCATGTTTTAGAAAACTGCAGTGACTGCCTTGTTTAAACCCTGTTGGATCAGGAGTCATGTTTTAGAAAACTGCAGTGACTGCCTTGTTTAAACCCTGTTGGATCAGGAGTCATGTTTAAGAAAACTGCAGTGACTGTCTTGTTTATACCCTTTGGATCAGAAGTCATGTTCTGACTTTAAATAGATGTTATTAAGAACATTGAATTACTTAGTTTACATGCCACTGTCTTTATAGTTAGTCAGTTGAATAACTCCACGCAAAGTCACACAGATTGGCGTACATATTTGTGGCACACTAGCTTTGTCACAGACATATCAATCAAAGGTCTTCTGTGACAAATGATTAATTCTGAATCCTAATAAGCATTATCTAAATCTTCTTCTAATAACTTGATATACAACCCTTGTATCAAGGTTAAAATCATGATTTCTTGCATTTAACAAAATTATTAATTTATCAAGACACCTGTATTCAACTCAGAAGTTAGATTCTCTCTTTAAGGTCAATACCAGTATGTGTTAATAGAAAAAATTAATTATATACATTTTTATTGTAGTGATTGGTTTCATATAGAGGTTTGTTTGGAGAAGACTTGAGGGAGATGACGTTAGATTTTATTGCTAACGTGATCACGTCACTTTGCTTTTCTTCACTTTGTAATGGCTAGGTGGGGCTGAACACCTGCATTAATCTGTAATTTTCACATAACCTTGACCAAAGATTTGACCTCAAGATGTCTAGAACTAATCTCTTTTCTTTGTTACTAAACACACACTTGTTGAATTTATCAATTTTTGGTATAAATACCGGCCTACTGGTTGTTATGGTGACTTGTACCTGTAATTGTGTTTATAACATAATAGATATTTACTGGTTAATGATCAGATAGGGAGGTCCTAAGGTGATAAGGGCTGGAATAAGTGGCCCATACTGGTCAAAGAAAGGAGAAAGTGGTCAGTTTATGTATATAATTATATCCCCTGTATCTGATGGTCACCTTGTGGTCATTTAAACTCGGGACTGGCTCATCGTTTACATAGGGCACTGTTCTTAAGGCTTAGTTTCTGTTGTCAGAAATTGGGAAATATTCAAACTTGTTGCCTAAGTATTCTAATCATTTTAATTTCCTTGCAGTTGATAAAAACTGACAGGACAATACAATATTCGTAATCAACCAAGTTTTCATTTTTTTTTTTTTGCTCAGGGAGTTGAATGCTGATGCCTAAAATAAATAATTTCTAAGATCAATTTTCCTTGGAAATAGAAACTCATGTAAGTTTTTGATTCTGTAAATTTTCATTACCTCGACTTTTATTATGATTAAGTTCTACCAGACGAACATGAAAAATAAATTCTTAGGACAGTCACAGGCATTAATTTATCTCGCAAACAAACAAATAATTGTAAGCATGTTTTCTTCCCTAGAAGTTGTTAATCTTTCTGTAGATATGAATGGAAGAATGAAATAATATATCTACCGGCAGTTTTATCAAGGATAACAACCTCTGGACAGTGATCCTCTGCAACCTTCTTCCCCTCAGCAGTTATTTCATTAGGGCTAACATCACTGGCAGAAGAGTCCATTAACAATATTAAGGGATAGAAAACTGAATTAAGGCCCAATTTTTTACTTATTTTTTGTCAGATTATAAAACATGATTTGTTGAGGTCCTTGACCCAAGGCAGTGGCACGACTGGAACATAAACTTAATAGTTTGTTCTGTTTATAGCGACCAGGGATTCGCTGGGATGAAATGAAAAATTGCATTGATTTTCTTTCATTTTCTATGAAAAAGAAACCAATGTTACAAGTCATAAAAAAAATATATATGTGAAGAATTGATTTTTCAACTGTCTTTTTTCTTCAGTGTCAAAAACTTTTCTGCCAACGTACATTTGATTTACAATAAGTGAAAATATCTCTGGCCCTATGTACTCTGTAACTTGACTTCAGGTGGACAAAACATGATTTAAGACAAAGAATTTCTAACTACAAGAAGCATGGCTGAGTGGTTTATGTCTATTTCTGGAAGGTGCTGGTGACTATCTAGTTTCCTGATAGGGTCACATGTACATCATGATATTCGTAGGAAATATATACACAAATGTATATCTGTCAGATGTATATCATATTAAACAGAAGCCAAATTTTTATTTTGCTTTTCAAGAAAAAGAAATACTGTACCAAATTTGTTATCAAGTTACTCAACTGAATCTTGATCTATTACCTATAAGTACGTGGAGGCTTTATTCATAACTCTATACACTACAGATTATTTATGGGGGTGGGGGTGATCGCGGGACTTCACTAACAATTTACAGGTGTAGTTGTCATATAATTAATAGACCTATGACCTATTTTTTTGTCTTTACTTCAAAAACTATGTTTAATTGTGATTCTGTCTACTGCATATCAATGTGACTCGAGTCAAGCAGTCGGTTGAGTGACAAGTCTAAATTGAAAAGTCAAGATTGGGTCCTTTTCAATATGACAAAGGTAAAGAATTTTCATTGATACAGTATTATTAATCACAATTAAGAATGAAAGTTTTCATCATGACTAGACCATGTATAATCACTTATCATTATCAGCGATAAAAATCTTAGTCACTTAAACGTTTCATGAGTAATCTCCAGTGTTAATCTGTTTTAAATAGATGTTTAACAAACCTTGTGAAGGTTCTGTAAACCGTGAAATCTGGCTTAGTTCTGTGACATCATAAATGACACAGAGCCACGCGTCCAATTATGTTTACTGGTTCGTCTAGACCAAAGATACGAGCTATAACTCACAATCTCAAGATCTCAAATATTTATGTCTCTTTTGGAGCGCCTGGACAAAAAAGATATTATAATTAGCTCGTCAAGCTTGCCCCTGACTCAGATTGGATTTACTTTCACCACTCCTTAGAAATATTGGTATGTCACACAGATCAGATTGGGTTTCTAGTTTACGATTTGTTTTAAGTTACTTTATAATTTCTTGGTACTACCCTCTCTTTTGAAGTATTTTTCTTCTACTCTATCAAATTTGAAATTGTAAAAAGCCATTTCCTTTCTACATTTGAGTAACAACTAAATTAGTTTTGTTACCACCTGCCTTTTAAAAATGAGCTAACGTATAAAAATGTGAAATTTTCATTCACTGATCTTATCGTTAACAAAATCTGTTTACCGATACAATGTGATCACTTTAAAAAGGTGTTGCTAATCTATGATAATGATAAAATGTTTCCGGTCTTTAGAAAGGTGTCCAGTTATATGTCAAGGATATTTCTCTTGGCAGATATAACAAGATCTGTTGAATACTTTTGAACTAAAGATGTTTTGCACGTAAAAAAAGTTTTCATACAATACACGTGCACCTGGTTCTATATTATTATGGTTTATACCCATTTACTGGTAAGATGGCTTTTGATTCACTGTGATAGCTTCAAATGAACTAGATGTAATAAACTTTGAAAAACATTTATGAGGGCAAAATTTACATGAATTTAACTTTTTGGGATCATTTTTAATTTTTTTTTATCAAAGTAATTTGGATTCATGGTTGGGATTTGTACCCATGTTTAATCAAATTATCTGCCAATTCTTGCTTTGTTAAATATATCTTGTTCTTGGTGAGATATAAAGTTTGTTTCATTAAGGTTTATCTGGTAACATTGTATCCTAGGACTCACCCTGCTGGTTCTGTCATCATTAATATCTCTATGAAAGTACACTTTTACAAACATAGCTTTATCTTGAACTTCCAGGCTGTAGGCCCTGCTAGGGTGTTTTACTAACTAAAAGCTAGGGGTTGAATTAATTGGTTCTGATTCTACCGAACATTGATACATAGTGTTGGGTGGTAATACCAAGCATGGGCTTATTAGTAAACAAGTCTAAAATATCAAAATAAACTACAACATAATCGCAAATTCAAGAATCGATGTAATCTTCAGTCCAGAAATTTATATAATAGCTTTAATCCCTGGTCCATCTTCCTTTAGGTTTAGCCTCTGGGGTGTTCACCTGAAAAAATGTGATACCATTTAATCTTCAACTTCTATAATTACTATTTTCAGTTGACTGTGATCTGCCTGTTACCTCAGATTGAAAACATGTTTTATCTATAGTTAATTTTCTGATTTATGCTTTTCAACAACTTGTATCTAAATTAAATGTTTAAATAAAGATAAGACGTAAACCTACAGGCCCATCACGTTTTCATTTTTATCTATGATTTATATAGTGCTATCAATATTCTACATATTTAAATTACCAACATGCCATGCAGATTTCATTCGGGAGACGGGCCAATCTTTCTGACACTTCCTGTTCATTATAAGATATTGCTAATTAACCTAGAATTTATACCAGGATTTCTCATGATAGGAACCTAAAGTTACGTTATTATAAATAATCTGAACTCCCCAGAACATGAGCTTCTGCAGGTGGTGGATTGATAATGAAGCACCTCATTCCAAAATATTAATCAACGGCATTCTATGACTTACATTCACAAACTAATTTTGTTTTGATAAATCATCTATAAATTAGCATAGATATGTCTTTGCAATTCCTTTCGTAAAACAAAATGTGGTACTATGGGTGGATCTGTGAATATACAGCAATTGAGAAGACTACACCTCAGCTGTACAATAATGCTCCAGTGTGGAGGTCGTTATTGTATTTTATGAACCATACATAAAATGATCTCAGCCTTAACCTCTCTTCCCTCATTAAGAGTTAATAATGGTACATGTATATTAACGATATACTTTCATAGATATTTCTATAAAATGTTATAAAAAAATTATATATATGTTTGTGGTAAATAAGAGATATTGCCTAAAGGTATATCTCTGTTCCTGAGGATTTGTTGTTCTGGTGACAAAATGTCCCGTGCGATTCTTGCATGATTCAATGTAATGGATTGCATTTGCATATTTTTTAAAGCACAAGCCAATAAAATAAATTATTTGTTGTATTCGAGCAGAATAAGCAATATAAACATATACACGTTGCTCTCAACAAAGGACGACAACGAATAAAACCATACTTATGGCTGCGTAATAACTTTGGTGTACTTAGACAACAATTAGTTAGAGTCAGGATAATCATTTTCACTAGCCTGCATGATAATACAGGAAAGCCCCATTGCTACTGACTAAATCACAAGAAATACACAAATAGCATACATTTTGATTTTAATGAATATGAAGTAGACACTAAACAACCTGTTTCTTCCTGAAATTTGACAAACATTAAAAAATATTTATGAGGAAGTGCATAAGGTTAACTATATGATAACTTTATAAATATGAATAAAATGGGCAATAAAATATTTGCTAAGGTTAGAGGTTCAGTCTACGTCGGAAATTTTTCTTTTCCATAAATCTGCAGGTCATTTAGGTCGATGTGAAATGGGTGAAGGTGAATAAGTGCTACAATGAAGATGATTAGGTGTGGATATCTGGTTCTAGGCTGTGTTCAGAAAATATGTACTGTTTTGGATCAATCTGGTTGAGTTGACTTATAAATCCTTTACAGAAATTGTGTGGGAGGGGCTGAACCTTTTAAACAATGTTGTAGTGCATTCCCTAAATCACTAGTGTATTTTATCAAAGAGTAGTGTGATATTCAAAGGAATTATGACAAATTATTATTTTATGGTACCAAGAGAAATTATGATATAAAAAAAAAGTAACATAATCTGAAAAAAAATATATTAATAATGATTGATTTATAATTTGTAAAATTTAAGACTTTAAATAAGTAAGAATCTTTTAAAAATGTGAAGAAAACACTTTCTCCAATATTTTCCTCGTGGAATCAAAGTTGGAACGACAGGAACTTTATCCCCAAGGTATAGCATGTCCATTAATGTTCAATGGTTGTTAAGAGTTACAGACTTACTAGACATTATTCTATAAATAGATTTTCAAAACAAAATGCAACACAAATAAAACAAATGTCCTGTCAAATTAGGTTTGAAAGCGTCATGAGGTAAGTGAATCATATCCAGATGTTGGCATGAAAACAAAAACAAGAGTGAAAGGTCTTGTATCAGTTCCTCAACATGCTGTCCTGAAACTCTACAGAACATTCACTGGTTAGTGTGTTCTGTTAAGGTTATATACTATTGCATATTTTTGTGAAGACTTTATCATGTTTTTTTTTTTCAATATACCGCTCCTGAATACATCATGTCTGATAAATAATTAGACTTGGGTATTAGGGGTGTAATTCCAGTCAAAATTATGATGTTTCTGGCCTTGCCAATTTTCGACTTGTGTAATAGTATTGCATAATCAACAGTTACCCTTAGAGCAAAATGGGGTCATTTTACACAGAAAAAAAATGGAAAATTTTGTAAATTTTGTGACTTTATATATATCTACGTTTTTGAGGCAGAAATCTTATGTTAAAGTAGCTTAACTTAATGGTAGTTCAGAAGGTAGTATAACTCCTTAATACATATGATGTAATTTTCCCAGTATGATACCAGCTGCAGTTTAAGTTACACTCAGACAGATTGAGGTTACTTTTCAGTCTAGAGGATCAATTAGTGTAGATAAGTACTCCCAATTTAGCTAATAATGTACCTAGGGACTTAATACCACTCAAGGGAGATAATACCATTTAAGGGAGATAATACCACTCAAGGGAGATAATCCCACTCAAGGAGTTACAGTTTTGTAGATCTGTTCGACCCCCTGGTGTAGAATTCAGCTAAGAATTAACTGACATTGTGTGGTAAAATTGACTACGACCACCCCTACTCAGACAGAACTGTCTGATTGTAGGAAGAAAGTCGGTCAAGCAGAAAATGAAAACAGTGGGATTTGAAAGCGAAGATTATTATCAGAACAATACGATATCACTTCTAACAGACTTTGTACTTTACTGGTTTGGTGTAGAATAATGTTAATTATCATCTTCATTGATTCTAAGTTTCAATGAAAACAGACTTGAACCCCGTTTTCATTTTTCATATCATGGCTATATAGATATATAAAGGGCCTTCGGTGTCCGGCAATCACAATTGATATATATTTATACAAACAGGGTGTCATACGATTTTGTAAAATTGCTGAGTTACTGAAGTGTCATGTGAAACATGAGTCATTTTTATGTTTTGATCTAACAATCATCATATTCAAATACAGTATTGATACATGAACATTTCTTACTGGCTGTTCCTTGTCCAATGACAGCTCTGCTTTGATTGTCTGCAACATCAATATTTTATGAAGGTGACGGAAAGGAAGAGAGTGTACAATTCCTTACAAATATGACACCATTACGTCAGGTAGTCGGTACCTGTCAAACAAGATCTCCATCACTCACCTATTACCTTTTCACAAAGGTAATAATCACCTGCTTTGTTCTCAGGTTTTCAACAATGAAACTGGTTACAAAAATAAATAGATATAAGATTCTGTTTCTCTTGAATCAATCCATCACCTGCTTGTATCATCCACTACCCTATCTGCTCTACAGATACCGGGGATTTTTTTTCCTCATTATCTTTCAAAAGCAGGTACAGAAATCTTTCCCTCGCATACCTATGATCGACATCTGCCGGTGTCCAACCAGCTTTTAATGGAATTTAGAATTTGAAATTTGACAGACTACGGAATTCTTTTCCTTGCATCTCTCACTGTCTACTGTTTTTATCATTATCTTTCTGAGCTGTATTTGTATTTTGGTATCTCTGGAAACTTGTTTTTGATATGTAGATGATTCTATTTCATGCATATCGTTAATGTTTTTGTGTTAGATATAAAGCTCTGTTGAATACTGCTGGTTGGGAAAAAGAAAATTTGATAAAATCTCCTACATTTTGTAAAGAGAATAGGTTTTAATCGTGGTGTTTTTTAACCCTACATTGCACTCTTCAGTCGACATCTGCCTTTTTATGGAAGTTTCTGGTGCATACCGACGCTGTGTGTGATCTTGTCATTTGTGATGTTCAATGTACCGTGTTTGTATCAATAATTCATACTGATGGTAATTTTCTCCGTCTTCAACCAAGCGTGATATTTTTATGTCTATTTTGTCTGATTACACAAGTGATACAAGTAAGATGGCAGATCTAACAAGCATCAAAAATGTAGTAATACTGAGCAGACGGCCATTTAAAGGTTTACTGGCAGTGTATATTTCTTTGTAAGTGTAACAGTTACAGGAAACACACAGGAAGCTGTAGTACAAATGCTGAAAAATCTTTCAGTTCTCCTGCCAAAGTTTGTATCAACTATTTTTTGCGAAACACATGTTAATCTGAATTATTTTCTGAATAAAAATATACTTAATAGTTTTTTCGTGAAAATCATTCGATATAAAGAAAATATAACAATGTAGTGATGATTCATTGGGAAGTGGTTTTGATGAGCTGATCAAAATCCAAACTTCCTGTCAACTTTTTATCCGTATATAAGGAACTTTGATGATAGATGTCGAAACACCCTCCACCCCTAACCTTCCTCTGTTTTGTTTAAAGCAGAAACACCATCCGCTGTATAGACAGAAGTTCTAGATATTTTACTTCAGCGAAATAAAATAACAATGAAAAAGTTTAATTATCAAATCCTCTCTCTAGGATGACCACAAAAACACAGGTTTTTAGATTCTCCTAGAGCTTTATCGGAATCTTAAATGTTTGTATGTACGGTATTAAACTAACAGTTCTTCAGATAATAAAATACCGAGAGTTTCAAACAGACGCACACTAATCGCTGTTCTCTGCAGATCTTGGCTAACAACCCTCACGTAACAGCAAAAAACACAACCTTTCAAACCTGCCATTCATGTAGTTTAAGTACACATACTTTCAAGGTTTATACACCAAGGTTTTGTATCTTCTATCAGTTGTGGGTTTTCACATGGCTATGGGTGTCTGGGGCATTTCTTTTTCATTTTGAATAGCAAAAGTTTTTTTTTTTTTTTTTGGAAGAGAAACAGAAGCCATTTTGCTATTTTTAGACTAATAAATAGGACTCTTTATCTACATCTGCTAAAATTTTACAGATTTTTTTTGTATTGGCACGAAAGTTGGAAACTTTTGTTTTCAATTAGTGTTTGACGCAGGTTTACTATTAGTGAGAAAGTAAACGATCATTCTGAGATTCTCTGAAATTGTTTTATCATTGTATGATGTATTAACTCTTTTAATGAATGAAACATCAAAAGAATTCTTAGAATAATTCTATTTCATATCTATCTTTTCCAAAATTTCATTATTTTTCTTTCATCATTCTCACATAAAACATAGATAGGAAATATTTGTAACCATTTGCATGCGTATCACAGGATGAAATGGAAAGATACTTTTGAATTGAACACATTTTAAAACGAACAAAAAAGTTGTTGACACATATCAAACAAACAAATCTATGGAATTATTTTGTTGTAAATATACATAAGATTCAAGAAATGTGAAAAATGGTACATGAAGGAAGGTAAACAAACATTATTCACAATAGCAAAAATATGTAGGAATGTGGTTTTACTAACAGACAAAGGTTTCTGACTGTCTGAAGCTTGTGATTAATTCAACTTTTCGTGCCCACAGCACAGACTTTCAATTTTCAGACATGTACACCTGCCAACTCTGGTTAAAAATGAAGTAGAATTCACTGATAAGGTTCAATAACAGAGTTGAAATTCAATCCTTATGTCAATTTCATTTACACCTGGCCAGAGAAAATTCATCCAGGTAGGCCAGGTACCCAGTAGATTGTTAAGTAAATCTAGACATATGGCTACAGGTGTGTGAAGTGTCAGTTAACATCAAGTTTCCCATAAAATATGTCCTTGTCAACTCAATCCAGGGTGTCCCCTCCTTCTCAACCATCAATGCACAGTTAAGTTGACCCAACAGTTGCATACGTTTTGTTCAGTGTATTTTGTTAATGTTTTTGGTAACATATATGTATGTTGAAAAAATCATATCTGCTGTGAATCAAGATATTTCTGAAGTGCCAAGCACGCTGAGCATAAGAAAAAAATACTTTTCCCCTTTTAAACTGACATCTGTATGTATAAGATGTGATGTATAGACTCACATTAATCTTCAAAATGTTTCAGAATAAAGCGTGTCGTGATTGTGGTGAATATATATGATGTTCTATAAATAAGTTTCCGATCGATTTAACCAGAGATTTGTAGGGACTTTATATGACATCAACTGTCAAACTGGAGAAACATATGACAAAAAATGAAAGGGAGATAACTTTAGCCTTTTTCCCCTTTTTTCCGAACTACTGGTTGCCGTTTTAACGCGTAACTGTAACCAGGTTCTACTATAAATGGCTTTTTGCTCATTGGTCATTCAACAGATTTTATTACCGGTATATGATAAATCTAACAAAAACCTATAGTAGGATACACAAGAAGTTTCAGAAATAGTTACTATGGCAACAGAATCCTGGCCTCTGACTAATTTTCAACTGTGTTTGCTTTTTTTTCATGGAATTTTAAATAAAGTTGGTTTATAGAGGTCTTTGCATCTGCAGGAAACTCAGTCATCCTCAAGATAATCGTTCTAGTTAAAACAGTTTTATTATCTTAATATCAGCAAAAAAGAATTAAAACAAGGAAAAGCAAGAGGAACCTGAAATGAATGTTTCCTAATTTTGATTTTGAAATCTCATTCATATGCAATAATTATTGAAAACATAAATGCTGCAATGACAAATATGCAGTATATGACAAAGGGGAGATAATCTGCTATGCAATCTTATTCATGGGTATAAATTTAATCTTATATCAAATTTTGGGTTAAAGCTTTCTACTATTGCCTTGTTGACCTTGACTTTGTCGATCCTTGATTTTGACCTTGAGGTTGATATAGAAGAGCCAAGCAGCCAGTGACTGATGTATTGGATTATAGCCTGACCTACGTGCGTCTTGTACTCTCTTATACACATCTCCACCCACTCAGCAGAAATAATCAACCTTTTTATGTGTAGAAAGCTAGGTAACCAGATTTATTGTCTAGCAACAACTGAATATGTATGGTTTTATGCAATATACCTTGGGTCTCGTTTGCTTCAGGCCAGATAGGCTTAATGGCTTGTAAGAGGCAATCTAGCATCCCAGATTCCTTCAGATACAACATGTTAATATCAGCTTAATCTGTATGTGTTTATAGTACACAAGGGATTTTCCAGAGATAATGAAAACTTGAAATACTGGTATTTTCAAAAAATACAAAACAGTTTAAGATTTTTTTGTGTTTAGATAAGAAAAGCTAACAATGCTTAGAAAAAAAATGACCTGGAAATTCCTATGACATTGAGGGATTGTAGACTGTACATCTATCTTGTACCACAGCTGATAATTGTCAGCTAGATTTAATCTGTGGAGGAGTAGAAGACAATGTGGTTACAGATGTAATTACACTGACTATTATCAGCTTCTATACCATCTCTTACAATGGCATATAAACTATAATTATCTTGAGCTGATGTCAGCAGTTTTCTCTTACATGTTGCTGGTGCATATTGCTTGTGATCTGTAGCACTACCTTGTGAAATGAAGATGTAGACTTGGCTTGTTTGTAATGTAATCTTTTACCAGTTTTACAGGTAATGAGATTAATGAACATTTACTGATAAAAATAATCTTACATGATTAGTATTGTCAAAAGATTATAACAAGGGAGATAACTGATTGGGACAGGGGAGATAACTGATATTCACAAGAAAATGTATTGAAACAGGTGATAAAAATGGGATAACTGATTGCAGTTTTGTATAGGAATTAACTGGTAGGAATAACAGTATTAACCTGATAAAACAACAGCGATAAGGGAGCTAAAGGAGAGGACATATTGAAACAGGGGAGATATCCAATTGGAATTACAATGACAGAATTATAATTAAATCTCATGACATTTACTAATTACACTGTTTGAAAATCATTATGTAGAAACACAATTATTGTATATTTAGATAGGGTGTCTCATTTGACTACGAATGACCATGCAGGAAATTTATGGAACTCTAGAATTAAGAACTGACCAGTCAGTTTAGGATTTAATCCCAGACAGCTGGTGGTCAGTAAAAGCCAGACAGACATTGTGTTAGATTGAGGTGAGAGTGACCAGTGTCCACTAGACAGGTCTGGTGATGATCACTATTGTAGGGACACACTTAGGACACAAATGACCACCTCGTTATCACCGATCTAATAGTGCTCTAATACTGGTCATAATTCAGGCCAACTGACCAGACCTAATTGTCATTATATATGACTTTGTCCAGACTGACTAATGCCATTGACCGGAATACATAACTGACCACAGACAGACAGGTATGTCTCATTATGTCTGTGGTGAATTCACAAATGTCCAGGTATTCCAGATTAACATCAAACATGTTACCTGTAGTTTTGTCACCTGTTGGATAGCTTTATGGTCTAGAGCTGATATTGACCATCCTTAACTGGACATTCTATCAACTAGGTGACAGACTTTGGGAATTTTTAGTAATATCAGAATGAGAGATTGATTCCTCAAGAAAATAAAAAAAGTCTGTTATATGTTTGACTCAGGAATAAGGTTCTGATAGAAACATCATGTAAGCTAAACCTTCAGTTAGAATTAAGTAGCACATGAACATGTTCATATTTTTAGATAAAATGTTCTTTTATAAAGAGAGAGAAATACTAATTTTCTTTAGAAATGATTTGATAAATATTCATTTGTGCATTTATGAATTTTACACAAGCACTTCAGAAAGCAAATTTATTTAAAAGAAACCATCCGTTTATTGAAAATTATGCAGAATACTTTTATCAAAGTTTTTATCTCAGTACTGTGTATTTTTTGTTTTGTTTAATGAGCCTAACAGTCAGTAATTTATACACAAGTGTAGGAAATTAATGAGATTTTAAAAAGTTAGATTTGAAAGAGTAACTTTATGAATAGAATGCTGTAAATTTTCATACCTATCAGATAACAAGGATTTAAATTCAGAATCCACTACAGCATAATTTTCAATTCTAATCAATTTAGAAATTAAATGAATATGTTGATATCCTTCTGTAACAAGCAGAAATACATTGACAGCAGATGTATTGATCTCATGCAGATGTTTGAAGTATCATATTCATATATTTTTAAATCAGTTTGCAATATTTAAAATGGAAAAAAAAAATGAATTATGGACTCATGCCAGAATTTTAAATGTGGCGTTCTATAACATACATGATTCTGAAGTGATTAATGAACCAGAAATATTGATTACCTGTATCTGCCTGCATTCATTGCTTCCTAAAATACATAATAAATGTCATGATTTTTTTTAGCAAAATTTCTATTTATTTATAGAGGTGAACTGGATTATTATGTTCAGTAGTTAACGTGACGGGATAATAGTCCTGTGTACATTGTATTTGATTTTAAAATTTCAGATAGGAATTTACTAAACCTGTATATCAGTGAACATAGTGGTTTTATGACTATGATTTCTGTAAAACATGTTACCTAATTCAAAATAAGTTTTGTTGTGTCAAATGTTCTTCCACAGATCAATGAAGAATCGTCTATCAATGCTTATAGAATTGTGGAATTATATCTCCATAGAAAGCACTAAAAATATACATTGTTAAATATTCAACCACTCATAAATCATTATCAGTGCAGTTTTAAAATGTTTTCCTATCAAAAACCACATCACACACCTTTTTTCCTCTTAGATCTAAATGCAGAAAATGCAGGCTGGAAATCCATTTCATACGAAACATAAAGGTGTAGGTAATCTACTCTTTTGATAAAGGTATTGAAATAAGTCACTTAAAAATCAACAGGTATTTATAGATCTTTTGTCAGGTGAAAACTATCTGTTAAACATTGACATGAAATAGCTGACTTTACACATAGCTGTTTACCTGGCCAAGTGACACTTTCTCACCTGGAATTTATACTGGTATACAAGTGAAGTCATTCCTTCAGCTCTAATATCAGTATTATTTTTTGTCACCTAGGAGATGTCAGTTTTCTACTGAATAGAGTTTAATTTCTATTCAATTTCTATAACTGTATCAGTTCAGATATTTTATCACCTAGGTGACAAAAGATCATCCCTGGAGGGAGTATTACTTCTCATCAAAAACATACAACCAGGTAGTATTAATTCCACAACCCGTTGTGGTCCACAAATGCTGCCAAAGCCCCAAGGTTAGCAAAGGTGATAAGGATTCCATTTATTTCTCACTTCCTTGGAGTTTCCCTTTGTGACCTTATCGGGGTCATTTAAGAACTTATTCAAACTTTTCCTTGGCCTTTTAAAATTCTGAGAATAACAAAGCATTAACTAAGAACATTGAATTATCAGTAAAATTGCTATATTTAACTCTGAAGAATTTCCCAATAATGTTATTATCATATGTTTTTTTAGATAAAGATACTGAAAATGATGTAATGGGCATTTCCGATTTGAAGTGAAACTACATTCTATTTACAGGTAATTTACGACTGTGCTAATTATTTGAGATACCGGTAGTTGATGGTTTCCGTTACCGGTATGACGAAACCCGTCAACAGGTAAATGATTTAATATGAGTCATTCAGTAATCCTAAACAGAATCAAAACATGGTTGTGTTGATACACTGACCACAAAGATTGCAACATATTTCTATATATATATGACTAACTGATCAACGGAATTTGTCTCTTGGGGCCCTGTGAGGGTTTAACGAAAAAAATTAATGTAGAAACATACCTGTGGTGCTAACATGTAGCTGTAATACAATGTCAAATGTATTTCCATCAATACTAAATTTCATGTTTCAAAGTTTGACACAATTCTGATTAAGACAGATAGATCCATCAAGAAATGTTCTCATTCAATCAAACATTATTGACATGGTATAAATGTAGAAAGGTTTAGCCAGGTTTCTGTTTAATCAGATGATACAGATTCATACAGCCATCTTAAATGTTCTGCCCAGGAAAATGAAACAAATTTCCACCTTATTTTTGTCTTCATTTGTTACTAATGTTTATAGGTGTCTATTGGAAAATAGCTTAATAATTATTAAATTTCTTTTCTTTTTTCCAGATAAGAGATTTGAATTTAAATAAAATGCCAGTTTTTTTTATATGAAATTGAACTCCTTATAGAATATATATTTGTTACATTGTTATACAAAATGAAGGGTATGAAATATCTGTAATTAACACCTCTAAATTGGCAGGTATTCATATATACTTGAGACAAACTAATTACACATGTATTAGGTACCCCCTGCTAACAAAGTATTGTATTACTAGTCCTGGACCAGGCGTGAATTCATTTTATTATGTAGTGGTATGTTAATTACCTTATGTGTATCCTAAACCTTCCCCACCTCGTTGCGGAATATTTGCAGTGTAACATACGTCTGGTCCCTGTGATTATAATTACACACTAATTACCTGCTAATTAATTATATAAATATGTTCAACTAAAGCTAATGGCCATATTGATCAGCTGTAATGACCTAATACTGGGCTTGATAGAGAACTGGTACAGATTGAAAGAGGGTGAGTGTGGACCGGGTTTTTAAGGGCAGGACTGGTGTCCTTCTTTTCATATTTACAGAAAGGGTTAAGTCTGTCCCATTATGACCAGCAGGCGAGGTTTTGGTACTCTTTGTGATTAAAAGGTACATGACTAACAGAAGTAATGGATTTGTTGGTTTATCGTCGTAGCTGCTAATTTGGCTAATATGTAACCAGGCAATGTCAGAGTTGTTAATACTGTGTAGAATCACTAACCAAAACAGTTCGTCACTGCAGCTGTGGTAAATATACACACACCAGGGAGGGGCCTGCATTTCATCATCTTCTCAAGGAAGAGTGACGTACAAGTGGAATAAAGGCCAGTGTCCCATTTAATTCCTGGAAACATAATAAACCTTGTTTTTAGAATAAATCGTGTGTTCAGTGTAAAATTAAGAACCAGAAATCGGATAAAACAACACTTTTCCGGTAATGGGAAGGACTGAAATTTAAAATATATCAAGTGGATGTTTTTGAAAAAAAAGTTATACATTTTATGAGCCTTTATTTTTTTTTTCAATGATGCTACAACTTTTAAGGCTGTCTAGAATTATTCAGAAAAGCAAAATAGATTTAGTATGTTTTTTGGGGTCTTACAAACAAGGGAGAGACGACTTCCTGAAGAGACAAACTCTGCTAATTACAAATTTAAAATGTTATTTACTGGAACACCAAAAAAACTTGTTTAGACGTAATGGCCCTCACTTGTAATTTGTTTGCCTTTTTTCTCAGTGCCCTCAAAGAACTTTTCCAATTAGGGAACTGTCACTTTGCCCATATGTTTCCCCTACCCAGGGGCAGATACATGTATACACATGGTTCGTCTCGTGAGCATTTGAATGATGGCTCCAAATTTTAATTGGGCGAACATTCACCGGATGTTACACCGAAGTTCCACGTGTTCTATATTACTGGGTAAAGGCAAACTGTCCAGTGACTCATAGATTTTGTAAACATGTGAGACGTTTTAAATGTGGATATATATCTAGAAACTACATGTTAATATCTATTAGATTTTACAACTGATGTGTAGTGACAAAGCCCTCTGTATATACAGTACTAAGCTTGTTAAAGGTGACGTGACTGATTACAGGTAGCACTGTAGAGCTGGTTTTATTACTACGCGTACTACTAAATGCCGAACGCATGAAAATCCATCTCTTCGGTAGTGTAGTTAAACAAATTTTCATTTGATGAAGAATTTCAATCATTTTATTGAAGTTTTCCATGATTGTAGCACAAAGAACATCTTCCTTTGACTGTTTGCAGTGGGTATAGTGTTGTAGAGCTTTAGTGAGCGCAGCTCAGCTGGTCGTGGTTGAACGAGCGCTACCAACAGAGGCTATATACACAGGCCTAAACACGGGCTTGCTATCAGTACAGACAGACCCACACACATGTACACAACTCAGTCAGGAAATAGCCTCAATATGGACAATAACGGTCAATTTGATAACTTCCCAAGTTGACAGTAGCTGTGGATTACTTAATACTTTCAGTTTGGGAAAATACGTTAAGGAAAAAAAACTCGGACTGGAATTTTTGGATCTTTATATTGAAAATGTTTAAATTGTGAATCAGTTAGTTCAAGAATCATTAGGATACGCTGTTACGCTGTGAATGAGAGTTTCGCTGTTTCTTGTGATAATTTAAAAGGATTTAACAATGGGTGCCAACAATTCTCAAATTCATGATCGGTCATCTTCGGATCCGAGAGTTTTTATCCAGCGTGGTGATGCCAGCACGAGATTGGAGTATCATGGAGTCTGCTATCAGGAAGGTATGTATTGCTAATGAACAATTTCAATGTGACAGACATTTCATTGTGTACACAATTGCCAAAACCAATACTTATGATTAACATGGTAATTTGTACCCATTATCGCAATAAAGCTATTACAATGCTTATGAATAATAGGATGACGTAATAAACTACGTCTAGTTTCTGAAAGACAAACAAATGAAAAGTTAAAGAAACAAAATTTGGATAAGTAAATAAACATTTATAAACAAAATCTGACATTTCAATTTTCAAATTACAGTTAGGATGATTTAAGATTTTAAAGAAAGTTTAATTCATTTTATCTGACATTTGGTTGTGGTAGAATATGACTGAAAACTTTTTGATATGACATTAAGCCTATTTGTGGAAATATGAATTATCAGTTAATGATCAATTATGATTGATGTGGCATGTGATGAATGCTTGTTATGTTAACTACATACGTGACAGACATTGTTTATGAGATTCATTGACAACAAAAATATTGACTTCAACTTTATGTGAACTTATTTCATTGATCATCAACTTAAACAGACAGTAGTTACTCAAAAATGGGGTGAAGATTTTTTGTGACAGATTCAATGTAAATTGTTCTAGAATGAAGACGCAATTACAAAACTCAAATACAGGTGATCATTAATAAGGCAATGCTTGGGTATATTTCTGGTTGTCTTGACGATAATACCTTGCATCAGCTACCACTATGTTTGTGTGACCCTCAGCTAACAACAAGCAGGTGTACATTTGTCTGTTATGTCAGAACGCACCTTAAATTAAAAATAGAGATAATTAGCTAATAGCTTAACATTTAATCATTTTTTCTTTTTGTAGTGATCAAAGAATTCTGCCTTTTTTCTTGTAAAGAATGAACACACAGAAAGACTTCAGAGAAAACTGCAAATGGTTCTTCTGTTTAAAACAAACCATCAAAGATTTTGAGTGAATAAGTAGCCCTTCTGTGAGATCTGAAGCAATTACCTGTAATGACTTGTACTTAACCATAACACCAGCACAGATCCTTTATTCTTACCTGCCAAATATTTACACACTCTATCACAAGTTAATCAGAAATATGCACGGTATGGTTTATAATACACAATATGAAGATGAGACAAACAGAAATATTTCTACTTAAGTTTAAAGAGAACGATTCTAAAATAACTTTAAAATTTTGATTTAAATCTATAAATGGGGTAACTATGTATTGGTAAGAGTTCAAAATAGAATGTGTTTTAATAATACAGTGTAGTGTTAGGATATAGTAGAGTTATTTCCCCTTACAACCCTACCATTTTCTACCAGACATCTGACTGACTGTGATGGTAAAATATTAGCTTAGAAAGACACCTTTTGTCATTCAAATCAATAATCAATGTTTGATAGCACGACTAAGCTGGGACTAGTGTGTATAGCCCGATGTTTTTTTATTTATACAGAGAATGGACGAGTAAGAAGATATCATATTTTCTCTATATAAATATTAGTGTGGTTTTAATTCAGCAAATTAGAATTCTTATTTATTTACATAATTTGATTAGAGGCTCTCCAATTTCCTATTATACCACAGATGTTGGATATCAAATAGTTGATTTTTAGCATAAATTCAGGTTTAAGGCCAAGCTAATTATATTGTTTCTCATTTCTGTCTCGGCTGTGATAAATATTGATGAATTGAATTTCAAGATAAAACAAAACATCATCTTTGTTTTCTTTGTAAAAGATAGGAAAAAAGTGTCTGTTCATAGCACTGGAAATTTGTTTCCCAGATCTATGTAATATGTGATCCTTATTTCTATGAAAAAACTTTGAAACTTTAAATATAATGCCAGGTACTTGACCTTTTTAAAAGAGATTTTTTGGTGACTAAAATAATCAAGAATTTTCAGTAGAAAATAAGGAAACAAAATTTTTTTTCCAATCAGATCTAGAATATGCTGAGAGCTGACTGGAAAACGATACAATTTGTAATTATATATGTGAAACTAATACAGTGTTACCTGTCAGTGAGTGATATTGATAGATGAGTAACACTTTTCCTTTGGAAAGTTTTTACATAAATTTTTATTTATTTATGTAGATCGTGACATTGATAGTTTGCAATGCATCAGAATAGGTAAAAACATACACGATAGGGTAACATGATAAACATTCAGGGTGGATTGAGTTTCTTTAGAACTTTTAACATTTCAACCATTAACATTCCCCGTGACAAAGTTTCCATTTGTTCAACGTGATCTATGATAAATGTACAGACATCACACACATTATTGATATGTTAATTTGTCTCAACTCTCTTAAAAAAAAAAAAAAACTCGATGAATAAAATTTGAATTATCATTTAGGTGAGAGATTACTTTGCTGGTGCCGTTTATTCAGGTAGATTGTCTGTGTCAGAATGTTTCAGATTCTTGTATTTCTATCAACTCTTAAAAGTCCATTTTTGGCCAAAAATTAACTTTGTCATTTTTGACAAAGGAAAGATAAAACCAAAAGAGCAGATGATAGTATTTGTACTTAAGGCCAATCAGTGTTGACCATTTGTGTCAATGTTAAGTAGTTACCATAGTAACAGTCTTATCTTGTATTAAATACCCAATGCAATTTTGGAGAAGCAGTTATCATTGTAATTCATACTTCTTTCAAACATTGAAGAAACAAAATGGTAGTCTATTCAATTGTTCAAAGCTTCAGAATTAAACAATTACTCCTAATTTTTCAATTTAATTTTTTGGGGGGAAAAAAAATAGGAATAGGATTCTGCGAAAACGGTACAAGAGTCTCAATGACAGGAATGTTGATCACATGACCCTGACCATTTAAAAATAGAAGTCTCCCCATCATATTGTTTTCACTGATGATTGTATCGTAAGGACCGATATTATTAGAAAGAAGTTTATTGTGCCATCTTGATCTTTATATAAACTCTATACAGTCTGAATAATAATTGAATGTTTCTTTGTTTTTCAGGCAAGCCGTCTGCACCAGATGGTGTTCCTTTTGTGAAGAACATTTCTCATAATTGTCTTACGCTCAGCTGGTCGGCTCCCAAAGGGTTTCCACCTAAATCAATACTGGCTTATCAAATTGAAGTGTACAATGTGTTTGAGCATCGTTGGAAGGTTGTAACAAATTCTTGCCAAGGGACAAGCTATGATGTGAAAAATCTAGCACCTGACACTGAATACCGATTTCGAGTGAGGGCTGAAAATTTGTATGGACGAAGTCGCCCTGGTCATGTATCGCCTGTGGTTCGTACAAGAGACATAAGTGAGTGTTCACAACAAACAGACAAAGTATTTACGAAACCACAAAAAATTGTGCGTAGACACAGTCACCACATAAAAGTGGATGGTGGCGTTGCAACATTACTGAAACGTACAGAGGAGAGTAAGTTTGAGAATCATATAGGAACAATTCCACTCAAGCGGAACAGCAGTCTGCGAGGCTCACTTCCTGTTCAGAGGCGGTCTGTCTCTGCTGTGTTCCCTGGGTCAAGGCGGGACAGTGTCAATAGTTTTCGTGAATCACGTCGATCATTAGAGGAATCTTCCATTGCCACAGGGGATTCGTCTGCTCCCACTGGAGACGATGAAAGTGCGTCTGGTTCTTTAAGACTGAAACGTTTCTCAAATATGTCAACTTCTACTACAACAGAAGACGAATCTTGTAACCAATCGACTTCAGCGTCTTCAATGACCTCTATACCAGAAGAAGCAGATGTAATGGATAATTACACTATTCCAGAGGAAGATGATTTTCTTACTTGTCAGCTAAATATGGGTGAATCTGATTGGAAATTAACAGGTCCATGGACATTGTCTGACAACAATAAAGACAAGGGAGATAACTCTCAATGGAATTCATCATCAACCTGTGCAAGTAATTCTCAACAGTGGCAATTGTCGAATAATGACAATCAATGGAAAGCAAAGACACAAGAGGAGGATCCGTGGGACCTTGGCCTGAATCGATGGGGTTCATCAGGGGGAGATAACTGTCATTCACAAGACATAATGTCTGCACCATATTCAGATGATACAAAAATTGCCTGGTGCTCTCCTCCCTCTACAGAGAGAAGTATGAAACCTTACAACTGTCAGAATGATACTCCTGTTTGGAAAGGACAGAACAGTTACCATAACAACAAAAACTTTAGTTCTTTTCGAGGAATGCTTAATGATGACGATATTGTGATAAAAAATTTAAGTTCAGACAGTAATGGGAATTATTCTTTCGATCCGAAGGATAGACAGTGTTGTGTTATCGAAGAAGATGATGAGGCTATGGATTTAGTATCTGCTGTATGACCATGTATTTTGTTTCCATGGAAACAATTTATATTTAAACTTACCAAACCTAATGAAGTGCCATTGTCATTGCCATGGATAGAATTTAGTGCTTTACTTAACAGTACAGACCAAATATGGAGTGCATGTGATATCTGAATGTGGATTGGAGAGAAGTTAGCCAATCGCAAACCAACGAAAATACATCTAATGAAAGCTTTGATTGGTGGATAATGATGAACCATTCAGATTTGTGATATAAATGTTTCTACTTCAAAATAGAAAAAATTGATACAGTTTTTAAATGACTTATACATTATTGAATTTTATTTTTTTTTTTACATTTTTACCATGTCTCAACTTTAAGATGTGAATACTTAATTAATCTCTATCCAGGAAAAATGCAGGTGTTATCTCTATCTTTTAGTCTTCAAAATAAGGAATTTAACTTTTTATGTTGTCGATAAGTAGAAGTAATTGAGAACGCTAATTAAACATTCTGAAATTAATAATTTTATCGGATAAGTGTGTGCCTTAAAGTTGCTCGGTAGTGTTTTACTATTTATTGAAGATTGCCTCAGCAGATAAATGACACTTTATTTATGGGTCTAAGCAGCTTACGAATTAGAGGAAATGAGAAAAATATTAGAAAATAAGGCAAAAAATTATTTCTAGGAATTAAGTAATTATAATTACCACAATTTTGTGAGATCAAGACATTCACACAATTGATATTCAAATTGTTGATAATCTCATTGAAACATTAAAACAAATTTGTGTGACTCTTGTGCTTTCATCTAATCGCTTTATTCTACAAAATGTGTTCTTCTCCATTGTCATATTTGTATGTATATGTCCTCTCTATGTATTGTTATGACAAATACAGAAACTAAAATACGATCCCACTTTATGTGTTGTTTTATATAACCGATAATCGCTTTGGACGCGTGAAAAATTCAAATCTTTAAACTTTCTTCGATTGAAAGAGCATGAAAAAGAGATTTCATTTCCTCCATTTTAGAGATGATTTGATTCCTGTAGTACAGTTATCACTTTGATTGGCCTATTTTCTTCAGATACCAAATACTGCAATAAAGAGAAAAAAAACTGACATTTTTTCTCTCTGTGTGTATGTCAGTCCACATGCAAAATTCTTTAAATTCCTGAAAGGAGGTAAAACAAGAATTTAGATTTCAATGATTTTTTATTGCGGTTTTACTTGCTTGCTTTACGTTCTAGAAGGCTGTGTCAGTAGATCATTCTGTATTAGAACATGAGCCTGGAGACTGTGTCAATATGGGTAATTGATTAGGATTCTGTCATTGTGAAAGGTATACAATAGGGAAGCATGGTGTCAGGAATATCTCGTACCTATCCTGACCCCCGGGGTCGCCACAAACAGGTAAAAAACTATTTGTTTGATTTCATCCATAGATAGATGATTGAACTTCAGGAGTGTGTATGTGACAAGTGAAAAACTCTCTCCTATCTGACACCTGTGTTTTCTGTTATCTCGTTAAGACAGGGATCCTGATCATTTATCACCAGTACTTGACTTCTGTCAGAATTTCTGATTGCCTGGGTGATTGTTGAAAACACCTATAATAATCTCTGTTGTTATTTTCCAGTCAGTTTTTGACAAAAGTGGATTATAGGAGATAAGGAGATAAATCTATATAGGTATAACTGGCATGCTTATTGGGATTTAAGGGTGTTCAAAGTCCCTTCTTCTATATACTGTGTTGTTTGTAATATTGATGGGGATTTTGATTTCACTTAATTCACAATAATACAGAATAGCCAGAAATTAGTACAAATCCAACATTATTCAAAATATAAGGAAATCTACATTTTATATACCTGTTTCCATGGATACCAATGTACAGACTTATGCAAAATTTAATCTCTATTAATGCCTGAACTAGGACAACCATAAACTGCAAAATATTACAAAAGTACACAACTGTACATGTTATGTTTGGCTGTGTGAGGTAGTTGAAATCAGGCATGGTGCTGGACCAATCTTGACTCAACGTTAGGTATTTAGTCTTTGTCAGAAAAATCAGTAGGAAAATTTTGAAAGGAAACTGACAGTTATCAGGATGTTAATGGTTGAAACAGCTGGTGGTGGATAATAAAAGAAATGATGTAAGGTATTTGTTAATATTCTGTCATGGTTTGATGGTGGTGGATACCTGTCAAATCTGATCAAAAACCATCTCTAATAGTGAAAAAGTGTTACCAACTTGTATACAATGACTTTTTGGAATTTCCCATCGCTTAATTCAGTCATTGCTTCAAGCATCAGAAAAATTCTCAAGTGTGGTTGTAGACCTGTTTTTACTGACACCTTCATATTCTGTTGAAACTATTTGAATTTTGAACCAATAAACAATTTATGAATGAGACATATACATGTAAGTAACTAGAAAAATGACGGAAATTGAAGAATGTCTTGTAATATATCAATATAATGGCCATAACTGACCAGAGGGGGGTAAATAGATTATTTGATGATGTAAAACAAGGTTTGGTCAGTGAGCAGGCCAGATATACCCTTGCAGGCTTCTGACTTTGATCTCTATAAAGCACAGATGTAAATAGAGATAGTACATGAGTTGTCTAGCCACTCTCAGCATGGTCATTCTGTGACCACTTCAGCTCCAGTTGGCCATATAAGTTGTCTGACTGCTTTTTAGTCATGTCCAGTGATATATCTCAGAGCACTGACCAAGTTCTTCAAGTGGAAATCTCCAAAACTGGTTTTAGAACTAATATATTCATTTGAAAAGCTGTTGAGGAAGTTTTTTTGATAATCATTAAAACATATGGGTGGATTCAACGGTTTGTCTGTAGTAATGGACTGGTGGTATGATTTATCTGCCTTGTGAAGATTAACATCTAAAGAGATCAAAGTGGTCACCCACCCACTATCAACCCTGAAGGGACAAGTTCTCCGGAAGTTTGTAATCTGGTTAAATAAAACAATTTTCTATTTAGCCAGTGATTTTACAAAAAGAATCAATAAAAAATATAGACCTTTGGTCTTACCAGTTCAATATATAACCCTTGATGACTGTTGAACAAAGAACAAAATACTTTCATATCTTTTTAAAGGGCTTGTCTTAGGTTCAAAGTACTGTTAGTTTTTATTTTGAAATCAATGACAGATATTTCTTCAAATATTCAAAAGGAAAAGAATTTCAATAAAAGTCGTATTATTTTGATGATTAAAAAGTGATTCTCAAAGAGATAAAAACATACAAGTAAGTGTGTTTATATTTTTTTTGTTGAAGTTTGGACTTTTAAAGCTAATATGACAACAAAAACCTATACAAAAATATTGTGAAGTCTTGATCAAATATTGAACTCTTAATATTGCCCTTTTCTTTGTTTAAGATGTTTAATTTTCAGTGTCTAATGTTTAATGTCAATTATATATGTCAGAGAGAAATAATATTTTATTCCAGAAAATTCCTTATCTGGGTTCAAGAACTGTACAAGTTGAACGCCCTTTTTAATCAGAATGTACTTTAGCCAAAATACTTGGTAAACAATAAGTTTCCTCCTTATTGATCTAAAACAGCTGATGCCATTTGTCTGGAAAATCCTATCGAGGCATCCTTGGGTTTTAACAGAACAAAGGTTCATTGATATATATAGAACAATTAATGATTTCCTTGCTGGAGGTTGAGAGAGTTGTGTCCATCTCTTTAGCATACTAATAGAATCTAACCTATTTTTGTCCGCAATATTCTATTTTAGGGTTATAATGTTCAAATAGTGCCTCTTCTGTCATTTCATTATGTCAATATATTTTTTTTTAAAAATCAATACTTCTCTCTTTAATACTAATTTTGGACCCAAACCAAATACAGGTATCACTTTATACAATATTTAAAAATACTTGTTACATCACAATACCAATTTGTATAAAAATGGGTTTGGTTAGGTTGAAGGAGAATTAACATGAAATGCACACTATCTGCATCTTCAAATGTAAACAAAGAGATTTTTCATATCAGATTATAAGTAGCCAATTATATTAAATTACCTACATAGACAGGTAATGGACGTGTGGGTCATGGGTAATTATATTCTGTAACCTGTCTGTCAGACCACCTGCTGAATGGTCCGGGACAGGTGTGTTAACGAGAAATGGAACATAGTGATGCTCTTTGTTTGTGTGATCAACCTGAAAATCTCAGTGTCAGTTTAACATGGTGCGGAATGTTTGTTCGCCCGACAAAATATTTAGTTATCACAGATTTACCTTTGTACCTCAATATATCTTTCATGATGTTGTTTATCGTGGATGTAAACACGACAGCTTTGGCCTTATGTGGGCCATACAATGAAAAATAATTACACGAATTTTGGTGTTATCTTCACTTAGCACTCAATCTTTATAAGAAATTATTGACTTCTGTTGAGGTTTTCATAGTTACAGCTAAAAAGTCACTTGAAAATCTCTGCATATTTATATCTGTTTAATTAAAAGCACACATCCTGAAATGGTTTAGTTTTTGTGTGAAAATTACACAGTAAACACATTTTTCTTTCAAAATCTTGAATGAAGTTAAATTATCTGGAATGTTGACATTTTCATGTTCCATATTTTGTAATGATAATCAGTGAAAACTTTTCAGATGAGGCCTAAATCTGTTATCAGAGTGGTCAGTCTGTAACAACCCAGCAGATGGTCTCCCCTGATGAAATAAAATATTTCACTAATGGCTGAAACTCGATATAAATGTCTGAGATATCCAATCTAAGGTATTGATGAATCCATTTCTATTGTAAAGGGCTCCTACTGTTTCAGACTAACAACATCTGATAATAATCAGTCCCCAAGGGTTTCTGTGGACCTGTCATTATTTTATGTCGGATTAAAAGCCCAAAGGCCACTAAAGTCCCATAACTCTGATAATTTCAAGTAGAATTATATTGAGGAATTAATTTGATTATGGTCAAATTATTTCCATTAACAACGTTAACAACTAGACATTGACAAGATAACATGGTTCTTTAAAAGTTCTCATCATTGATTTTATATGAAAGGAAAATAAGGAACCTTTAGTCCTTGTAAAAATGTATTTATCACGATTGTAACAGATATGATTGCGAATGTTACATTTATTCATCTTAAATAGCTTAGTTTGTAGACAACTGGATCACTGAAATTCATGAGAAGATCTGAGGTGTGTGGTTCTATACTCCCTACCTGTTGTGGTTTGTGTTACTCAGGTGAAGATGTCAGGTGTGTGGTTCTATACTCCCTAACTGTTGTGGTTTGTGTTACTCAGGTGAAGATGTCAGGTGTGAAGTTCTATACTCCCTACCTGTTGTGGTTTGTGTTACCCAGGTGAAGATGTCAGGTGTGTGGTTCTATACACCCTACCTGTTGTGGTTTGTGTTACCCAGGTGAAGATTTGAGGTGTGTGGTTCTATACTCCCTACCTGTTGTGGTTTGTGTTACCCAGGTGAAGATCTGAGGTGTGTGGTTCTATACTCCCTACCTGTTGTGGTTTGTGTTACTCAGGTGAAGATGTCAGGTGTGTGGTTCTATACTCCTAACTGTTGTGGTCTGTGTTACTCAGGTGAAGATCTGAGGTGTGTGGTTCTATACTCCCTACCTGTTGTGGTTTGTGTTACTCAGGTGAAGATCTGAGGTGTGTAGTTCTATACTCCCTACCTGTTGTGGTTTGTGTTACTCAGGTGAAGATCTGAGGTGTGTGGTTCTATACTCCCTACCTGTTGTGGTTTGTGTTACTCAGGTGAAGATCTGAGGTGTGTGGTTCTATACTCCCTACCTGTTGTGGTTTGTGTTACCCAGGTGAAGATCTGAGGTGTGTGGTTCTATACTCCCTACCTGTTGTGGTTTGTATTACTCAGGTGAAGATCTGAGGTGTGTGGTTCTATACTCCCTACCTGTTGTGGTTTGTGTGTATCAAGACTCTCAGATCTGGACTGACCATTGCTGTTATTTTTGTAGTCATTATCAAGACTCTGGATAGTGTCCTACTGGGAGTCCTTCATCTTATTTCGAGAGGGAATAATCAGCTATGATACAGCGGAAAAACAAATTTACATCGAAAACCTACTGTAATTTGTTTGAATGGTTTACCCTAAATTATAGATGAGAAAAAAAAAATTGTGATTTTACCTTCATTCTAGTAACATTTTGAATGTGATGAGATATTTAATAAAATAAATAAAAGCTGCATCAGTTATATACATGAGAAATGTCAATTATGAATTTTGAAGTCGTGATCAGAGCAAAATTAATATGCTAATTACTATACACTTAGGATAAAGACAATTACGCATTCAGCTTTAAATGTTAACCGCAAACCAATGATATACACACATCTAAAACAAAACATAATCACTGACTTTGAGATAATGTTACGATATGATTTGTGAACATTTCTATCAACTGTGAAATTTTGGCAGCAAACCACTGGCCTATCTCCAGGTTTATAGTAAAGTGCATCCATGTGGAGTTATTTCCCCTTTGTTTGAAGGGGTTACGTAGGCCATGGGCTCAGAAAATAGAACACAACTTCGTTGAAAGATCTCTGAATATAAGATTGATGGCTATTAGTTGTAGAGGTCAGGAGTTTAAAATAACATTCGTCACAAAGACACATGGACAAAAGTTACATGTTCATATAACTGGTGATTATGAACTCTGTTATGTACACCACAATAAAAAAAATACTTGGCATGTTTTAACATTTTGTTATACTTAAAGATAATATATATACATAATTTGTTTATCCGTGATATTGTTTACAAACAAACATGATTTCCCAAATGTTTTGAACTTGAATACCATAATTAACTAATGAAATGCCTGAATATTTACACACCCCAGCTCTCAATATTGTTTGTTTTGACGTGCCATTCACTTACCACAATTTACCATTTTATGTAAAAATTATGTGTCTTCTAAATATTTTGGAAAGATTTCAAAATTTTTCTAAAAAATGATATTTTCTTTGTGATTTTACAGAATGCTTATTGGGTAAACTGTGGTGCTTTTAAAATAGATTTATTCCACAATGTCATATCAAATTTGATCTTATTGTAGATCTGAATAGATAAAGGAATTGTTCCATGATACAGTGTCGTTATTTCACAAGATAATTTACCATTGAAAAAGATTATATTTTGATATATAAGATTTTCCATACAGCCATCAAAACAAAACAAAATATCTGGGTAAGAAATTCACACATTGTATTAAAGACAAAGGACAAACACAGACCTTGAAACATTAGAGGGTAGTGGAGGTCTTTGATATGTAACCAGGTCACGGCAGGTTAGTGTAGCTGTATTTAGGTCAAAAGTAGATAACATACCTATACAGGTAAGTAATCATTAAATGAAATACCTTTGATTTGTTTTGGGATGATGCCATAAGTCGTTAGTTGTACACCTGTGCTGACAACATGTTGATAAGAACAGGTATTGACATAATTATGTCTGAGATATTTTCGTTCTTTTTTGATATTATGAAATATCAAATGAAACAAAGTTGAAACCAAGATATTTTGTCAATAAAGTACTTCTTTATATATCTTGATGTGCTAATCAGCATTTCGTGTGCAGATGAGTGAACTTATCAAAGAAATAAAAAATTCACACTGTCAGATTTTGGATCACAATGGAAAAAAAATTACAGCTGTATCAACTGTTCTGAAATTCCTAGTATAGGAAAAACCAACATTGTCATTATTGTTTACAAAATTTCTGAATCTGCATGATTCAGATAGATAGCACACAGGTATGTCTACGAAAGAATATGAGACACCACTTTATTTCGGAAAGCTTGACATACCTGTTTGATTACAATTCGATATCTTACTGATAACAAGACAGTCATTCTGTGGATGATTTAAACCTTTGACAAAGGTGTGTAGAAATGCCGAAACTTCAGATTGTTTGAGTTACGTGGACATTATCAACTTTATCAGATACAAAAAATTTGTTTACGCGTAATTTTATTTGAAATCCATGAATTCTGAGTGTCTAACTGGTATTTTCCCACTCCTACGATTAAAATATGTTGTCGAAACAAAAAGAAGCAGTATTATCAAATGGAGGTTTAACCGCACAGGTTTAAGTTTTCGTGACCTTAGTTTGCGGACATAGCCATGTCACTAAGAGTTCTCAAGTGTTTGTGAGTATGGGGACACGGAAAATGTGATAATAAAGTGTACCGTATTTCTCTCTGTGAGTGACATAGGCAATCTGAGAAGCTATTATGAGAGCAAGAATACTTGCATTGTCCTACATTATCTGGTATGTGTAATCAATGCAAAAAAATGCTTACTCTTCCAGAACACCTGGTCTTATTCTTTCACATTTTTGTACACATCTTTAACTTTTCTTTCTATTCCTTTTCTTTCAGATTTTTTCCTCATTTCATCTATTTCAAGATTAAATTGAGAAAATCTCTCCATATTTTTAATAAGCTTAAGTAAATGTATGACAGAACTGAGTGGATCACTAATAACATTGAACCTCAACTGAATAAAACTTCTATCTAAACTTGAAAGGTTCTTGATTAAACTTGTGATCTGGCTAATCTTTATCATCCAATTCCTTTTGACTCCAGGGAATATAGGTCTCAAATTGTTTTGTTTTTGAAGAAAAGAAAACTTAACTGTGTGAATATCTTCAAGTTACCGGATATTAAGAAACTGTGTACTGTTAAAAAATCTACAGTTTTTAGGTTATTTACGGTAAACCTCATTCAACATACTACTGTTGGTATGGCAAATAGAAAAGATTCAGTTAGGTAGCTAAGTTAGTTTACAAAGAATTCACAAGCTCTCTCCAAATTTACAACAGATTTTCAGAGTTTCTGCAAAGTCATTTTGTTTGTTAAATGTGTCCTTGACAACATATTTATGAAAACATAAATTTTATAGGAAGAGGGCTACATGTCACACTTGGAGACTTCTGTATTGTATGGATGAATTCATACGACGGAGTTGTTATGCATGTACAAAAAAAAAGTCCTTGTTACGAAATGAATCATAATTATAGACAGCTCGTTTAATCTGCATAGAGTTATCATTAATTATGTTTTAGTGATGGGCCACTTTATCCAATCCACTTCATTATTTACACAATATTGATCTCTTTCAGTTGAAATATTTATGACCTCTTCATTTTTCTGGATAATTAAGTGGCTCTTTTACATCTGATTTTAAACACCGGTGATATTTCGTTAGATAAAGAAGATTTTTCAAACGATATATAAGGATATTGGGCAGAAACTGTGCACTTATCTTAAAAATGTATCATTTTACAAAGCTAGAATTGAACATTTGTGACAAGTTTAAGAATTCTCATATAAAACGGACACAAATTTCTGTGCAAGGAAAATAATATCATTATTTCATTGTCGTTCTTGAAGTCATCTTGTCTCTACGTCATAGAGATGCAAGGTTCAATCCATATTTGGTGTACCTTGTGTTTCTCAAGAAGATAAAATCACTAACTGTCCTCTGTTGTTGTAATGATATGTTCTAGGGCAAGCTGTTTTACCCATATTACAGTGGATAGCATGTGGTGGATCTTCTGCATGATGTTCAGTGAGGTAGCCACCAGCTACCACAGAAATCACTAAATGACCATAGCAGTTCATAGGGTGGTAGACTCAGTAAACAACCCAACTTTCATATCTTTTGTCTCCGTTATGACATCATAATGTGACTGCTTGTTTGAAACCCCATTCTGTCATTTGATGATGTCATCCATGTTAGATGATATCAAGGAAGTTTATTTAGTGAATATTATGGTAAAGTAATTATAATGAATTGTATGAATGTGAAACTAGGAACATGGTGATACTAATTATACTTCCTTTTTCAAAACTTTCCAAAGTGTGTCATTCAAACTTTTTTTGTGAAAAGTTTGTGATTTGGAGTTTAAGGAAATGAAAAACATAAAGGTGTTATCCTACAAGAGATATCTTCCTATACCTACATTTTATTCTCAGTCAGGATGTGCCACGAAAAAATGTGACATGATGGTCCTGTTATAAAACAACAGTAATTCACTGATAATAAAATGTCAAGTATTGATCAGCTTAAGGTTAATAGGAGTGGTGTGTCTATAGGATGAGAAATCATGTGTGGTTTTCCTGTACATGTTTGTGTGTAGGTAGTAGCCTGGTGACCACATATTTTGTGTTTGAGATTTGTCAGTTGCTCATCTTTTTGACCTTTGACCCTAAATATTACATCCTGATCCATGTAAGCCACTTTGACCAATCAACAACATTTACCACTATATTTGTACTACCAAAAGTCAGTCAAGTGGCTGAAATGTGAGTGTGTGAGGGGTGGATGTCCTTCTCTATTGTAGCTGGTGTGGTCGGAGGGTAACTCCAACATAAAAGGGAAGGCTCTCTTATTCAAGCATATCCTCATTCACGAACAGGAGGAAGTTGGAGTCTCCATTTCCCTGTTGTAAAAAGGGAAAATCCTTGTCTAGGGTAGTGTAGTTTCCTTTGGATATGGCTGAGATCACTGGTCCCTCAACGAAGGAGGAAGATCAGAGAGAAAAGTTTTCTTACTTCCTCTTAAAAACAAGAATTTTAATTTTTTTCATCTTATATTACTTTTTTTAAGGATCAATGAACAGTTGATTATATTTAAGTGTGAACTTTAAGGAAAGTTGTCCTTTCAGGGTGAATGATTCCTGAGAAACACCCCCATATATAATACCTAGAGAAGATGATTATGTACCTCATCAACTCTTAAGTTTTCATTACACCACAGCTGAAAATATTTTATTTAATAAGATCATATGGAAGGGATCTTGATAGAGAGGTGAAATTGGTAAATTTTTCATGACTAAGTGATGAAACCTTTAGCTTTGCTAACACTGTTAATTTGTGGGAGGGAAAATGCTTGATTATGTTTAAGCCAAGATTGTCAGGGTTAAAAAAGAGACGTAACCTGCAGATAAGTACCTTAACTTAGATCAGCCAGGGTGGGTATTACGTCAAACTTTGTAGATCAGTGTTTAGGACAATTTGTTATGTTGGCTTCAGGTCGGTGAGTTTTCTGTCTGATTGGTGTGTAATTTGTCTGACAGGAAAGATATTGACTAATATATGGTTACTGTTTGTCACTGCAGTTTAAATTTTCGCTTTAGATAAAAATTAAGAATTTTTGGTAAAACATAATTTACTTTTCATTTATTTTATTATTCAATATAAACAAATACATAAAAAAACAACCTGAAATTGATGCCATCTTTGTTTTGATTCAATAAGTACAAACTCCCATCCCCACCCCTACCCCCACACCCTTCACATGGTTTCAAACTGCTACATATGTTTTTGTGGTTCAATTTTCAGAACATTTTCCTATAAAAATACTTCAAAGTTAAAGAAGATTTCTTCTTGTTTTTGATTTTCCTTGGGGATGTTTTGAATTCATGATTTCCTGAATGTCTCAGTTCAGTCTGTTAGTCCTTAAAGTGAGTGTATGAAATATGCTAATATTCTAAAATGGCCATATCATCATTTCAGTTCTAGATTGAATGATTTTCAACTATTTAGACCCCCAGGAAGTATATACGGGAGACATGTTGTCAATATCAATCCTGCCATCCCTTAAATTTCACTTGGTATAACCTAATACTATAAGATTTCATAGCTAGATAGGAAGATCCATTTATTTCAGGATGATGTTTTCATAAAATTGTGACCTTGGTAGTAAGGACATGTTTAACTTTATCAGAGACATCCAGAGATAAGAATGAACAAACATATTAACCACTTGGACAAACATTGACCAGTGGTCAGTATTCCTGCTAGATTAAAGGTCAAAGTAGATAAATACCTTATGTAATGCAGGTTGACCAGTGAGAGAAGCAATTCAGTAGGTCAACATGCTGTCATGTTTGTTGGTTGATTTGTATTGGTCAAGATAGTTGTTTATCTCTTGGTCAGTCTAAATTGGTCAAGTTATTCAACAGTAGATGTCTAGCTATTTGGAAAATGCCAATAAAAGATAAAAACTTCTCTATCAGGGCAATTTAATGTTAAATGGTTCCATTATCATTATTGATAGTACAGCTAAGGTATGTTTGTCTGTCTAGAACAACATGCTGGTTGTGGGGTGTGGACTTGTTCCAGATTGAACCTCATCATTTACCTCCCTTATACATAATACCTTGAAAATTCCAGAAATGAACTCACATCCATGTTTCTTTTTCCTTTTTTCCCCTAAACCTATAAACCAAGGTTTCTATTTTGTATAGTAAAAAAAATTAGATAAAACAGACTGGAATTCCAACCTGTATTGATGAAACCTCTATACAGAAGTGTTCTTAATAAATAAATAAGTCTACTGGTCATTGCCCATATATAGAGAGATTTAGACAGGGCAGGGTCAGAGGTCAAAACTTCTCACCCTATCCTCAACTCCAAACCGAGTTTGCTTATTTCTTTATTATTATTTGGAAGCTGTTTGGCACTTTTGTACCCTTACAACCTTGGTTCCTTCAGTGAAGGTAATCATTCAATTTGGAACCTCTCTGGCATCATCATGTCTGTCCCTCACTCGGTGGCCCAGATGATGACTATATATGATCCTAGCCCGTTAGAACCAAACAGCCCATAACATTTTGTTTAATCATTAAAAATAGACAATGTCAAAACCCAATTATTTAAAAAAATAAACTAGAAAACTAAAATAAAATTGTACTAAGGCCGAGAAAAGTGCCTAATAACGATGAATTAACATACATAAAGCATCTTGTTTGTTATTTTGTTTTTCACTTGTTAATTGGTTATATTGAAAATATTACAGATTTTACAAAAAGAAACTAACTTGAAAAAACATTCCCATCAAGTTAAAACTTTCAGGGAATAATTGTATCCCTATTTATGGCAGGATCAAACGGTCAATGAACTATCTACTGTTGTAGTGACATTTGCAGTTCATTTGTCAATATTTACATATATATTTAGACATAGGAGTGCCGTTCATATCAAAACTAATTCCAAATGTAAACACGTTTAAAATACAAAACAAAAATATATCTTAACCATATGCAATGTAATGTCCATATTTAAATCGGAAAACCAAATACAAAAGTCTGAAAGTTTTATTATGAAATTGTAGAATTGAAATACACGAGAAGTCGTGAGAAAACTGTGTTCGTGGGATACTTAAAAAATCACATTGTAAGTTAGTATTGTATTGGAGCATCAGGTTAGTAAGGAAACCCAAATTTAATATTAGCTATCCACGAACTGTGTTCGTGGGATACCTAAAAAGTCACATTGTAAGTTAGTATTGTATTGGAGCATCAGGTTTGTAAGGAAAACCCAAATTTAAGATTAGCTATCCAAAAATTGGGGCTACCTCATTTGTTGCATTAGAACATTATCAGAAATATTTTGCCCAGGTCCTGTATAATTGGTTTGGGAATAACCAATACAATTGCATAATTCTAAAATTTTGTCTGGAGCATACTTGGAGAAAAAAGAAACAATTTTGTGTAATTGATGAGTATGCCCCCATTTTCCTTCTAAAAAATGTATTAAAACATTTTTTTGTATTATTGACTTCAATATCAAGGTGCGTGATACAGGCCCTTTGTTAATGAAATTTCTTTTCACAGCAGTATCAATGTTCTTCATTGTGTCACAATGAGTATTATAGACTACAAATGTCAATAAATATGTGGCAGTATTACCACACTAATAACAGCATAATTACATGTCCATATTCAGATATCCTGTGTATATATGGTCCACATTTTATACAAGAGGCAATACATTATATCATACTTAGCCAAAGTACGTAGAAAAAGATATCAGGGTAAACAAAACTTAAGTGTTATCGACTACTTTTCTCTTTTAATATCGACTCTTTCAATATAAACGTAAAACATGCTTTAATTCTGTAAAACATTCCATTCAACTTCTATTTACCAATATTTGTTACGTAACTACCGCACATTTTCATAGCTTTTTTTTATCAATATCAGCATTTCTAAAGATATTTTTATAATTACAGGAAACTTTACAACCCTTCAATTTTATAATAGACTCTTCTTTTATACCAGTTTGGGCTCTGTGATTTATTTGGATAGGGACTGACCCGTAATGATATGGTTTTCCTTTCCCAATAAATCACCCACAAAACTCTACGTTATTGCTCCACGGTGCTGTATGCATTTTTATGACAATGCACTCACATAACTTTTGTTACACTTTGTGTGCGGAGTTTTTGTAATTCATATCAAAGTAAGAGGGCATTCAGGATCAAGTTTATGTTCCACTCCGGTCATCTCATCAACCTTTCAGTAGTTTCATTAGATGTTGAATTTTAGAGATTTTTCCTATCATTGTAGGTGGTGATTTGTTTTTTTTTTTCAGATTTCATTGTGTGAAGTATTTAATCATTTCACAATAATCTAATTGTATTAAAGATTATCAAATAGTTAATACTGCAATAAACACACTTCAAACTTACGAAAATATGAAAGCTGTACCCTCTTCTCTGTGATAAGCAGTATTTCCGCCGCCCCTCCTCTCTAATCCATGCCTGTCTTCTCTAATTTCGAATTTTTCATTACTGTCTTTTCCATAGACTTGCTATCAGACCCTAAGTATTTGTATACTTACTACCAGGTAATCATTCTGTTTGTCTCCTACCTCTCTCCTTCAATATCAACCCTACCCTATCCTTTAATATCAACCCTCCCCTCTTCTTTACTATTAACCCTTTTCTACCTCTCTCCTTCAATATCAACCCTACCCTATCCTTTAATATCAGCCCTACCCAATCCTTTACTATTAACCCTTTTCTACCTCTCTCCTTCAATATCAACCCTAACCTATCCTTTAATATCAGCCCTACCCAATCCTTTACTATTAACCCTCTTCTACCTCTCTCCTTCAATATCAACCCTACCCTATCCTTTAATATCAGCCCTACCCAATCCTTTACTATTAACCCTCTTCTACCTCTCTCCTTCAATATCAACCCTACCCTATCCTTTAATATCAACCCTCCCCTCTTCTTTACTATTAACCCTCTTCTACCTCTCTCCTTCAATATCAACCCTACCCTATCCTTTAATATCAGCCCTACCCAATCCTTTACTATTAACCCTCTTCTACCTCTCTCCTTCAATATCAGCCCTCCCCTATCCTTTAATATCAACCCTCCCCTCTTCTTTACTATTAACCCTCTTCTACCTCTCTCCTTCAATATCAACCCTCCCCTATCCTTTAATATCAACCCTCCCCTCTTCTTTACTATTAACCCTCTTCTACCTCTCTCCTTCAATATCAACCCTACCCTATCCTTTAATATCAGCCCTACCCTATCCTTTACTATTAACCCTCTTCTACCTCTCTCCTTCAATATCAACCCTACCCTATCCTTTAATATCAACCCTACCCAATCCTTTACTATTAACCCTCTTCTACCTCTCTCCTTCAATATCAACCCTACCCTATCCTTTAATATCAGCCCTACCCAATCCTTTACTATTAACCCTCTTCTGCCTCTCTCCTTCAATATCAGCCCTCCCCTATCCTTTAATATCAACCATCCCCTCTTCTTTACTATTAACCCTCTTCTACCTCTCTCCTTCAATATCAATCCTCCCCTATCCTTTAATATCAGCCCTACCCTATCCTTTAATATCAACCCTCCCCTCTTCTTTACTATTAACCCTCTTCTACCTCTCTCCTTCAATATCAACCCTACCCTATCCTTTAATATCAGCCCTCCCAATCCTTTACTATTAACCTTCTTCTGCCTCTCTCCTTCAATATCAGCCCTCCCCTATCCTTTAATATCAACCCTCCCCTCTCTCCTTCAATATCAACCCTACCTCTCTCCTTCAATATCAGCCCTCCCCTATCCTTTAATATCAGCCCTCCCCAATCCTTTATTATCAAACCCCCCCTCTTCTTTACTATTAACCCTCTTCTACCTCTCTCCTTCAATATCAACCCTACCCTATCCTTTAATATCAGCCCTACCCTATCCTTTACTATTAACCCTCTTCTACCTCTCTCCTTCAATATCAGCCCTCCCCTATCCTTTAATATCAACCCTCCCCTCTTCTTTACTATTAACCCTCTTCAACCTCTCTCCTTCAATATCAGCCCTCCCCTATCCTTTAATATCAACCCTCCCCTATCCTTTACTATTAACCCTCTTCTACCTATCTCCCTCAATATCAACCCTACCCTATCCTTTAATATCAGCCCTCCCCTCTTCTTTACTATTAACCCTTTCCTACCTCTCTCCTTTAATATCAGCCCTTCCCTATCCTTTACTATTAACCCTCTTCTACCTCTCTCCTTTAATATTAACCCTCTTCTACCCATCTTTTCAATATTAAACCTCCCCTTCCCATCTTTTTAATATTTACCCTCCCCTACCACTCTTTAAAGTAACCAATATTCTTCTCATCCAATACCTCTCTCTTCTATGCCGCCCATTTCCTTACATCAGACCTTTGATGTTCCCCCAAGGTACAATTCCACTCAAAGCTAATCATGCTCTATTGGAGTCTGTGTAACTACTATCAAAACTCCAGTCTTGTAGTTATTTTACACTACTTTCATTGAAGCTCCTACTGGCAGTAATAAATATATAATAGACCTTATATCTCTCTGGTACAAACACAACACCATCAAACATCAAGCATTCTAGAAAAAAAAACAAACAAAAGCCTTCGGGGTATTGGACAGAAGCCTGGTATTTTTGAAGTTAGTTTTAGTATGCACCATCCATGTCAAAGTATTGAATTGTACAGCAGTAAAAGACATTTGATCTGGATCATCACAGGGGCTTGTAATTCAGAAAGTCAGTGAGAGTTACTATTGAGAAATATGAATAGGATATAAGAATGAGACACAGATTCTTGTAACTCAATAACGGGATATTTTGAATTTAGACCCAACCATGACAAAGACTCATTGAGTCTACCACAGCATAAATCACAGGGACTCTGAAGCAATTGTTGGACACATGACCACTTAAGGCTCAATTGTTGGACACATGACCACTTAAGGCTCAATCGTTGAACACATGACCACTTAAGGCTCAATCCTTGGACACGTGACCACTTAAGGCTCAGTCGTTGGACATGTGACCACTTAAGGCTCAGTCGTTGGACACATGGACTCTTAAAGCTCAATCCTTGGACACATGGACTCTTAAGGCTCAACTGTTGGCCACATGACCACTTAAGGCTCAATCCTTGGACACATGGACTCTTAAGGCTCAATTCTTTGACACATGGACTGTAATGTAGACTTTCAAAGGTCAGAAGTACTTCATTGAACTTAAAACTGACCACTGCTATCACATGACCACAGCTGACCCCGACTTAAACATGTTTAGTCCACCTGTGTCCTGTATTGATGTTAGGAATAAGGTTTCACTGTGCTTATGTGAGATATGATCTGATGCTGTCTGTCACACTCTATAGTATCAGACAGATTGTATCAACAGTTTTAATTTACAGGGAAAATAATGTTTATATACAGTAAGCTGTCGCAAACTTACAAATCATCGGCAAGACGGTTCTCAAATGTCATTTTTTTTATAGACCATTTTTATTTAACTTCATGAAATAATTTTATCAGTTTTCATCCTAAAATGTTTAATTTCTTCCTTTTTCTAGTATATTTTTCATATATATATATTTTTTTCAGTTTATGCATCTTTTTTATGAATTTTATATTGCCTAAAGTGAAGAGAGCATTTTGCTTCTAAAATGCAACGGTGTCATTCATATTCAAAGGAGTTTCATATATGTTATGGCAAAGAAGAAGAAGGGACAATAAGACTCCAGTTAACCCTGGCCATAATTCTGTGCACTTTTGTGAAGTTAATGATCGTTTTATTTGTTAATGTGATCCCAAACTTTCAGCAATATCGCTCAATCACAAAAGGGTTTCAGGCACATTTATGTCCCTGACCGCACTGCAGAAAGACATTTAGGAGATACGGTTTCATTTTCTTGTGATTACGTTTTATGGGTCATTAGTTTCACTTCATCAGCAAAATAGAAAATCATTGAGGGAAATAAATGCATGGAGAGATTTGTCAGTCGATCAGGAAATAAACCCACAGGAAAGAAATATGAAGATCTTGTACTATAAAAGATATAAAGAATGAAAAAAATTCTGTTCACTGCCAACACCAAGATATCTGTATTTTTTACTTTTACAGGACACTATGAGACACTTTGCTTCGTTGATTTAATTTTATGAACAGTCGTAACCGGTTATGGGTTCCTCGTGAAAAAATATCCAATTTTAGTAATGAGAAGTTAAAATATGTTCAATGTTGAATAATGGTTACAGATATCTGTAAATTAGAATACAGTTTTGACATGGATGTCACCTGCATTCTCCAGGCATGCAAATTACCTAAAGGCGGTGTGCAAAATGTCAGATGGAGAGGTGTGCAAACAAATCTTATTTGTAATGTCATGATAATTTACTTCTTGCCTTGATGGTTTTTGAAATTTGTAGAGTAAATTGATGTTGGGTGGGCAAGTATTTAAACTATGTTCCTTATTTTCTGGTTCTTTTCGGGTCAGGTTTCCATAATACTGTACTTTAAACTATAATTAATGTGTAAAATACTTCAAAATTTTATTTATCAATTGACAGTTTTAAAATCAAACCCTCACAACATTTTTTGGACTTTAATGTTCATTGGTTTTTATAATCAAACTTTGAACAGTTTTTCCTTTGAAAGTCTGAGCAGAGAGGAATTGGTTTGTACTCCTAGTAGCATCTGTGGACGCCCATATCAAACAATAGCCCTAGAGCGGAAGTCTCGGAAGTCTCAGAAGTCTCGACCCTCTTGAAAAGACAGAATGAACCATCACACTAATCACCTAGCTATTTAAGTAATCATTATAGTTGTGGACAGCACTTTGATTTCTTGGTTAGAATACTGGAGCCTTAATTGCTTTAAGGAAGAACTTACTTTCTGAAGTGTATCCTATGGTCCAGAAATCCTACTCAAAAAAATGGAATTTTCTGCATGGAAATTGAACATGTCAAGCAAATGCTTTCCGGAAGTAATCTTGTAAGATTTTCTTTGTTGTCAGTTCATGAATAATCGACTTTAGAAGCCCTGTCTGGGTGCCGTCTGGGCGTTTCCACCACTGCATGTGGCAATGTGCACAAGCGATTACCGATATATCCCGTCCTTTGTCAGCAGGGGCCTTGTGCTGACATGGAAATTAGATCGAAATTTTTATGTTACCACAGTAAAAAAAAAAGTCTTTTTGAGCAGATGTACTTCAAAGGAAATTTCTATAGATAGATATACAACACTCCTTTGCTCATCGTTTTACAGTAATTAGTTTAAATGGGAAATTGTGAGGCATTTCCTATAATAAAGATCATTTTTGGAAACTGAAATAGCTAGCTATAAAACCTATCCCTTACCCTGTAACGATGTTAAAGGTTCCTACCGACAAAAAGGCAGGTTGTTTTTGTTGTTATTTAAAGAAATTATAGCTTTTGAAATGTTCACAAAACAAACTCACTGCAGATGAGGCATTCTTCACTCTACCTTAGTTTTAAAGTAAGGTATAGATGATCTTAGCTTAAAACATTCATAATTGTTTTAAAATATGAATTAAGAGGACAATTTCATTCTTAGAAAATATTTGCTTAGAAAATAATTATTTAGTCATGTTTTCATTGTTTATAGTTTAATGGACGTTTGACAAAATTATTTCGTTCAGGGCTGTTACAAGCTCATTACTCATAAATGACAAGACATTTGGTGACTAAGTATGACAACTTCTGAAATATATTTAGCAGAGTACCAAAGGTTAAAAATCAAGGAACATAAATTTTAGTGTGTGTTATATAACACAATGGTTTGAGAAGTACATTCAGGATTAGAGATTCATCTAAACTAATGTAACAAGAATACAAACTACATGTATTTAAGGGAGGGGGGTGGGGGAGGGCGCTTTCACCTATATTTATGTACACAGAATGTCAAGTATGAATATATCAAATTTCCATTTTAGTATCAATAAATTTAACATTTTATTATACATTGCGGCTGGTGTTGTAAATGTTCACCTCCGGAACCGTTTAAAAGTGTGAAGATGATCTACCTTGTAAGTCGAGGGTCCTGCTGTTCTATTGACTATCCTACCTGATGACATTTTTGTGGTGTACTTGATGGGACATTCTGTTACAACTTTGAAGATTTTTCATTTAGACCCACCCTAACTTGACACTCATGCAAATTGCTCGGTTTTAAATTGGTACAAAGCTTTTGAAGGGATGTCTAGCGCTTGAATATAAAGTACAAATGCCTCGCCCTGAATACAGAGTCCAGACCAGCCCAACCACAGCACTACGCTTGTATTCTATCTATGACACTAGGTCAAATCTTCCACAGGATTTAATCATAAATTTGTGTCAGTGATTGAGAAATGATTAAAAGTTGAAGCAACAGAATGCAAGAAGAATTTACCATGCCGTAAATCACGTCAGGCATGTGACTCTATCAATGGCAATTGTCAGTTAATCTCTGTATAAAGGAGGGGTGGATCTGCCTGGAATTTCTCTTTTTTTATTTTGTTGAAAGAGAATTTCATGATCTACATAATTGGAATGACATATATACGTGTAGAATTTCCATTTACTAAAGTGTAAGGCTTATATTAACAGGGGTACATCACAACCTATCGAGATCGGTGCTATCTTATCGAAATGTCTCCTTAAATACATTATAGTGATTTCAAATGTCATGTTAAATGTATTCTAGCACTTTCTTCATGAAATGTCAGATCAGATAGAATTTAATGCTATCATAATGTAACTACAGTGCTAGCATACCGAAATATCACATCAAAGATGTCATACATGTGATGTAAAACTTGCTTAGATTACCTTACACTAATATATCATATTGGTCTTTCAGCTCAAAGTGTTTCTATCTCTTGTCACATCTTAACACAGACCACCATCACTGACTCCTGATAACCATGCATAGTTGAATTTTAATATCTAGTAACACCCAGAAAAAAAAACACCTTTCATATATAAATATAAATTTCTTATAATATTTGAAGAAATATGCAGAAAATGGAAAAACGACATAATTTAATACAAGGACAAGTCCAAAATGGCTGTATCAATTATCTCAATGTTAACTCAGACTGTCCACAGCAGGATTTATATCAACTTCTACTTGCTCTTGCACTTGTTTTACCCAGAGTAAACATAGAGGATTGATAGAGTTATTATCATAGGAAATCAAGTTAAAATCATTATGCGTATCTGTCATTATTTTTATAGCTAGATTTTCTCCCTTTGAAGCAGTGGTCAGGTGGCAATGTTTGTGTAACAGCTCAAGAAATGCTTGTTTTTGTGAGTATGTTCAGAATCAATCAGAAATGGATCACTGAAAATGAAAACACCATCTGTTTCACACGTTTGTCGGGGACATCAGCTAATCACTAATGACCAGTGAAACTGACCAGTCCAAATGGTCAAGTTGTGGGTTTTTTCAAACAGGAAATATTACCTAGTAATCTCTTTGATACATGCTATGAAGTTGTATCACTAATCACATCACAGACAGCTCTGCACTTGTAAGATACAAATTTGGTAGAAACAATATCACCTTTTGGAAGAAGACACCTTGTTTTGATTATCAAACCTAAAAAAAAAATTACACAAGATGACCTCACATCTTAATTTCTGTGTTTTATCCCAAAAAATAAAATGAATGCAGGTGCAGATTTCCCTTTTAAACAGAAACCTGTAATTACGTATACATATATATATGCTTCACTGAGATGCTATTTTGTTTACAATTTACATTTGGTTGATCAAGTGTGTAATTTTCAAAGAATTTCAGTAATCTACAGCCATCTTCCACATGCATGGAGACATTCATCGCCTTTCAACAGGTGATCTTGGTTACCGTAGAAACCAAGGCAGGTGTGCTTAAATAAAAATAAACTATAGACAAGCCACTTGAAACTTGATCTTTGACAAGCTTGAGAATGAAGTGCCAAACGAAACCACATAATAGATAAGACGTTACTAATAATCACAAGAAATAAAAAGATAACAGCTGCTTGTCAGATCATCACACAGACAGAGAGAGTGGTTCCGTGTTGAGATCAGTTACACTTCCTGTAACAAGACACGAACTGGGCTTTGTGCAATAAACAGGAAACCATGGTATCATCTTGAAGTCCATTACTGTCTCTCAGGGTCAGGGGTCAAGTTTAAAAGTTAAACAGGTTATAAAACCCAGTAGAAGAGGATAACAATTATATTGAAGAAATTTTCTGATATTATTTTGTGTGATAATAATGTGTTATATTTAGCTGGTTCTTTCTTTCAGTAGTTATCTCTGTAGTATAAAGTCAGGTGTCAGTAAAGTCAGGTTTTACTGTATATTACAGGATGTCATTAAGGTCAGGTGTCAGGAAAGTCAGGTTTTACTGTATATTACGGAATGTCATTGAAGTCAGGTGTCAGTAAAGTCAGGTTTTACTGTATATTACAGGATGTCATTAAGGTCAGGTGTCAGGAAAGTCAGGTTTTAATGTATATTACAGGATGTCATTTAAGTCAGGTGTCAGTAAAGTCAGGTTTTAATGTATATTACAGGATGTCAGTAAAGTCAGGTGTCAGTAGAGTCAGGTTTTACTGTCTATTACAGGATGTCATTAAAGTCAGGTGTCAGTAAAGTCAGGTTTTAATGCATATTACAGGATGTCATTAAAGTCAGGTGTCAGTAAAGTCAGGTTTTAATGTATATTACAGGATGTCAGTAAAGTCAGGTGTCAGTAAAGTCAGGTTTTACTGTCTATTACAGGATGTCATTAAGGTCAGGTGTCAGGAAAGTCAGGTTTTAATGTATATTACAGGATGTCATTTAAGTCAGGTGTCAGTAAAGTCAGGTTTTAATGTATATTACAGGATGTCAGTAAAGTCAGGTGTCAGTAGAGTCAGGTTTTACTGTCTATTACAGGATGTCATTAAAGTCAGGTGTCAGTAAAGTCAGGTTTTAATGCATATTACAGGATGTCATTAAAGTCAGGTGTCAGTAAAGTCAGGTTTTAATGTATATTACAGGATGTCAGTAAAGTCAGGTGTCAGTAAAGTCAGGTTTTACTGTCTATTACAGGATGTCATTAAAGTCAGGTGTCAGTAAAGTCAGGTTTTAATGCATATTACAGAATGTCATTAAAGTCAGGTGTCAGTAAAGTCAGGTTTTACTGTATATTACAGGATGTCATTAAAGTCAGGTGTCAGTAAAGTCAGGTTTTAATGTATATTACAGGATGTCAGTAAAGTCAGGTGTCAGTAGAGTCAGGTTTTAATGTATATTACAGGATGTCATTAAAGTCAGGTATCAGTATAGTCAGGTTTTAATGCATATTACAGGATGTCATTAAAGTCAGGTGTCAGTAAAGTCAGGATTAATAGTATATCATTAGATAAACTTAAAGTCAGGAATATGTAAAGTCGAATTATTGTCCAAGAAAACTTCAGAAAAGAATTCTCTTTGATATTTTACATACATTTTAAAATACAGTTTACTAGAAGTGTGTAGAGTAGATAATTTTAGATTCATAAAATAAAATGAAAACTTTGTGAGAATTATTCTCCGTTAGAGATTAAATGTTATTTACTTAAACCGTCAGCTATTTCTTACATATTTGTTGTGTATTTTGTGTGACATTAGACTGAAATGTTTGTTACCCTCTCCTGAACAAAGATTAGAAATCTTGATAATGTTTCTCCATGTAAGACCATTTTATCTTTAGTTTACAGAAAATGCATCTTTAACTCTACGTAAACACTTCAATGTACTGACGACATCTACACCATAGAACATTCTGGGCACACGTATTTCTGAGTCATGAAACATGCAAAATGGCATGCTCTCATGTTAAAGTGTTTACAAACTTGTAAGTAATTGATAATTGAACGTAGCTGTTTTCGGTAAATATACTCACTGGCCTCGACAAGTTTAGCTATCAGAGTATAAAATAAAAGATAAGCTTTTCTGTTTTCCACACTTCTTGTTAGGGTGACATATGAAGTGTTTTGCGATTTAGAAATGTAAGAAGGCAACGGAATGAAGTTGAGGGGTTGGGATGAGGAGGCGAAGATTTAAACTGTTTTCGTTTCTATATACACTGATGACCTACCTTGGTTGAACCTTTCAGCAAGGAAACGTCGGGGACAGTCACCTTTGTGGCGTAAGATCCTACAAGTATTTGCAGCACAGTCTACAAACGGACACCAAAATAACTATTTTCTTTAAAATCAATTAATTGAAAATATTCTATTTTACTGGAATCAGAATAGTGATTCCCTGCTTGAAGAACAAGTTAGATTCAAAATCTCAATAAGTGGAGTAAGATTCTTAGATATCCAGGTCTCTTTGAGTGTCCAAAATTAGTTAAAACTCTTAATTTTTATACGACCTTCATTTTATGGTAGTGAATGCATCATTGATGAATAGAAATATACTGTATAATGCCCTTAAACTTAAAACCACAAAAATTCAATCAGTCAAGAAAAATATTTTTGCAGTAAGTTTGACAAGACATAAGAACCAAGCTATAACCTCTAATGAGTTTATCTGTTGGAATGTTGACTTTATCTACCAGGAAAGGAACTTCATCAGACAAGGAAACAATGAAAGCAGGAATGTTCAAACAGCAAGAATAGAATGTTCCCATCCTTACTTCTGGGACCAGACACACCTGCAATTCTCACCTGCTTATCTCTTAAGAGATTCTATCTGGGTGTGAAATTTTGGTATTATTGTTCTGACATCACAGCTGATGAATCTGTTAGATTTAGGAAAAATTTTCGAGATCGTAATGTTATATCCAGCCTGTTAAAAATAGGGCTTTAAAATTTAAATGTTCCGTAACTTTAAATGACGTTTTTTTGTTATCAATGAATGTCATCTTGGGGAAAAGTTTTATCAATATTGTTCTGAGCAGACAGTGTGGAAAATGTGAAATTGTAATTTTTTGAGTGTAAAGATAACAGAAAGAACATTCCTCGATGATATGCTACAGTATCAAACACATCAATTTTTAAAATGTTACACTGCATTTTGTTAATGGTGATAGCAATCTCAAGTCATTCCATAAATATGCAATGCATGGCAGATATTTCCTGCTTATTATTGATTCTCAGAACTCTAAAACTATTAAGTTGGTTATCTGGACTTGTAAATAATTTGAATTATGGTGTGAGGTTTGTGTAGAAACTTAATTTTAATTTAACGAAAATTAATATTTTAATTAATAAGGAAGCAAATACTGAAAGTGAAGTGTCCAGTTTGATTTAAGGGAAATAACTCTTAAAATTCTAAGATATGTTTTAAAATTATATGCTTGAGGGGAAGTAACTCTTTCTTCCTGTTTTGTGATTTCCCCCCCAGTTTATTGATTAATCTAAGGGAGGTAACTATGTTGCTATTACACGGATATTACAAATTACGTTCAGACTTGATCCCCTTATATAGATTTCCTGTAACTATATGTTATTAAGAATTGTAATGAAAGTAAAAAAGAAGGAAAATATAATTGTAACTTAAATATGATATTTTTGCTGTTATAATTGGACATGCACCTACACAACTTTTGACATAACTTTTTTATATGTTCAGTATTTCAGTAAAATGGTAATTATGTGTGATGAGAGTGTATATTACACTTAAAAATAATCGTTTTACAAAAATTTCATTTATTAACAATATGAATATTGATGAACAATTTTTGGACAGTTGTCAATTCATTTCTTGTCTTAAATGTCCTGTGGAATAGTGGAATATCAGGAATTGGAATTAAGTACAGCTCCTTATAATTTTGTCTCTGAGAGAAAATCAATTCTTATGTCACAAACCATATAGTAATTTATGACCGATTTTACCTCCTTCCTGATAAGGTGATGGCCAGTTTACTTGTACATTTTTACTGTAGTTTCATACATTGCTTCATCACTGTCCATTACAATGTGATAAAAGATCTTGTATGACTTGGCCCTGGTCAAAACCATAGGACTCAGTTAATGCGAAAACAGAATTGAAAATACTGACATTATTATTGAACACTTAAATATGCAAAATTAATTTCAAACTGAATGAATATTTTAAAAAGTTGTGAAATTCACATCAGAACATGGTCATGTCTGTTTTTGATAAATGAACCATATTGCATTCTTGTTTCCAAAGCCTTGTTAGTTTGACAATGAAGTAGAAAAAATATTAGCACTTCTTTAATTTTTTTTTTTCGTTGAAACTTTATATAACTGGTTAACAATTGATTAATCTGCTTACACCTGTATAGAAAAAACATTGAAATGGATGAAATTGATTGAAAGATTTGTACATATGTATATCCATACAGGTATAAGTTAGCTAACTAGTCTTTCAACATAAGACTGTGGTGATTTATGAGTGGTCTGTTGCCAAAGGGATATACTACTACACATTTCTGTGTTAACTTAGGGCAGCTCCTCGCACCTTAGTCTCACCTGAGGCATCTGTCACACCTGTAACAAGATTTTACTTTACTGTCCTATACACAGAATTGTCTAATAATACAGACTTCCATTCCAACAAAATCATATATATTTGAATAAAATGGATTCAGATATATTAATTATCATCACTTAAGTTATATTTAGTCAAGTGGTGGTTGAGTTTTAAAAAATTGTAGTTTTGAATTTACAAAATATTAGCTTTTTTACTTTGGTTGAATAGTTCTATTTTTATATTGGTGAAGATTGCTTCACAAATACATGAAATGTAATTTGAATTTTTTTTTAAGCAGGCAAGTATTTTTCTTCTTGTTTTCCTTTCTACCTGAGATATATCATTATAGTTGTGAGTGGTCGTCCTGACATGTCCCTATATGTGACATTCAGAATCTTATACCAATAATTCCTTGATCAGATTGCACGATCAATCCCCGACTGCCGAGACAACTTGTGGGCAGATGTCAATATCTTGTCGTGACCTGGATATTAATATAGATGATGTTTATTATTGATGACGCGGATTCCGGGCGACTCTGACACTACAAACTATGGCCACATAAACATCAGTGTAGATTGTATCAGAGGCATTACTCTGTCATGTTCTACCAAAATTTACAGCAACATTTCAATTCAGCGATTTGGACAAATTTCTGAATTGTTATACAGACTTTAAAAATTTCTGATTACTACTTTCAAGAAATGTAAATTATGGTGATTGGAAGCAGATTGTCTACCAGAAAAAGAATGAAAGTGCTTGCTGTGTTTATCTAAAAATAAACCCATGTCAGTTGAAATCTCAACAAAACAGCATTTGTTGTCAAGTAATAAGCTCACCTTCTGACTAAATGGTGACATTGAGTCAGGGTAATGTGTTGACTTCCTGGTTTTTTTTTACATAATACGGTATTGATTTCAAGAAGCCCAGGTCTGGTAAAAAGCCCATCCATAACCATAGCTCTATAGTAATTTTCCCTGTTAAAATAAACCCTGCAGTCCCTGATTTTGAGTTTTGTCATGTCTCCTCCAGTTATTGAACGAAACCTACGATGTTGCAGGATTTAACTGTACATACAGATAACACTAGAGCGTATTTTCTGTAACTGGATTGATAAAGCAGTGGACTGGTCAGCCAGCTGGAGATCACAGGTTTTATCTCCATTTTCAGTCATGACAATAGAGTACATGTATTAAGAAATAAGTCTCAGTTTTACTAGAAATTATCATGTGTTACCTGTCCTTAGATAATACATACCTTTTGTAATCTTATTCCCAGTGGTAACCCAAACAAATGTAAAGTTATACTTGGATGTCAGAAAACACAGATTTTTTTAGATTTTTTATTACGATGAAAGAGTACACTGTCAGATTTGATAGGATGGCATTACCGGTAAACAGAAGGGACGTATCAGTCAGGTTTAACACTAAGTAGCAAACTGGGAGGTCGGTATTACATATTCTTGCACCAAATGAAAATTACTTTCAAGTCTGAAGAATAGGTGTTTGAAATGCGATTTATCAGCTAGTTGTGAATCTTAGGATGTGGTTCAAATTATATATCGGAAGTTCACTTCATCATCTGTCCATTAGATCTAAGGGTCACTTCAGCCGGCAATTGGTCATCTATAGATAACAGCATGGACACAATCACTGAAACATATCTCCACTAAGTAAACACTCGCCGGTGATTAGACCGCTCAAATGTGTTGGGCTGGGATTCTTGAATGGTGAACCGAAGCGATGATATTTTTCCATTCAGGTAGTTCGTGGGTTGTGCTTCTGTGTGCTGATTTCACCCTGTAGAACTGTGACTCAATCAGGTAGAAACACCGGTAGTGAATCTCACCTCAACTTACCTGGAGACTCTACTGTTTTAGACAGTTATAAATGTTTAAGAGGCTTCTCAAGGATATTCTTGAGAAAAAACGAAGAACAAATTTCAAATTGATAATCTTTTAGTTTAATCGGTGACATCATTTGAATTTTTGTTAATATTGTTCAGTTGATAATGTGAAAATCTCATTCTGTTAGACAAAGAAATATCTAAATATTTGTCTGATTATGTAATGGTGGTTTGTGACTGATGGCAGTATTTACCCCTAAGGGGGCCCCGCACTCAGTGTGTCTATATGCAAAGTGTATATATGTACTTGTAGTAAGACTGCGATCATTTGGTCAGTGTTACAGATTTACCTGTAATAAACAGACAGGTGTAAATCAGCACACCTGATGGACAACTACTTATAATCAACATCTGTTGTGTCTATTTCAAAAGGAAATGTATCAATGAGGTCTTTTTGGTAATGAGAAGTGTATTAGCCGTGAGTGGCTCTACACAGTGTGTTTGTATGTAGCAAAAAAGCAAGGGCGGCTCGCGCGACAGGGATCATATCGACGAGATGGACGTTAATTTGATTATCTGTGTAAAGTATTGATAAACATGGCTTCTGTAAACAAATCATCTGGAACTAACAGGACATTTACGTCCTCAATTTTCATCACAGTGGGTAAGTTCAAATCTCTAATTTACAATTCTATAACTTGACACTCAAATATTTGAAAGTTTTGTTTGTCAATAAGTAAACGTTTAATGTGTTGATAGTTCACATAAATTTTCCGTTTTGTTGTTTATTAAGATTACCTGTAGTTCCACAATAAGATAATATTGTTACATCAGTGTTTTTACAATCTGTTAGTTTTTAGTATTTGTACAAAAGATTTTTATGTGTAATCCTGCTGGTACGCAGCGACTAGCGTTACCCTATGAGGTCACACCCCCTCTCTGTCTTACAAGTACCCGCTATATTGACAAAACTTACTCAAAGTCGATAAGAAAACCTAACTTAGATACTGTTCAAAACACTTAATGTGTCAGCACCTTTGTATATGTACCTGTATCTACCTAGTCTCCACTAGCATACTCTCAGTTTACATTAAAAAAAAAAGATTCAAAAATATTTCAAAAACCTAGAAAATATGAAGTTTGGATATTCGGAAATGGTTCACAGTAAAATCAACGAATTTCATTTTCATTTCCAGCAGATGAAAATTTACAAAACTAACTGCAAGCTGACAAATAGTTTAAGTATATACTTGTACATGTACATCTATGAAATTGGGAAAGGATGCAGGTGCTTCAAATATTTCATGACAACCATGATAATGCAAAATCAAGATTTATCATTTTGTGTAAATACATGTAATTGACATGATAATACACAAGTAAAATACAATTTTGATTTTATTCAAATATAATTACATTTAAAATGGGACGACTTGTGGTTTTATAAAACACATGTCAGTTTATCAGGTAAATTCAATTCTTATCACATTCAGCAAATCAACTCCATTCCCTTTAACTACCAAAATTAAATTCAGAAAAAAAAAAATTAAATACTTATCACCAACAAGTTATCTTGAATCTATAGTTTTTCTGTCTTTCTGATTAATATTCAACTGAAATAAAGTCATACATTATGATAAATGACACTAGAAAAGTCAAACTTTTTTTCAAACAGGGTCATGCTTTAATGTAATTGTATGGTCTGGTTATTTATAGCTGTGTCCCCATTGATCACTGTTTCAAGTTATTCCGCCTTTGTGTGGAAAGAATAGATTCTGATATGGTTTGTCACCCGAAGGTATTTCTGACCGCGTTACCTGTAGGTTTTTTTTAACAAGTCATGTTACGTCACAAAGAGATAATTTGGCTGGTTAGTTCGCCATTGTATTGATGCAATAAGCTTAGGTCATCACTTCGGTATTTCCTGCAAATATTACTTGTGCGTTTCAAAGTTGATATGATAGTGTATTATTATGTTCTCTGTAATGTAATTAGGCTTCAATGAGTTTAAATTTAACAAAAATTTCATTTTAAGTATCATACATTGGTACAGATGTCATGTTTTAAGGATGTATCTGGTATATGGATTTTGTGATGAAAATCTTAACATGACATAAAACCCTTGATTTTCTACTAGATTTCCACTCATTAACAAATGCTTGTTTAATTGTCTCGCTTCATTTCTTTCTCTTTCGCCTAATTTTTTACATCTCTTTTTTAAAGCAAAAAAATTTACCATAAGGATGGTTAAAGAGAGGGTTAACTTTACAAAGAATAGTGTTTACCTTGATCAGAGATGACAAGATGACTGCACAGAGATTCCATTTGAATTTTCTATCAAGGATTCATGTAGATTTAATGGACATTTTTCAATAAATAAAATTTTCAGTAAAGAAGAAAAGTAATGAATGGATATCTGAAAGTTTGAATGAAACTTTAAAGATGGTTACCTAGGGCTTGATATTTTGATTACTTGTGGTTGTCATGGATACAGCATTACTCACACCACAACAAATATGAGAAGAGTTTTAATTGTTCATAATTCACTTTAAAACATAAATTCTTTTCATTATTTTTTTTACAGAGAAGTTTAAAGACTCAGAATTAGGTGACAGTGTATTAAATAACTTGGTGCTATCTGTTTAAGAGAATTCTATATACATCTATGTGTTTTTGTCAATGTGACTATATATCATTTTTATAAATAATTTAGGTAAAGACTATCTTTCATCTCACCTCTGCCTACTTTTAATGTCCATAAACCTTTTTTATCACCATCATCCTGATTCAAATCACACTTTTTAGTGTCATTGAAGTAGGCCATCACTTGATGTATTTTAGTGACATTTGAATACAACTGCCATGAACAACTCGGTAAATCTATATTTAGACTGACACCTCTGGTGCAAAACTGTTTTTCATGATGGAAGAGTTCGGTTGTTTTCAACTTTTGTAGGTCATTTGGAAGCTCAAAACACACATGATAATGAAGAACCAGTTTTTATATACTGCACATATCAAATAGTACATTTAGGTGTGTGTTATCACATTGCTTTAGGGGACAAGTCATTATCTGCCCAAGAGATGTTTTAAGTAATGACTGGTCCCTTGCAGCTACAAGCTTCCTGTCAATGTGAGGGATACTGTCATCACATCTATAAGGTCACCTGGTACAGTTTGTAAAGTCCCCAACTGAGGTTTTAGATCAGAGATTTCTAGATCTATATTGAATAAATGTTTGATGTACTGGACTCATTCTAATTTCCTGACATAAACTTTTGATCAATGTCATTTGTGTTGGAAGCCATGAGGATCTTGTTTACTGTATAAATTTTACCTGAAGTCATGGTGTCTGAGACAAAACATCTCTAAACAGAGATGAAAGAGAAAACTTGACACAGGACATTAAAAAAGACTTTGTTAGCATTTCTGCAGGATTGAAAAAAGTTTGGAAGGACTTACTACAAGACATGAGGGAGATAAAATATTTTCACCTGCCATATAATTCATCATCAAAATATCATTGAATGAAAAAATTGACGAGAGCATGATTTACAAACAAGAGTTTTATTCATTGATAATTCTGATGGTAGAATATTTACAATTATAGTAAATGATACACGTCTGAACTAGATATATTTAATCTGATTAGATTAGTATGTGTGCACACATCAAATCCACCTCCAGCAGTGCTTCACTATTTTATCTGATAATATAATATTATCAAGGATGTTGTGTTACATTGTTATACTAAATACACAGGATGTGTTTACATGGTAGATGTTTGTGAAATATCATAGGTTTAACTTCCCAAAATTTTGGTATTACATGTGCTATGCATATTGTATAGGTAAAACTTCAACAAGTAAATTAAAAATTTACTTCCTATTATGGAGGATACCTAAATTTTCGTCTGAGTTGAGTTGTATCTGTCAGAGGGAGCCAGTACTTATAGCTTCGTGTTCCAGACAGAATCTGATAACAATTTGATTTTATTGAATACCATGTCACAGTTTTACATATTTTTATTGGTGAAAAGTAAATCGATTTTGTAACAACACAGATTTCATGTTTCACTGAAGTTTTATCAACATTTTCACCACAGACATGAAATCAAAAAGCAACCGACAAGAGGTGTTGATTTCATGCTGTCAATAATTTATATCTTGGACAGAGATCTGAAATGAGCATTTGATGTTGTGTACAATACATGGCAACTGTTTGTTGTGACCATAAAAATGTCGTTCAGAGGTTTTTGTGATGTGAAATGAAAATTTTGATTCTTGTACAGGGCTCTCGATCTGCCAGATTTGGAGCCGATATTCGGCTCCATTCCCAATGCAAAATGGTATCTTTTTTTCCCAATTTAAACCCCAAGTTTTCCCAATTCTAAGGAAAACAGCTATTTTTCCCAATTCTACGGGCCCGGGCCCCAGTCCCAAAATGGGGTGTGAGAGCCCTGTTGTATTTTAATCTGTTTTATCTTTTCATTTTTGATATTGTTTTAAGATTAAGAAAAAAATCACTCGTTTATGAGATATGTTATTTGGGTTGAAATTTGAAGTTATTGGAAGTTGAGCTTTTGTTATCTGATGTTATAGTAGGGTCAGAAAGAGGAACTGTAAGTCTACAACAATCTGTAAAGAAGATTAAATAAGTCTGCCACCAGACTACCTTTATAATCACGTGTGCCACTATTTCTGATACACAATACATATGTACTGTAGGGATCAATAGCAGAATAAAAACATTGTTACTTCTCTTCAGAAACAATTTCCGCCTTCTAAAGTTTACTCTAAGAGTGAAATGATAGAAGATGTTTTCAAAATCTCAAAACATGATAAAGATGATTCACACTTGTCCAATACCAAAATTTGAACCTGTACCAAGCAGGGTAACAGCCTGACTTGCTTTGTGTGTAAGGCAAACTTAATAAATTTTCTTTATTATAATCATTTCCTGCTTTCATCTATATTCATTTTGCCTTTTAAGATTCATTTCCCACAAATAACAGGATGTATAGTTAATAAAATATTCCATCTTACGTGTCTTAGGGTGTTTCTTCCTGTTAACATTTTTGAAATAAATTCTAATTCATCAGTTAGATAATTTAATTTGTGTTTGTTAAAATGAGTAAATAGTAAATAAAAAAGACCCAAATATCACACATTAAATATCTTACAGTGCTCTTTTGTAAAAGAGGTGCACTTCAATATACAAAGTAGCATGTGGCCTTCAGTCGTAGAAAAGGACAATTAGAGTATAGAAACAACAAAAAGGGTTGATTGTTTAAAAGGTTTTGTAAAATTCTGATATCATATAATGATAAAGACCTTCTTCTATAGCAAGGGTGGTGCCTGGTTAGTAATTACTCGGGTGGTACTTGGTTAGTAATTACTCGGGTGGTACCTGGTTAGTAATTACTCGGGTGGTAATCGGTTAGTAATTACTCGGGTGGTACCTGGTTAGTAATTACTCGGGTGGTACCTGGTTAGTAATTACTCGGGTGGTACCTGGTTAGTAATTACTCGGGTGGTACCTGGTTAGTAATTACTCGGGTGGTACCTGGTTAGTAATTACTCGGGTGGTACCTGGTAAGTAATTACTCGGGTGGTACCTGGTTAGTAATTACTCGGGTGGTACCTGGTTAGTAATTACTCGGGTGGTACCTGGTTAGTAATTACTCGGGTGGTAATCGGTTAGTAATTACTCGGGTGGTAATCGGTTAGTAATTACTTGGGTGGTAACTGGTTAGTAATTACTCGGGTGGTACCTGGTAAGTAATTACTCGGGTGGTAATCGGTTAGTAATTACTTGGGTGGTACCTGGTTAGTAATTACTCGGGTGGTACCTGATTAGTAATTACTTTGGTGGTACCTGGTTAGTAATTACTCGGGTGGTAGCTGGTTAGTAATTACTCGGGTGGTACCTGGTAAGTAATTACTTTGGTGGTACCTGGTTAGTAATTACTCGGGTGGTAGCTGGTTAGTAATTACTCAGGTGGTACCTGATTAGTAATTACTTTGGTGGTACCTGTGTTTACATTACATGTAATCTATCTGGATTTAAACTTCTTCTCATTGTCCGGCCATCAAGGGAGATGATTGGTCATTCAGGGATAAGGCTCTTTGACACTTTGTATAGATTTGTGATATCTTGCCAATCAGATGAGGGATTACAAGAGGATTAGGAGATTATCCCACCTGGATATGCAGACACACATATTAAGGTTCAACTGTTGTAAAATATTTATAGTCACAATTGGTCGAAGATACAGACAAAAAGAGTATACATTTAATATGGAGGTGGGGTGGAGGTTAGGGGTGGTCACAGGTGGACGATGATGGGAAGGGATGAGTAAGGGTTAGGGTAGATTGGAAGACAAAAAATATGAGGATGGGGGAGATGGAAACATTGAGGTCGGGAAGAGGGGAGCACTGTCACAAACAGATGAGACAGACAGAAGGTGAGACAGAGGAGGGAGACATGGGGGCTAATGGAACAGACAAAGAATTTGGAAACATGGGGTGATAGAGATCTCATAGTGGAAAGCTAGATAGGAGTCATTCCCCTCTGTGTTTCCAATGCTGGTAGTAACAGTAAATATTTGTACCTTCTTGATATATCACAAACTCCTGTTATCTCTCAAAAGAACTGAATCAAAGATTATATAAATTAATTTTTCATCTGAATTTTATGATAAATTCTTTTTGGAAAGTGTGACACATTGACAGTTTGAGTGTTGATTTTCCTGATCAGAATTTATGACAGTCACTCGTTTCCGTGATAACATTTAGTGGGTATTGTACCAGTATAACCATTTTGTTTTATCTGAATCAAGATCACTTCAAACTTGAGTCATTCATCATAAACTGTAACTTTTCACTCTCTAAGAGCCAGTGCTCTTAATGACGAACATTATACCAGTATCTAAATAATTGCTATATAATGCTAATTAGTAATCACGCAAATATAAATACACAGACTTTCTGGTTAATCACACACCAAAAGGATTTTTGTGTGGTATGGATCCCATTTTGTGACACTGTAAAAATGTTCTTTCTAGAAACAAGCTCCCACAGTGTGACAACTGTCAGACTGGTGTTTTATAATTTTAGCGTTTCATTTTAAGATTTTACCTGTAGGTTAGACTTTGATTTGTCTGTGTAAGGGCGTTGTACTCCGTAATCTTCTTACTGACGAAACCAAACTCTTGACAGGATATGCTTTTGCAAAGTATGTCAACACGGATTTGTCAATTCTCCACATACAAAGCATTATTGTCATTATATATGTGACTATTATTGATGAGTACGAAACACCAAAACTTGAAAATTTTGTTTGTTCATTGAAAGTTGAAAATTGATAAATGACATATTTGAATTAATCAAGATCTAAAATTTCATTTCATATAAAAAATCTGCTTACACCCCGTTGTCAGTGTCACGCTGTGACCTTGAAAGCGTAAAGTTAAAGATATATGAGACTACTATGGTGGTACGCTTTTGTCAGGACGGCAAAGAAATTTAAATTTATTGAAGTTTGAGGAATGAAATGTAGATTATGTGTTTACAAACAGCTAAACACAAGGTTTGTCTGTACCCCATATCTGAGATGCCTTGAGAAATTTCATTCTTCAAGGTGACTTTATGAAATTAGATCATAGTCCTTCAGTGTTTGAATAGATGTAGCCATATTGGTATCCAACGTAAGTTTGTTATCAGACTTCAGTTCAAATTACATAGCAACCAAATAACTCCCGGATGTCTTCTGAAGTTCAGCTTAATCGGAAACTAGAGGTTAGATTTTTTTTATGACGTTAATTATATTTGTACTTGTGTCATTCATGAACCTACCAAATTACATGTATTAATGATATTCAGGCCTTATGGTACCATTATCTTAATAAATTACTACTAATTAAAATGTTCATTATACCTGTGATGTTCAGACAGGTGTACATTGTGTGACCTAGATATTTCTTCTCTAGTATATTGTTACCTGTATAAGAATCCAGGTAACATTGAATATATGGGGAGTTTATTTTGGGGTGTTTTTGTCTCAATTGGGGAAGAATTTGAGGTCTATACTAACTATGGTTTCAAAAGGAGATTATTGGGGCAGTTGGTGTTTTAAGGGGAGATAATTTGTTGATTGGTGTCTCAGATGATTTCATTCTGTTTGAATTGGATCATGGGGATGAGAGATCGTTAGAAACAAGTTGACATTTCATTGGGGTAATACAAACATTCAAAAACTTTGGTAAGAATTTCCTTTAAGAGAGTCTGTGTGATTCAGTAGAACTGGTTGAGATGAAGAGTGCTTGAGCTAGGATTTGAAAGAAGGGGAGGATTGGGGTAGGTTGCTACTGCCCTGTCTGCTGTCTGTTCAGAGAAACTTGTAGTGTGCTTACCAGTCATTACTATTCTGATTTTTCAGATTTAATCTCGCCAGACTACAGTCTCCAGACTTTATTAACTGCGGGGACAGAGATATCAATTTATCATTTTAAATTTGATTAAGGTTAAATGTACAATCAGTTTAAGAATAATGGCTTGAATGGTGTATTGTGTCACTTTTGTGGTTAAATCCTTATCAATTTATTCAAATTTAAGATCATCCACTCTTTGTTAATATCATTTGATATGATAGAACTCACAAAAATATTTGTCAAACTTTGAAGAGTAGAGATTGACCTCCTAAATTCTAAGCTCGTTCTGAATTTCACGGCGTTTCGTTTTGTCACTGATGTCATTTATACATTTCATATTTACATATCGTTTATACATGCCATGAAGAGGTGTATTAACAGGTAGATAGACGAGTATAAGGAAAATATTAGATGTGCATCCAACCGTGTCTACAATGAATTTGAAGTCTGTCCTTTTATTTTCGTATATTTATAACTAGAGGGTGAAAAATAAGCAAAGGTATTTAAATAAAAAAATTCTGTCAAATACACACACGTTGAATAAGAGTAAAGGTGTATGTGATTCAAGGTTGTGGTTGGAGGATGATCAGGGCTAATCTGCGAGTAATTGGCTGTCTGTCATATAAAAGACCCAAAATTTTGACCCAGAGGACTTAACAACATATAGATATGAAGTAAATGTGGTTCGGATTTAATCGCTTACTGGGATTTTACATCTTGGACACGTAATGGTCTTTTAACGATGGAAACAACAGGTGAATTTTTTTCCGAAAGATATCATATTTTTATTTTGTATGTGTTATTGATATAAAAAAATTATTTAAGTTGTAGGTGAATTTATTGTAAATCTGACGATGTAAACGAAAACAGGTGGTAGAGAAATTTCCATGGTGTATATATTTATAAAGTTGATAGCTGTTTCAAAATATTTTAGTTTAGTACAAGCAACTTGTCAATTTTTTTTTTTATTTTTTAAAAGTACAAAATGTATGATGTTTATATATTTACTATTTGAAATTAGAATTGTGCAAATTTAAGATCTAAATCTTCAGTGATACTTATAACCTTTAATGTATATCACACTTTAAGAAATTTCTAGCCTTTGTATCAACACTTGAAAACCAAAATGGTTCTTAAGTTTTGAACGTTCAAAGGTTTAGGACTACTCAAACATCAGGTCAAACGATCAGGATATGGAAAAAAAACATTGTTGATGTGTGTCTGTCCCAGAAGAATTCAAGCTCATTAATAACCTGACTCTGAGTCTGAAGTGTTTCAATGATCCAGATTTCATTACTTTTCCTGATATCAATTGTGTAGATGTATCTTGGAGATCAATTTACCTGGGAGAACGGGAAGAAAATGTCAAATATTGATCCGAGAGCTCCAAAGACCTCTTAGCAGAGCGTGATATTGAATACAGGAATATCATATGTTCTGAAAGTACTTAAAATTTTGTCACGTATACATAAAGATTTTTTGGTTTCAGTGGAATCTAAATAAGGGTTTAACCTTTAAAATATTTCAGAATGTCTGTTTAAGTAATCTGGGATTAAATACCTGGATTTGTTAGTCCAAGAATGTAAAAGATTGCTTCCAATTTTCTACATATCAAACAAGATGACAGGCAGCCACACTGTGGAATGCTAGGAGAATGAAAGTACATATGTGTTAAATATGATGTAGCTGAAAAATCATCTCCCACCACTAACATTCTTATATCTCCTTTGGGATAGGCTCAAATTTGGAAATAGTTTAAAATATGGATGGAAAAATGATTGCCATTAAGCTGTTGATTGAAATACCTTAAAGAAAAGCAAGTATAAAAAACCAATTTTCAGTCAAAAGAATTTCCATGCCTTGACACGGAGTTGTGTGAGAAGTTAATTTAGAGCTAAAGGTGAGGATTTTCTTATTATCAAGGTAGTGTTGATATCAAACATTTTGTATACATGATACAAAGTTGTCCCACAAAAGGGGCGGGGCAGGGGGTGGGGCAAGGGGTGGATGTACATCACCTCTGATACTTTTAAACAGACCGCGCCTCTTTGATCAGACTTGTCCATTTCCAGTGATGGCAAAAGAGGGAACTAAAACTGAACAGATTGATATCAATTTATACAAGCTCCTGAATTTTACACTCTGTTTCTGCATTTCCACAAAACCTCTCAACAATTTTATTGGCTTTGTTCAAAAACATCTAAAATTTATTTCAAACTAGCACATATTATTTCCACATAGAGTTGAGCATTCCACACTCATGCATTTCACTCACTTTGGCTAAATGTATGCTTGGAATCAAGCATACACTATGTAGGTCAGTGGTAGTATGCTCCACACTGGTCATTTATCTGATGAAGTTGGCCATTTCAGTCATCGAAGTGTCACACTCTCATCCTGTATTGGTTGTGTTATAAGGACTTCTATTCTATTGACATTACCAACCTGAGAAATCATTCCCAAACATCAAAAATCAAACAATTTCTCTGTTTCTGTTATATTGAACTATAGGAAGATTTCAACAAAAAAATTATAACATTTGCATGAAAATAGAAAACCTGCATTTCGGTTTGAAATACTCCTTTTCATTTCTAACATTCAGGAAGTTGTAGAAACATGGATGATGTAGTTCGCATAGAATTTATTTGTCTGTCCTCATTTATAATATTAGTTGTGGATGTAAGCATGTCTGTTTCATTTTTCAATATTTGATCAATAAAACAGTTCACACCTGTATTTTTATGTTTACGTGTTGTCATATTTTACCTGAATACCTGTTGCTTACCTGGTCAATATTTGTGTCGTTACAGGTGGAAGTCTGGCCCGCAGTGTAACTGATGACCAGAATAATGCAGGTAAATTTTTTTATATAATTTCTTGTACATTATTTAAGTACGGTATTGACGCCTGTACAATATCACTGCTCTGTATGTATAATTTGATTCATTCGTGTATAAATTATGTATTGATTTCAAGCTGATAAGCACCCAGGATGCTTCACACTTCAGGGAATTAAAACTTCCAACATTATCAAATCAGTGATACTAAGTGGGAGATTTTGGTGAATGGAAAGAATAAATTACAGGATATCAAGTGATTATAGGCGTTTAAGGGAACTGGGTATTTATGATATCAAATGTGGTACAAGAATTTACTATCTCACATACCAGAAAAGAAGTTATAACATGCAATAAATTAAAATTTTCTCTGATAGCTGAAATTGTTCTTCATAAAGCGGATATGAAATATTGTAATGTAGCCCAGATATTAAGAAATTAACCTAATTTATGTAATTGACAGCAAAAACGTTAATTAAGGAATATGAATTTCTGCAGTTTTCAAGGTTAAAGGTCACATATATTGTAAACACCAGTAATGTTAACATATAAGTGTAGATACACACTTGAAACCTGGCTTTGAATGAGGACTGGTTTCCTGCCCAGTTTGTTCTGGGTTTTGAGTGTTTATAATAATATTTTTTTCAAAACTTGATACAAGAGGGTTTTAAATAGATTTTAGATAAACTCATTTCCTATGATACATTGTGAAAGCTGAATGAGGACGTGTTTAAGGTGTATTATTCTAAATTGACAAAACCCTGGATAATAAAACTAACTGATATTTGGCCAATAATACTTATATATATTCATCTACGAATCTGACTTACATGAAACCTGACTTTAAGGACATTTGATTTTAAGAGTATCCTGTAATATAGAAAACCCTGACTTTAATGACATTCTGTAGTATACAGTAAAACCTGACTCTACTGACACCTGACTTTAATGACATCCTGTAATATACAGTAAAACCTGACTCTACTGACACCTGACTTTAATGACATCCTGTAATATACAGTAAAACCTGACTCTACTGACACCTGACTTTAATGACATCCTGTAATATACATTAAAACCTGACTCTACTGACACCTGACTTTACTGACATCCTGTAATATACATTAAAACCTGACTCTACTGACACCTGACTTTAATGACATCCTGTAATATACAGTAAAACCTGATTTTACCGAATCCTGACTTTAAGAAAATCTTGTTATATTCTGTAAAACGTGACTTCATCTGCACCTGAGTTTGCTGACACCAAATCTTATGGACATTCTGCAATATAGAGCCAAATTAATTTTTGTTACAAAAAATTCTTATCAGATTGTGATTTTTTTTCTTGTGGATCAAGAATATAAAACAGTTGGCAGCATTTATGTATGTCAATTTGGCAAAATTTTGTCTGAAATATATACATACCTAAATTCTTGTTTGGAGAACCAAACTTCTAAGCTTCTGACTTTGTCAGAATAGGTAAATTAGCCTTCTGGGCTAATTGCAAAAACAATTTGGTATGTAATAGGTATTAACAAATGTTTCACTGTTAAGATATTTACGATTCTTATCATTACCAATGGGTTGATGTCTGCCACCAAGTTTGATAAAAATTTATCGGGTACTGTTTGTATATATCAGACAGTTCTATCAGAAAGGCAAACAACCAGCATTTACTAGAGTCGGGGTATATAAAAGGTTAACTTCTATAAGTTAAAATGTTTAATATGATGAAAGAAAAATTTCAATAATTGTTAATAAGTCTTAGCGGCACCATTTTTTTTATTTGTTGCGTATTTTTGATCATTACTTTTTTGTATCTTTGTTACAGACCTTCAAGTCGATCCAGTCTCTAAGTAAGTATTCGCGACACGTCAGTGATAAAGGGGTTTATAGAATGTTACGTACATATCACAATATGTTCTGACATTGATTTTCTGAAATTGATTGTGTATTTATTAGGAACATATAGAAAGGTAGGCCTTATACCTTTGTACAAGGAAGACTTTGATAAAACTTTAACCTACATTTAGGCTGTGACATGTAACATATGTTTCTCAACCCCATGATTTAAAAAAAATGGCATAATCTCGAATAGATACCCCAATATTTAGGATGTGATCTGTTACACCAGCTATTTACTGAGGATGTATAAATAGGGTTTTATGATAAACTTCACACCCACTGGGCACTTTGAGGTTGAATTAATTAAATCTTTTACTGTTTCTGGTTTTGCTGATATTCGAAAAAAAATCTCTCATTTTTTTTTAACACCTAAAAAATTATGGACATAAACATTTTATTAACAGTAAATTTCAGACTAGGTATCCATAGAGATATGAAATCTAGCATGTCGTATATGTTACAGCTAGAAGTCAGTTAACATATAATGAAATATTTGTACAAATGGAAAAACCCAGGTTTCACTATCAAACACATAGAAAAAAAACCAACAAAGTTTACAAAAGATTTTAAAAGCAGGGGACTCATTTTTTAAACAAATTATGAATGACTGAAATTCAGCCATCAGAATCTTGTCAACAGATCAAACGTATAGATTTCGGGATTTTTTTAGAGTCAGCTTTTTGACAAATGAATGGTTATCGGTTTACAGTCGTACTAAAGGTTCAAGTGCTCCGTATCAGTAAACAAAATCGGACCACTACAAGCTTTAAAATTTGAATTAAATCAAAACTAAAAAAAATGTCTGGCTTAAAAAAATATCTGAGTTTAATGGTGGCCCTAATTATCAATTACTTGTTTTGTGATTTCAACTTTAAAATTTAGAAAAAATAGAATTGAACATTAAATACTAGATGATAATCTCAGCATTTGGTGTTTTTGTAAGATGTTCATTTGAGATTTTTAATTAATAGTGATAAGACAGACATACCACTTTGTCTACTGTTTTGAGAGGCTAACTACATTTTCTGCCTTTTACATGATGTCCTGTTTGATGTGGTTTGGTGTCTATATATGTATACAGTTTCTGTTAACCCTCTTGACCCAGCATTAGGTAATACTACACACTGGTGCAGTACAATAACATGTCACCTTCTTGATGAAACACTCCACTGGAGCTCCTTTCTCATTTCCTATTTTTTGTGAGAACAACTCTGTACCACTGAAAAATATAGTATTGTCCCTTTAATTAATGTCCAAGAATTTTAATTACAAATTACAGATTTTTTTTAATTATATTACTGAACTTGAATCTGTACCATAGAAATTCCAAATTTTGTTGCATTTGAAATATATCTTCATTTTGAAATATATTTTTGAAATGTTTCATTTTTATTGTAATTTGAGAAATGCAAAATTAGATTATCTCCCTTTATGAAGAGCTCAAATTAAAAGAGTTTAGATACACAAAGACTGTTTTCAGTACAAAATTGTACAGGTATTATTAAGACTGAAAGTTACTACATGAGCATACAAGTTCCAATGCTGTGATGGTGACTTAACTCTATGCACAATGGACTGCATTCTAAAATGTCTTTGTTTGGTGAAATGTATGCCGAGCAATCTAAACAAAGACAAAAGACACTCCTAATTTTCTGCCTTAGGTTACATGATCATAGCGTCCCCAAACTCTAAAACATTCTTCAATCCTTTTAAAGTATGCAATCAAAATTCCTTGATATAATTTATCACAACACATGTTAAGTAGTGTTAAATGTGTTTTTAAAAATCTTTTCAAAATTGTGTGTGATGTTACAGGAACAGTTACGTTTCTTGGTTTATGATTTATAAAAAACCTATCAGCATTTAAAAAATAAGTAGCATGCCTGTGTGATTTTCAGTAATGTTTGTGTAAAGTTGCAGGTTTTAACATTCTGTCAGAATTTTTCTGTAATCCATGAACACCTTCTCACCTTAACCTTAATTGATTCAAGAGACACAAGCCAATTTTGAACAGGTTTAAAGAGATAGAATAAAAAATTTAACATATAAATTTTAGATTTATAAAACTAACTTTATGTGACAGGAAACTAGTCAAAGACAAGAAATCTGTGAAAGAAAAAGAAAAGGTCCCAGAGTTTATTGTAAAACCACGACGTCAGTTTGTCAATGAAGGCCAAACAGCGAAATTCAAGGCTTCGTACGATGATACGCCACAAACCAAACTCACCTGGAGTCGAACTGATGGGGACGCCCTGTCATCAGGTGGTAAATACAAGGTGAGTCATACAGCTGGGTAGACTATAGCACCTGTGAAAGATAGAGCTTTTGTTGTAGCAAATAGATAATCATCACGCAGCTATTATGTTGCATAGTTTATTTTTAAATCAGTTAAGTAACTTGAAGATTTATTATTTAGATTTATGAGGAGAATGACTTTCATTGGCTGGAAGTGCGTGATGTCACAAGTGAAGATTCTGGGAGCTACACGTGTATGATCAGGAACTCTGTCGGCAGCAACAAAGCCGATGTTGATCTAGATGTATATGGTGAGTATATACTCGGGTTGTTTGATAGAAATGTTTATATGGAGTATGAAATACACAAGGTACTACACAAATGTGAAGATACTCAAGATTTTGGACCAAAATTCTTGACAGAAGAAAGTAAATAGAGAGATGTCATATGTCAGGAAATGCTATAGACAAATTAGGAAAAGGATATGAAAGAAATCAGTCTTCAGATGAATGTTGTGCAGTTGTGTGGTGTACGTAAAATGTTTACCCATGAAATGGATATCTTATGTTTAAACAAGGTAAGAAAGAGCTCATATTTTGCAGTAAGGATAAACATATCCTTTTATAGGAGGATAAAATGGAACAAAGACATGCCACAACAGACAGAAAAAGATTGATGTAAAATTTTACTTTCTTGTGTATTCAGCAATAAGCCCATGTCTGGTAATAAGCCCATCCCATCGTTGTTCAGTAGAAATAAGACAACTCCCTTACTTTTAGTCAGAAGTTGTATGATGGCCCCTGAGCTTCAGTGGGTTAAATATGCCTTGTTAACTGTAAGTCATTCAAAAGATTCTTATTCTGTATTATACACATGTAACAAACTTCTGGTTACATATATTTGATATTTATTAAATCTCATTTTGTGTTCTGTATAAAATCTGACACTATATATCTCTAACCATTGAAATGTCATAATTGGGGTATTTAGAAAGCGTGACAGGTGTTTCTATTGCAGTTAACCAATAAATTCAATATATAAATATATTTTACATGTAATAACTCCACCCAATCAATTTGTGATAATGCTCCCTACATTTTTTTTTTCAGAACAGTTAAAAACTTATCTGTCATGATATTTGTTTAAATGAATTTCATTTCAAGTTTTTAAAAAAGTATGCAAATAGTGTACGAGAGGTCAATAAAGCATGCTGTATGAACAGGACATTCTTACATGTTTAACCTTCCCAAAAGGTAGTCATTCAAACATTATGATGTCATTAGCAACAGATGATTCAACATATACCTGTATTTGTCAGCAATTCACAACCTGTCCTCCCACCTGGATTTTATAATTCGTTTGTCAGTATCTGTCGACTCCGTAGTTAAATTGTCTGTTCACCTGGAGAGCTTAATGCTGAAATTTTTCACTGTGCAGGTATATTTCTACAAAATTCATGATTCATATTTAAATTATTTAGAAAAAATTTTCAGTATTTCGACCGACAATAAGTATAGAATAATGTGATTTTCTGACAGAAACAAATCTTGTGTGACTTGAAATGACAATGAATTTCCTGGGCAACTAGATTTTGTGATTGTGTGTGATTTCCAAATATCAGAAATTCATGAAAATATTTGTCAGAAATTGAACAGGATGGTATTTTACACTGATATCTAAATCATTAAGCTACACTGCACTAATATACATGAACACAAGAAAGGTTAACAATGTGTGATTTTTTAAAACTTGTATGATTTATATGTTTTTTTGCCTTAAATTCAAATGTTCCATTGATTACAGTGAAACCTAAGACCACCTCGAAGAAAAGTGGCTTCGTGGCGCCCAAAGTTGACATTCCGCTTAACGACCTTGTTGTTTCTCCTGGAGACAAAAATGTCTCCTTGGAATGTAAATTCTCAAGTAAGTGTTGCTAATATCAACCTAGAACTTAACATTGTTCCTTCATTAATTAAAATAAATTTATAATTCTCCTTCCCACTGGGTGTTTTACTAGCTTATATGTAGACAGTAAAGTTATGACTGTTGTGTTTCATACTTATTATGACTCTCGTAAATTTACTACTGTAAAAATAACATATACCTGTGAGAGATAATTATGAGCTTTTTTTATCTGATATGTTAAATAAAGGATTTTCATAACTAGACTTACTGTAAAACGTTTTGGTTTAGGATATCTCCATCATTTTGGTTTCTGGTCTTTGATAAATCAGGAACTGTTTTTTCCGAATAAAAAAACAAAACATATTTTGGCAATTAAATGTATACTACAATATATAGTGTATCTTGTGTACTGTAGATACGGGGAATAATGATAAATTGTTTTTACAGATTTAATTATACATTTGTTAATTCATATTTATGCTAATTGCTGCAGGAGGTAAGATTTACCGATCTATGATATGCAAACGCCTTGGTTGAGAATCTTTCTTGATATTGAAGTAAACACATGCAGACAGAATATTCAACACAGAAACAATTTTCTGTATTTCTGTTGTCAGATGCTATAGATGCCTCTGCAACTTGGTACAAAGATGGCCGTCTTGTGACATCAAGTTTCCTGACAAAACAATCATTTGATGGACGCCTGGCTCGCTTAGTTTTGACTCGTGTGGCCTCAAAAGACACTGGAAAATATCAGTGTACCGTTACCAACACTGGTGGAGAGGCGAAAACATCTGGCTCTCTCACAGTGTCTAGTAAGTACCTAGCTTAATGGTATGTTGGGGGTGACGGGGGAGAGGACATGTCTGTCTCATAGTGTCTAGTAAGTGCCTACCTAAAAGGTATGTTGTAGGGGGTGGGGTGGACATGTCTGTCTCATAGTGTCTAGTAAGTACCTACCTTAATGGTATGTTGTAGGGGGTGGGGTGGACATGTCTGTCTCATAGTGTCTAGTAAGTACCTAGCTTAATGGTATGTTGTAGGGGGTGGGGTGGACATGTCTGTCTCACAGTGTCTAGTAAGTGCCTACCTAAAAGGTATGTTGTGGGGGGTGGGGTGGACAGGTCTGTCTCATAGTGTCTAGTAAGTGCCTACCTAAAAGGTATGTTGTGGGGGGTGGGGTGGACAGGTCTGTCTCATAGTGTCTAGTAAGTACCTACCTTGATGGTATGTTGGGGGTGGCGGGGGAGAGGACATGTCTGTCTCATAGTGTCTAGTAAGTACCTACCTTAATGGTATGTTGGGGGTGGCGGGGGAGAGGACATGTCTGTCTCACAGTGTCTTCTAAGTACCTACCTAAAAGGTATGTTGTCTCATAGGGGGTACCTAAAAGGTATGTTGTGGGGGGTGGGGTGGACATGTCTCATAGTCTCCTATAGGTATGTTGTGGGGGGTGGGGTGGACAGGTCTGTCTCATAGTGTCTAGTAAGTACCTACCTTGATGGTATGTTGGGGGTGGCGGGGGAGAGGACATGTCTGTCTCATAGTGTCTAGTAAGTACCTACCTTAATGGTATGTTGGGGGTGGCGGGGGAGAGGACATGTCTGTCTCACAGTGTCTTCTAAGTACCTACCTAAAAGGTATGTTGTGGGGGTTGGGGTGGACATGTCTGTCTCATAGTACTTACCTAAAAGGTATGTTGGGGGGGGGGGGGGGGGGGGGCAAGGGGAGGAACTTTCGGTATCACAGTGTGTTGGAAGTACCTACCTAAAAGGTATGTTGTGGGGTAGGGGTGAACATGTGTGTCTCATAGTGTCTAGTAAGTACCTACCTAAAAGGTATGTTGGGGGGGGGGGTGGGAAGGGGAGGACATGTCTGTTTCACAGTGTCTAGTAAGTGCCTACCTCAAATATATCAGAGGAGAGGTAGGGTGGGAGGGGGTTGACTGTAGAGGGGAGGACCTACCTCAAATGTATCAGAGGAGAGGTGGGATAGGGTGGGGGTGGGGGGGTTGACTGTAGAGGGGAGGACATGTCTGTCTTACTTACAGTGTAAAGTAAATACCTTCCTAGAAAACATCCAAACTCCTAAATTAGAATCATATGTTTCACTATATGGCTTAATATTTAAACTGCTTTTACCCTGAATATATAATCTTGTTTCAGATTACTGCAGATTTATTAATTTTGGAGTGTGTTTTATTTTCCTTGGTCATTTTGAAATATAACCATGAACATAATCTATACTCAAATTGATATTTTTTATTTTTATTACTTTGATTTGAATTTTGAGAATTACTAGAATTTGTGTATATTATTTATCAACAAAATCTGGTGTTCATGAAAAAGAATTATTTTGCAAAACCATAAAATTGGAGCCTATAAAAACATGATTGTTTGGTATTGATAGAAAACTTGAATAATGAAAAAAAGAAGTTGTTTGCTGTTTCAAAGCATTGTAGAACAAAGTTTACTTTAATTCAAAATTTTATTTGAATTCTTCAGAAATGTTAGTGTTTGACTCTTTTGTGTACTAATATGTACATATCAATGACATTAGATTAATTCTTATTTATATTTAAGATTGTAACACTTTAAAATTCAATAAATATCCAACGAACATTGATACTTCAATACATCTGAACATTTGTCAATATGTAGAAAGTTCTTATAAATAGACATTGAATGGTTATGGTCTGAATGAGTCAAATCATTGTAACAGGTCAGATGACCTCTCTATCAAAGGCCAGTGTTATTGTATACATACATGTATAGGTACTCATTAAGTCACTCTATTACAGCCAGGATGGTGTTCCTAACCCATTGTGTCAAATTTTATTGTCGTAAACCGATGGAGTACACCCATTGGACTCCGGAAATAAGCCCTTCCATTACATACCCTAACCACAAAATGCTTCAGATTTTTTCCTTTCATAAAACTTATCAACTTTGACGCCTTGAGTGTGAAGGACTTGTGCTTTGCTGCAACACTTACTTATGATGACAAAGTCTTAGTGTGCATTTGTTTGGAATTATATAATGTCGTTTATTGACATATGAATGCAGTTCATTTGTGTATTATTCAGCTATTGACAATTGTTTACGTTATTAAATGTAAAACTATTATATAATGTGTTGTCCACTTAGGACTTCTTGTGATTGAAACCTGTGGACAGTTTGAGAATAGATGTTATTCCTGTGTGACATATAATTGTATTAAGTAGATATCTGGAATAGCAGTGATGTTTTATATATTTTAATATACAAAATAATGGTGAGTTTATATATTCCTGTTTCAAATTTTCATTATGGATGATTGAAAATAATTTGTAAAATGTTTCATTTTTGTGTTTTTATTGTAACAATGGAAATTCATTTCAGTTTTGAATAGAAAATAATTTTATATCAGAAAAGTAAATTTCAAATCTGACATTTAATGTCATGTTCAGAAATCATTTACAAATAATTTTCTATCGTTTTGCTAAACAGTATGGAAATATCAAAAGTCTCTAGCTATGACACACAACAGGATTCAAAACCTTAAATGCCATGTTATGAAATGCTCAAGAACTCAGGTTTGACTAAAATAAGACACAAACGTTTCAGTGATTAAGTTTACTATCCTGGTCATGATTCTCTGTTACATAAATATTTTTCTTTTTGTTGCAGGTGCCGGAACTCGTGCCATTCCGCCCAAATTTGTGAACCCTCTCTCCAACCAATCATTGAGTGTCGGGGATAAACTGGTCCTGGAAGCTAAAGTTACAGGTAAGGGCAGACAACTCACTAGTGATAAAATCTGGTGAATTTGGAAGTCAGAGGTCAGATCTTGAATTTATATAATGCTATGTATTGTATGCCATTTGACTTTGGTTCATACTGAAGAAATCATTACTACTAAGTATTTCCATGTATCTTTCACAACTTTTACATTTTCAAATGACATTCAGCTGGAAATGAAAACCTGTTTCATGTACAAGATAATATATGACATCATATTTTCATTGTGACCTTGACCTTACATTTTTTATTTGTGTCAAGGTTATCCCCGCCCCACAGTGCACTGGTACAAGGAGAAAGAGGAACTCACTTCCACAGAGGCAAGCACAATGGAGTTTGATGGATCTACCGTAAGACTCGTCATGCCACACGTCAAGGCCACAGACAGCAGCACCTACAAATGTGTGGCCGAGAATGAGGCCGGCAAAGATCAGATCAAGGCGAAGATCACCGTCACATCAAGTACGTACCTGTTCTGTTGCCCTGATAAAAAAACTCCTATAATTTAGTCTGTCATTAGTTTTAACTGTTAATAACCTATTAATATTTTATATAAAGTAATTTTCCAGTCTCAACCGTTTTATTGCAAGAAAAAAATGTTGTTGATTAACCTTCAGCAGATTGAATCTGATGAAATTTGGCTTTCATATATGTTATGTTGTATTTGTTTTTGTTTCCATAGCAACAAAAGATCAATCAACCGATGATTTCCGAGAACCACCAACATTTGTTCGGGAGTTACATGACATGGAGGTTGACAATGGAGACCGGGTGGAGCTTTCCGTGGAGGTCAAAGGTAAGTTTTCCTAGATGAATCATGCATGTTACATATTCACCATGTTTTCTTCGGGGGGAAAAAAATTGCTGTAAACTGAAGATCACATCAGATTTTGTTTTATTTTCATTTATTTTTTTTTTGTAGATCAAGATATCAAGTCTGTCAATAAATAATTTCAGTTTTTAAAAAAAATAAAAATTTGTTTCTGTGTATTAATTTATGTTAAATACTTTTTATAAAACATGGTGGATATCTCCAGTTAAAGTTTTGATGTTTTTGGTTGTGTTAGATTCATTAACAAGTAGTTCAAGTGATGAGTTCTTTACACTAATAAGTAGAAACACAGATATGTGTAGAACACTGTACAGTTATGTGTTAATCTATATGTGTATCATTGAAATTGCATCAATTATAATGTTTTTAATGAAATTTATTTAAATGATTTACATGTTTCTGTTGTTGAATTTGTTTTTTTTTTTAAATGTTTCCTTATAACTCCTTGATATTAAAATTTGTAATTTTTTCATGATTTATTGAATGTTTTATTGAATACTTATTTGCATAAAGAGTTAAAAGTTCTCTCCCTTCTACCGACAGAAATAGACGCTAAAAATGTTTTGTTTGTCCGGATGATAAAAGCAATACCCAAAAAATACTTGAAGAAACTTTTTAAACAAGAAAATCTTTCTTATAAATAAAAATGATGGAGAGCCTTATTCAATCAATATATTAAATAAATATGTATCTTAAAATTGACCATGTTATTTTTGCTTTCCTAGCATTGTGAAGGTGTCTAAAAGGTACAAAACAAATTAAAGATCTATGTCATTTCTGTGATTCACTTTATGTTTCATTTTTATATACAGTTATTAGGTTTTGCAATCTTTTTAGTTATTTTTGAGAAGGAAAGTTGGTATTAGGAGATGTACAAATCTGAGGAGAATTTTAGTTCCAGTTACTGGTCCCTGGCATCATGAAATTATAACTTCACTAAAGTCGTCTAAACATTCCTTTATATGACGAATCTGCATGACAAAATCTGAAGCTGATTTAATAGATGATGTTCATATACAAAGGTTCTACTGTGCTATACTTATCAGGCCAATGTCATGCATTAGAAGTACCCCCACCCAACCCCCACAATGCATAAAATGTACCCCCACCCACCCCCCACAACACTTAAAATGTACCATCACCCACCCCCCACAACGCTTAAAATGTACCCCTCTTTAGAAAAATATTCAATTTTATTTCCAAAGTACAAGTATTTAAATTGAGGTCATTGGATATGGGGGGGTGGGGGACATTGCCTACTGCTAATGATTAATGTACCAACCAAGTGAGCACCCCAGTATATGAAAACTTAAGCAAGATTTTAGGTAGAAAAAAGAAATGATTGGGGTTCCCGATTTCATGCATTGTTCTATGAATTCAGGTAAGTTTATGATGATTTAGGATTTCAAGATAGTTGTTACCATTTGAAATAAATTTGAAGAAATCCTACAGATTAGAAATGTTTGTAATTGTACATTTATGTTATGCATGCTCCTGGCCTCCGTTTCAGGCATGTCACCTGTGGATGATGTTCTATGGTTGCATGACAATAAGAAAATATCTACCAGTGACCCGTTTGCCAAAGTTATGTCGCATGGTAATATTCACGAGCTGCATATTTCAAAAGCCATTTGCACGGACGCTGGGCAATATATGTGTAAAATACAAAGTGAGGCAGGTGGTGCAGAAACACACTGTCAACTCTGTGTGTCAGGTAATGTATGCACGTGACCTTTAATGTAGAGGGCATGACCTATGGGGTCAGTTTTTTTTGTCTCTTCAAATTCAGGGCCTGGCATGTGTTTGAACAGACAAAAGTAAACCCCTGCATGGAGTGCATGGAGACATGTTATCTATACAGATTCAGGGCTACAGCCCTGGTTTTTATGTGTAGACAAATGCATGGATTGGCAATTACATCTAAAATGAAATATTTATTTTTTGAGAAAATGTTTTTAAAAACTCTTAAAAATAATTTTTTATTTTAAATTATTAAATGAAATTAAGATTTCTACATTTGACTATAGCTACACTCTATTACCAACAAGATGATTAGATGGGATTGCCAGTTCTTTGCAATGCATGTCATAAATGCATGCAGTTGAGGTTCAAAGGTCAAAATTCTTATTTGGAGTGTCAAGAAGTCTCTGAGATAATCAAATCAATTGTTTTGAAATCAATTGGAGAACACAAAAAATGAAATTTTGACTTCTAATCTCAACTAGAAAATTTTATTTCTCATCTGAATCCAGGTATTGTCTAAAAAAAAATTTAGTTAAAAATATTCAGATTGTAAAAAGAAATGTTTTATTTGACTGTTTAGATTTCTATGTAATGTAAAGTTCACAACTGCCTGTACCTAACAGATGAGAAATAGAATATTCAACTCCTACATGTCATTGAAGCAATTCTAATTGGTTCTTTTTATCTTTTTCTCTTTCACAGAATCTGACCGCTCCCGGTCTTACCTCCAAACGAAAACAAGATCTACCTAGAAAACACATCCTCTTACTTTTCTGTCTTTTTAGTTCTTTTGTTTCTTTCTTATTTTTAGTTTCTCTTTCTCTCTTTTTGAAAACATTCCATATAATGTTATTTCAATTAATTTTATTTCAATATCTTCCTTTTATTTTCAATCTTTTCATTTTTTTTCATTTCTTTTTTTTTTTTTTTTAATTTTGAATCCAAAATCCATTTTATACAGAGCGTAAAATAGACAATCTTATACCAGAGGAACAAATAACCAACACAAGGAATATTCCAAGTGAACATATGAACAACACGTTTGAACAACTGACAGTCAATAATTTGAACAATGAAAGTGAACATTTTACAAAAACGATGGAAGACAAATCCGTCTCCAACGAAGACGACAATGTATTCCGTGATCAAAAGAATCTAAAACCACCAGGATTTATCTTACGACCAAGAACAGCATTTGTTAGTGTCGGGAATAGTGCAATATTTCTGTGTAGGGCATCTGGAATACCACCACCTAGTGTAGAATGGAGTAGGGAAGGGGAGAAAATCACTAAACAAGACAAATATAAGGTAGGTATTGATTTATTTTGACAAAATAATTTTTTTTTTTTTTTTAAGTATAAAAGTTTTAATTTTGTATTGATTTTTTAATTTTTTTTTTTTATTATATGTTCTGTTTCTTATTTATTGGCTAACTGGCCACATTCATAATTGTAACAGATTGTAAACATTAACTGCCCTGGTATGAGGGAGATATGATATTTCATTTACCTGAGATATATTGTATTAATATTGTATTGATATAAAACTTAAATGTTAGATAAATACTTTGATTTATAAAAACAATAAAAATACTCTTGACATGATGTGTTCCACTTTGTCAAAATAATTATCAAATATTTTATAAATGATCCGTCTTAGACTTGACCAGAAATGAGAAATACACATGTACCAGATCATGGCATCTTAATTTTCTTCTCGTTTAGATAAAAAATGGGGAAGACAATTTACTGGAAGTAAAATGTGTGTCAGAGTCAGACGTGGGAACCTATACTTGTACCCTGAGGAACCCAAGCGGTACAATATCCACGGACACCAGACTTGTACTAAGTACACACGACGTAACTGGACACACACAAAACCAGAGTCAGAATCTTAATAGTCCTGTGCTGAAAAAAACGTGAGTTCAGTATTCAGAATCATTCTTGTTTTTACTGTCACTGTTAAAATATCTTTGTTGAAAGGAATCATATGTCATATAGATGCTACAGGACAAGGTCATCCACCAAAAGATCTGCGTTAACAGTGTTTACTGTTTAAATATAATGCAAATACATAAGAAAGAAAAAGATGGACGCCTCGAAAAAACGACATTGATAGAAAAAAATTCATAGTTCATTATATGATTTCTTTGAATAATAAATCATTGTACCATAAAGCTATGATAAAATTGCAAAAGTTTTATGCCAGAGTCTTAACTTACTTGTTTTATAAACATAGCATATCTATTATTCATTCCTTTTTCTACAGATCTCTTCTAGAAAGTGCCAAATCATCTTCACAAAGGGAGATGAAACCAGACTTTGTTAGTATCAAACTACGCAAAACAGAAAAACATGAAACAAAGTTACTGGATACAACTCAGAAAGTGCCTGATGTGAAACCAGTTCCAGTTTTTTCTTTAAAAAAGAACAGAAACACCGAAGATTCATCTGTTTCATCACAACATCACAGACAATTAGATGAACCTCAAATATCATCAAGACCATGCAGAAATTTAGAAGAATCGCCAGTTTTATCAAGACAGCACAAAAATTTAGAACAATCGCCAGTTTTATCAAGACGGCACAAAAATTCAGAAGAATCGCCAGTTTTATCAAGACGGCACAAAAATTCAGAAGAATCGCCAGTCTTATCAAGACAGCACAAAAATTCAGAAGAATCGCCAGTCTTATCAAGACAGCACAAAAATTCAGAAGAATCGCCAGTTTTATCAAGACAACACAAAAATTTAGAACAATCGCCAGTTTTATCAAGACGGCACAAAAATTCAGAAGAATCGCCAGTTTTATCAAGACAACACAAAAATTTAGAACAATCGCCAGTATTATCAAGACAGCACAAAAATTTAGAACAATCGCCAGTTTTATCAAGACGGCACAAAAATTCAGAAGAATCACCAGTTTTATCAAGACGGCACAAAAATTCAGAAGAATCACCAGTCTTATCAAGACAGCACAAAAATTTAGAACAATCGCCAGTTTTATCAAGACAGCACAAAAATTCAGAAGAATCAATTCTTTCATCTAAACAGCACGGACAATCGGCCAGCTCTTCAGGATCCGATAGTTCTGACCTGGGTTCGGATAGGGGGAGAAGAGCAGGTGCTTCCCCCAGCTGGCTTATAGATATAAACTCTACCCCAAGAGGTTCTCTCGGTATGAGAGGAACATACCCTAGAGTGCCTCTAGATACAAGAGGTAATTCACCTGCCAATCCTAAGAAAACTGGAGTCAATCAAATTGATTTCAGAGATGTGTTGAAGCCTCGAACAGGACACCAAGTGTCGCAGACTGTTAAAGAGCCAATCACTCGTTATGTAACTAAACCTTCCCAAAGTCCAATCAAAAACAGTATTGCAAATTTGAAAAGTCCAGTTATGATCAATGGTACAAAAAGTGCTTCGAAGTCAGTTCCAGATCGGAAAGTGTCCAGGGGAAAGGTTTCCGAGTTTATAACAGCACTGGAAAAACCAACTGTATCTCAAACTGTGAAGGAAAATGTTGAGCCAGTAAAAGTGACACCTGGAAAGGTTAATGAAACAGTTTCAACGAAATTCACACCGTTTCTTTCAGATAAACAAGTGAAATCCAAATACTCATCTGGTAACATAGACGAACAAACAAAATCAAAACGTACACCTACTAAAGTGGATGAATCTGTGAAAACTGACTCTACCTCCGGAAAGTCCAAGAGGCTAGTTACCCATGAACCAATCAAAAGTGAGATATCACCCACCGTTAGAAAAGAAACTCCACCCCCTGCTTTGAAAAAAATCCCACCACCTGTGGCTCCTAAAGCCAAACGTCAGGAGAGAATTGAAAAAGCCCTGGAAAAGATTGATGAAATTAATCAATCCATTCTGCAGATGCCAGGCGGGCCGCCAATGAAAGAGCTTCTAATGGCGGTGGATGATGAGGAAAGTGCCTCAGTGACAACAGAGGATAGTTTTGCTGACTCTGATTCTTCGTTTCCTAGCAATACAGCCCCGTCCTGGGTGAAGGAACATTTTGATAATCAAAGTGTACGAAACACGCCCTCTAGTGGATTCTCTAGTCTTAGAAGTAATAATTCGAGTGAAAATCTTTTAGAACCATATTCTTTAGAAAGTGATGGTTCTACTGTACACTCGGAGACAAATGATAGTGGAATTGTACGTGCTACTCCAGCTGTGCCCTACACACCAATTACACTGAAAAACCCGAAGAAATCAGGGAACACGTCTGTTACAACAAGTCAAACGTCTGAAAAATCAGAATCGTCTCAAAAATCAGACACAGAAAATGTTAAGATGACAAAATTAGAATTTGAAGGACCTGTATCAACGGCAGTTGAAAAAACCACACCAACTGTTACTTTAAATGGTGTACGTTCCCGACGACTATCAACTGATTCTGATAAAAGCAAACGAACACCATCAAGTCCTGAACACAAGGAGATGCGATTGGTTAGAAGTCGCAGCATTGACAAAGTCAACAACCAACTGCCATCATTTCTGACAATGCTGGAGGATATTTCAATTCCTGAAGGACGATGCGTTATATTTGAATGTCAAGTTACGGGAATTCCAAGACCCGAAGTGTCCTGGTTTATGAACAACAATAAGATAAAGGTAAGTTTCACAATATTTGTTAAAAAAAATTATAATGTGTCAGACTAATTAGCATTTTTTTACTTTTAAAATTATATGAGAACATTGTCATATCACATGTCAGGTATGTATTTGTGTATAAAGATCTGTGAAGTTCATCAATTTCCAGTGAAGCGTAAAAAAAAAGAATAAAAATTCTGAATGCAAAAACTGGACATTGTGTCCTGAGAAACATATTAAAATGTAAATAAAGCCAATTCATACACATGTGACATTTTTAACAGTCAATAATTTGCAATGTCACCTATTGAAATTTTACAAGGCAAATCTTTTCTGAGATGTTATCAAGGATTTTATCTGAAGGAGTCTCCATGATTAAATTTGAATTTTACCGTACTGGTAGGAATTTGAAGATCAATCATACCAATCTTTGTTTCAGGATTTTCACATAGTATAAATATTACCTGTAATATCATAGTACATATAATACCTGTGGTAAACATAGTATTTATAATACCTGGAGTAAACATTATATAACCCTGGTAGATGTTTCTTATCTGTTTGTGCTTTTCTGAGTAATCGAGATAGATTAATCGGAGCTTAACCCACTACAAATAATGGTTAGTATGATATAAGCCTGACTAACCACTGACTACCAGTCACACTTGACCGATCACACGCTTGCCTGATCAGAGCTCAGTATCGGATGGCTATTAAGTATTTATTTTCTCAATTAAGATTGTTTACAAGATTAGATTGTGACATTTGTGTTTCATGAAATGATAGTTTACCTTATTGAATGAACTAGCTACATGGTATTTGAGTGAAAATTGTCCATGTGTCCCAATTTACAAAAGATCAGAAACCTACATTATCTGTTACTCACCGAATTGTTAGCTTAATGAGTGATGTGTGAAATAAAGAAAACTTTTTTATGCATATTTTCTTCCGAATGTGAAATCCTTGTTGTGTTTCTTTGTTTTTTCCTGAAAATGATTTTGTTTTCATGCTATGGAAAGAAATTGGAGTGAAAGAAGAACAATAAAGATGATCAGGTTTTATAGATATGCTGTAAAATTGCTATATGTTTGCTCTTTTTTCCATTGTTATCATATTTCAATATTAGATAAAACAATTCATATTTTTTCAAATTCTGTTTACTCAAAAGTAAATGATTTCATAGTTAAGTCAAATAAAAGAAAATATGTATAAACATACTTGTTTATTTTACACAAAATGAAATCTTGATATGAATAATAAAATGTTATCAAGCTAACAATGCTTTAAACAAGGCAAGTCAATTATAGTATAAACCATCTGCTGCTGTGCTAGTGAATATATACAGCATAACATTGGGCAGATATATGATAGATAGTTAGTAGTATATTTCTGTGACAGACTGGTTGTAGGTGATAATTCTCCAGCGGAGTGAATCTTAGTGTTGTTGATTCACAGAGGTACCAAATGCATTGTAATACTTAAATTGTCTAATTGTTAAATGACTGAAGAAACTCTTATCATATCATATTATATTGTATGATGTTTTGTAATGAAAAGTGACATAAGTTACTAATTGTTTTTTTCAGCCCTCCAAATTTTTTCAAATGACGTATGTAGAGGACACGGCTAGACTAGTTATAAAGGGGGCGTATCCTGAAGATGACGGAGAATACCTGTGTGTGGCGTCTAACTGTGTCGGCACAGAACGTCAGTCCTGTACCCTCTGCGTCAAAGGTACGCAGGTTATTGAAATTGTAAAAATTATGAGATGTTGAAATACTGAGGAGACATATATTTATAAGTGTTTATTTTCTGTTTGAGGACTTTTAGTCATATCAATAACTGTTTATGATAAGAATACGGAAAACTGGGTATTGAACCTGCTTCAAACACTCTGAAATGATGATTGAAGAGAAATCTTGTAGAACTTCACGCATTCATTATTCACTTGAAATTTCAAAAGAAAAAGGATTTTGTTTTGAGAAATATGTTATTATCTAGAATTGAGTTCATATCATAAAAGGAAATGGGGATTTGAATGACAGTTCTATGTAAAGTAAAACTGGAAATCAGGTGAAAAAGGAGATTTCATATCAGAAAATGTCTTATCTTAGAATGCCATGCTGTGTCTGCAAAGGACGACAACACATCAGAAACTGATGGACACCAAGCCCCGCATATCCACGAAATCTCACCGCCAAATCTCACCGTCCTGCGTGGAAAAAAAGCACAAGTCCAAGTCTCGTTTACCGCTGAACCACAGCCAACCATCACCTGGTTACAAAACAAGGTCAAAGTGGAAACGGACGACAGGTACACGATAAGTACGACCGAGCACTTCAGTCGTCTTGTCATTGAGAATGTGACTCTCGGTGATGCGGGGATCTATGATATTGATGTTGAAAACGATGTTGGAAGGGACACAGGATCAATGGCTATCACAGTGGAAGGTAAGTAGCTTGTACACTTTTTCCTCAACTGTTAAATCAATCCAAACAGCTTAAATCATACATCTGAGGATTAATAAATTCTTGTTGTATCTTCAAATTTACCAGGAGACATGATTTTTTAATAAAAAAAAAGAAAAATTTTAGATGTTATGTTTTGATTGGTTTTTTGCAAAAGTTTGGGATCAGGAATTTTACATCAATTTTCTCTCTTTTGACCAATTTTTAACAAGGGTGCTTTTTTTATTTTATTTCATTTGATCTTTTTGCTAGCAAAGGCAGATATTGAATCTGAACTTGAAAATCACTCAGCCTGGATATGTTTTCTTCAGTTCTAATATTAATCATGTTTTTTTTTATGTTTTTGATTTTCACTTTAATACTTTTTTAAAAAAATTATTTTTCAATGATGAATTTCTTTAGCTTTGCTTGTTAAGCCAAGAATGTTGGATTTGGTGATTCTGTTTGTAGGTGATTTAATGTCATAAATTGATATCACCTATATGTTGATATGTGTAGTATCATGTGTACACATACTGCCAGCCCCAATAACTGCTGTTTACATAGAAAGTGTTGACTTTTACAACGTTCCATCAATATCTGACAGAGTTATGGCCCCTTATCACTTAGGATAATAGATACTCCTACCAAAACGTTTGCTAAGTCCCAGTTCTGTTATATATATGTACCAGACCTCCAAGGAGGTAAGCTGTATTCCTTTAGGATCTTAAACCAAATCATTAGTCTAGTCTCAGATTTATTCTTCAGTTACTGACCCTCCATAAGGTCATTTATATGTTCATCAAGTCTTTTTTTTTTCTGAACCTCCATAAGGTAATTTATATGCTGATAAAAACTTCCGTTTGTTGTGTAGATGTTCCAGACCCACCAATAGGGAAGCCGTATGCTTCAGAGGTGGCGCTCACCTATGTGATCCTTTCCTGGTCTGGCCCTGCCTTTGATGGAGGCAGTCTCATCACAAACTACAAAGTGGAAATGTGTGAGGCAGAATACCAGGAATGGTCTACCCTTACTGATAAATGTCATGTAAGTTAATATGTTGTGTGAGAAGTATATACACAGCTGAGTGGAAGTTTTTTTTGTTACTTTCCACTGTCTTTGATTAAAATCTGAAAATTTTTACGGAATGTATTGATTTAAAGTTCTAGCTATATCACAGCTGCCGTAAAATGTTGACCTCTGTTTGACCTTTCTGTTTGATCTATTACAGAGCACTTCATACCATACAGCAAATCTATCTCCACACACACCTTACTTTTTCCGTGTGAGTGCTGAAAACAAGCATGGCATGAGCAAACCTAGCGAGACATCCGATGTCGTGGTTACCAAAGATCGTCGAGTTGCAGACCGTCTGTCCATTGAGTCTGACGGTAAGTGTCACACTAATGTCAAGGTCATTTCCATATTTCAATGTCATCCACTGTATTATGACCTCCCATAGGTGTCATTGAACACTCTAACATCTTCTATATTGATGTATTGCTTAGTATTGTCATCACTGTTTGTAGTGACACCTGGAGATGTATTAACTAAGGGTAGTTTTATTCAAATTTCATCTAGAAACTCAAACTGCATGTCACAAACACCTTGGAATAATTTGAATTGATGCATGTTACTGAACTTGTAAAATTCAAGTGGGAAATAATTTTTGAAATTCTTGTTATTTTGTCCGAAGTAATTTTCCTATGGTATCAAAGTCCCAGATGTCACCTATTGTATGTTCATACACCCATGAAGTGTCATACTTGTGAGCTTTTCATTAGCATTTCATTTGGAAGAAGGGAAATGATTAAAAACTGCTTAAAATGGTATTACCATTGAGTAAACTAAAACTTACTTTGGATAAAAAAGAAATTGAGGAACAGAAGATCAACTGAACCCTACTGATTTGAAAGAAATAAGAGTGAAAATTCAAGGGAGATAATTGCAAGTAGAGACACTTCGACAGTAGGAACTATGTCCTTGCCACAGTGATGACTGCATCTTCGATTATCTTGTGACAATTGCATTGTCCATTATGATATATCTTATTGTCAGTATATGAGTACTAATCATGCAGTGTCTATATACAGAATTTTATGTCACGCTAACTTTACCTCAACAGTCACTCTGCTTATGACATCCTTGATCATACTATATTTCTTTAATGCATGAGCAAATCTATGGGGTTGAAAAGTAGAAATCTATAAGATTTAATTTTAAGTAATTTTCGTTTTAAAGAGAGAAAAAAGGTATGGATATCCTTGAAGATTTTCAGTCTCTATATACATGTAGCACCTTTGATGAAAATGTAGCCAATCAGATTTTTTAGGTTTTAATATATTTTTTAATGAGGTCAATGGAATTTTCTATTATCATAGGTGACAATTAAGTAATAGTTTGCCAAGACAACTGTGAGGGTGATTAGATAAATAGATGTCATGTGATCATTATTGGGTGCAAGGCATCATGGGATTTGGTCATCAGGCATGCATGTTGTTTGGTATGTGTGTTTGACACTTTATCACCAAGGTAACATTAGGACCTGGACAGATTAACTAACAAAAATGGCAGGACTCGAGTTTAAATTCTAATTTTTGTGACGTTCTGAGCCTGTAGTCTTGTATGGCATTAAATTTTCAGAAGTTTTTCTGTCGTCCACTTCGACAGCCTCTGTTTCACCGTTCACTCCCCTCTCTCCGCAAGGTAATGTCGCTGAAATTCACACACATCATTGTGTGGCATGTTGCCAAAGTAACAATTTCATATCCAAATCTGCATGCTCTGTATAACTCAAAACTCCATTTACTCAATGAAACCTTGTCAATCTACAATCAACATATTAAATTGTCTATGAAAGATTTCTGAGTTACTTCATACATCAAAATTTGGATACGTTGTCAGGCGCATTATAGAAAGCTGTGTACACATTACCACAAAATCAAGTAAATTATTTGCTAACTCGTCCTGATTTCATAAGGGTTTTTTGGTATCGCACAAGGATTTTACTCCTGCACATTGAGCAGGAAGCATCTATTTTCTGTATCCTCAATTCATTCCTACCTGTGAATGCCTCAAAATCGCTTGGCTATACACCTCATTTCATTGGTTTTCTTATCACATTTCAAATGCCAAAATAATGCATTCTCAAGAAAGAATTGCTTAATCCAAAAATATAACTTTTTCTTTATAAGTCATTTACTTCCATTATATTTACAACTAGCATTATAATGTCTAAATGAGTAAAAGTTTTTATGAGATGTAGATTCACAAGGTTTCGCTATTCATCCACATCAAACAAAGTCTTGTTGCAGTCAACACTATTACCAAGGGAAGTAACTCTAGATGAATTTTACTTCTGCCTTGTCCAGTGATTTTTTGATTTCAACAAGATTTGACATTTCCTCCATTAAGTATGTGTCATTATTTCTTTTTCACTGTAATAAAATGTTCACAAACAGCATATATCCTACACAGATGAATAGCCGTTAATGTTTTATATTTCTGTTAACGTCTCCTGCATCTTTCCATCAGTTACAAAAATACTGACAAAGTCCTGTTCTGAACTGCTCAATGGGAACTCCTTCACCTGCAGTGACTATACTTAGCATGGCTTCAGCTAAACTAAAAATTAAAACCAGAAACGGAAAGCATTTAGATAAAAAAAAAATATCAATTTTATTATATTTCTATAAGAAATAAGATAAAGTTATTGTTTGGAACTTGTGAAATATTTGATTATTTCACAATAAAAAAGTTCAGCTGTTTATATATTCACATAAGCAGATAACATTCATTTTCACCTTTAATAAGGACCTGTATCGTTTTCCCCTGCCTAAGAAGTCTTTCAACAATTATGAAAGGGGGCATGCCTATCTTAGCTATCCTTGGAGAACTTAATCTTAATGAAGATTTTCGGTCATCAACATTTAAAAAGACCCGTTTTTCCTAAAGGAGCATGCCCCGTTTCTGTGATTACCCATTGTTGTATTGGTCCATTGGTGTATTTGACCAATAACAGAACTAATGGTGGTTTGTATTTTGATTATAATGAATTTAACTTTTGGTGGTTTAGTCTTCATCAGGGTATTTTTGAAGTTTACAATCTTTTGCATGTTTGTTGAAGTTTTCCTTTGTGTGTTTTTTTTTTTTTTTCGAAAATTAAAATTCATATACAATATCGATGATTTTTTTCTGAATGTCAGTATTATGGTGACGGATTTAATTTGTTAATAAAAAAATGTTGATTTATTGTTTATAGAAATCACATAGCTATATTATGTTCACATTTTTATATCACTTTTTATTAATACTCTAATGAAATTTGAGCTTTTTAAAATCATAACGGTTTGAAGATAATTCTCTGTAAGCACCAATAATCCAGTTATTGAAAGAGTTAAGTTTATATTTTGTATAAATGCAGTGGAAGATTAATTAGCTGGAACATTTTATTTTTAGAATTTAATATTAGTGGTCTCAGAAGTTAAGATTCAACAGCTGAGGAAAGAACCATGTATATATACAATGAGCTGAAACCTTGATTCACTCAATCTCTCAAAATAGTAAATTTTTCCTCTAATTGGACGAAAAATGAAATATCCAAAATTTGTAAAGAACATATATCCCCTCCCCCCGTTTTTTCTTTGAAAGATATTCTGAACTATATATATATATATATACATGCATATAATGTGTTAGGTCAATCAATGTGAAGGTAAACTCTGACTTATATCAAGGATTTAACTTTAAAAAATTATGACTTCTGAACTTTGACCTGTGTTAACAGAGGAGGAACCAGGGATCCCATTCAGTCCCCGATTAGTGTCCGTTAGGATGGATGTTAAATTTGAAGAGTTGTACGACCTTCAAAATGAGGTTGGAAAGTAAGTATGATTGGCATGTTAAGCAATATACTAAAAATTCAATTAATTTTCACTTTTAATCTTTGATCGAGTCGTTTTGAAATTTCAATCCTGCTCATTAGTTCATTTAATTCGGATTGCTTAAATCATTGCTTTTTTTTTTAGACAAAATGTCAAATTAAGATCATGCCAATGAAATTTATAGAATTTCATTTGATCAAATCACTCCGACAACATTTATTCTTAAAAACAAAGACCTGGAAATTTTCAAGCCTCGTCAAGATTGAATAATGAAAATATCTAACAATTTTCAGAGGAAAATTTGGTAATGTCCACATATGCGTTGAAAAAGATGACCAGGATCAGAAAAAATGGGCTGCAAAGGTCATCAAATGTCGTGGCAAGGACAAAGCAGCTGTACAGCGAGAGATTGAGATTATGAACCAACTGATTCACCCCAAACTATTAATGTTACGCGATGCCTTTGAGACAGCAAGAAAAATGGTACTTGTAATGGAATAGTAAGTAAAACAGTCCTAGATTCTATTTCTCCTTATCATGTTTACAGTATAGGGGGGCTGTCCTGAGGTTCTCAAACTTTATCCTTATAGAGGCCTCATCAACCAAATTATTAGAAACTGCCCTTACTCTATTTCACATGTAATATACACTCAGAAATTTTATAAGACAACCCATCTTATTCCAGAAATGTCAAACCTTTTTCTTTAAAACGTGATAGAAACACCTTGATTTTAAAGTAAGAGATAATAAGTTTTAAGTTTTATCCTGTTTTTAGTGTGGGCGGTGGAGAACTGTTTGAGCGAGTCGTTGATGAGGATTTTGACCTGACTGAACGTGACTGCGTGCACTTCCTGCGCCAGATATGTGAAGGAGTTGATTACATGCATGGCAAGTCCATCGTCCACCTTGACCTTAAGCCAGAGAACATCCTGTGTATACGGAATGACAGCAATTTGATTAAGATCATAGATTTTGGCCTCGCTCAATTCCATAAACCTGGAGAAAGCCTTCGTGGTATTTCAGGAACACCAGAATTCATAGCTCCGGAAGTTGTCAATTATGAGGAAATCGGATTGCAGACAGATATATGGTCAATAGGAGTTATCTGTTATGTCTTGTAAGTAGCTACGCAATGTATCCTACATTCTGGCTAAGACTTCAATATGTTACCATATATTGTTTAGTCTTTAATGACATAAATACTTAATTTCGTTGTTGTTCTATTTCATGGACACACTTTATATGGTAAACACTTCATATGGTAAACACTTTATATGGTAAACACTTTATATGGTAAACACTTTATATGGTAAACACTTTATGTGGTAAACAGTTTTTAATTTGGATTCAGATTCTTTCTAATATAATATTCTAAGCAAGAATCCTTATCAATATAGAAATTTAGATATCATTATCCTATCACTCAAAAAGTTTGTTATGATTGATAAATTCTGACTGTCTGTACAGAAAGTGACGACACTTTTTCTGTTTAATTTATTGGAAAAATTAAGGATTTCGGATAAAAAAAACACGACAACAAAATTAAGACACAAAAAATGTATTTATTGTAGTCTTAACTTTTACCATCCTTTGTTGCATTTCAGGCTGTCTGGATTGTCTCCCTTTATGGGTGATACTGATGCTGAAACGCTATCGAATGTAACTGCAGGTGAATTTGATTTTGATGATGAAGCCTTTGAGGACATCTCCAATCATGCCAGGGATTTTATAGAGAAAGCTCTAAACCTCAACAGGCAGTAAGTAGATGTACTTAGCAATCTTGGTATCAATTAGTATCAGGAATCACTATACTGGTTTTCTGCAGTGTCTAGAATATCATAAACATTACTAATTAGAAGTTTTTTTATTTCAAACTTTATATTAGATATTTCAGAAAAACAGATTTAGATGAAGATTTTTATGTCCAGTTCAAAAATCATTAGATATCTTAAGTACTATTTTCCCTTAGTATCATGATCTTCTACATTATAAATTGATTAAAAATATATCTTTTGAAATGTGAACATACAAACATTTCAGAATTAGACCCAGTGCCAAAGATTGCCTCAGCCATAGATGGCTAGTGAAAGAACAAAACAGTGCCAAAAAACTTCGCCAAAGTCTTCGCAATTTGAAACAGTTCATGGCGCGACGCAAATGGCAGGTAATTATGTTTTTGACTACAGAGTCGAGGCAAAAACATCTGACATAGAACTGTAAAAGTCCTGTGTTTCAGTATTAATGTAAATCAGAAGAAGTTATATCACTTGAAAAAAAGAAAGGTACTGGGATAATATGCCTTTTTTAAACATGGTAAGACAGTGTGCATTTTGTCTCTCAAACATCAAAAACTTCATGATTATTTTCATAAAGACAGAAAATTTCTCAAAAATTGTGTTTGTGTTAATTATTTAAATCTGAATGTTAGAAGTAGAAATTAAGAATTTTCTATTTGTGTTTATATATTTACATATGTTGATAATCTTAAATGGCTGTTGAATGACAAAGGACATTAACAGTGATAGAACTATTACTAAAATAAGGACATCAACTTTTATTTATTTCATTCATATATATACTTAACATCTTCTAATATACTAAAGACATCTATATTGTATTTACCTGTACAATATCCCAAACTCATGCCTTATTTGTTTCAATGACTAACATAGATAATAACTTCTCTGCCAACAATAGCCCCATCCCTTTGCCATACTTAAACTGAAAACGAAAAACATTTTAATCTTGTCCAGTATAAAGGTGTACAGATGTTACTGGCCCAGTATAAAGATGTACAGATGTTACTGGCCCAGTATAAAGGTGTACAGATGTTACTGGCCCAGTTTAAAGACCCAGTATAAAGACCCAGTATAAAGGCCCAGTATAAAGACCCAGTTTAAAGGTGTACAGATGTTACTGGCCCAGTATAAAGGTGTACAGATGTTACTGGCTCAGTATAAAGACCCAGTATAAAGGTGTACAGATGTTACTGGCTCAGTATAAAGACCCAGTATAAAGGTGTACAGATGTTACTGGCCCAGTATAAAGGTGTACAGATGTTACTGGCCCAGTATAAAGGTGTACAGATGTTACTGGCCCAGTATAAAGACCCAGTATAAAGGTGTACAGATGTAACCCTTGTTTTTCTATTCTATAGTCTGATGTATCTGACTCAGATTAGGTAAGACTGTGTGTTGGCTTGATATCAGGAGAGAGAGAAGAAATAGCTTCAACTTCTCGGAGATGTAGTGATCAGGTATCATAACTGATGGAAGCTGATGTTAACTTTATTTTATCTCAAGAAAAAATCTTAAATCAGCAATAAAGACAGTCTTCTGCTTTTTAAAAAAAAAATTTGGAGAGATTTTCTCATATGGCATTCATGTTCTTGTAATGGCCATGGTCATATATAAGTAAAGATGACAGTAAGGGTAAGCATCAGTGAATGGAATAAAGAATGAGGATTTTATATCTCATTTACAGAAGATATCAGATTCCATGGTTATCACTCTAGTGTAGTCATTGAAATTGTAATAATATGACGAACTCCATGGGATTTTCCTAAAATTTATTAGCAAATATGTTTCGAGTGTTTGGAAGGGTTTTTTCTTCATGAAATTGTGTGAAGTGTTTATTAGTAAACAACTATTTTTTACCACAACTAAAAACTTGAAAAAATGATATTAATTTGAAGAAAGAAATTATTTTAATCTAAGTTACTGAAATTATTCAAAATCATTTTCTTCTTTACATCTTGAATATTTAAGTATGCTGCAAGAACTTCACACTGTCATTTTAAATTTTGTTTGGTGATCAAGAACTTTGTTTTCTTATCTAGACCTGAATTTGTTCTATGGCCTTGAACTTTGTTCTGTGATGACCTTGAACTTTGTTCTGTGACCTTTGAACTTTGTTCTGAGATTTTCTTCTTTCCTCTATCAAGCATCACAACTTATGTAGGCTGATCACGCATATTAGCATTTGGTAATGACATCACAGTAAGATTCTAATACAAAAAACTGTCGTGTCATCATCAAACGGCCAAGCAAACTTCAGCTTACTGTATCATACTTGCCTCTGAGTCTTGTTTCTTTGTTTTCTGGATTAAGATATGTTAAAATAGAGATTGAATTAATCGAAATTGAATAATTTCCGTGACAGCAGAAGTAACATGAAAATGTCCAATTGGTGAAATTTAAAAATAAAACTTTTTTTCCTAATTTTGAAAAAAAGAAAAGATTCTTTATAAAAAAAAATAAGATTTGAGATGTTTCAGAAAAAATTATGTCAAGTTTGAAAGAAATTGTGACCATAAGATGATAAGTTCCTTAAAGAATACAGTGGAATGTTCTTCAAACAGGCTGGATACATTGTTTTTATCTATTTTAAAATGACCTTGTCTTGGAAACAAACAAATATGCAGTATGATTATAGAAATTGAAAAAAGAATAAAAAAATGATTGTGACTTTGCCTGATTTGAAGAATTTTCACTATAACCTATAAACACTAAATGTATTTGTGGTTCTGGGGCTTGAGTGTACTTTAATATATCACATATATGTATACCTATATTGTACTTGTCATACAGCTTTCATTATGCTATCATTAGAAAAGCTTGTTCATGAAGTCAATAATCATTGTTTATTTGTAGAAAGTCATGAAATTAAACATCATCTTGATATAAAAAAAGATTAATGGAAAACCAGATCTGATGACTTTTATGATATTCTGACTTTATACATAGAATCAACAGCTTTTACGAAAAGTCAATCATTGCCAAAAGACTTACATATGATTTTAAGATAACTTATGATGTATAGTATGTAGTTTTCATATGAAAAAATTCTTTTCACACAATTGAAATATTTTTAAAAACTTTTGACGTAGTGAGCTTTAACATTTTCGGTGGATGGTGCTCGTTGCTTGGCTCTCATGTATCGTCTGCTTGTCTATTTGTATAGAAAATGGGAACTGCTATTCGGGCGCTGGGGCGCATGTCCTCTCTGCAGAAACTGGTAAAGGTTGACAGAACCAACAGCGAGAGTTCTGTCTTTAGTGACTCTGATGCCACTTCTCAGAGTGACCTTTCTTCTCAGCCCTCAAGGTCAAGGTCATCCAGCAAGATGGAGGACACACCTGCCATAGACCAACCAACAGTAGCCACAATGACAGACCAACCGACGTTCACTATAACAACTTGCGATACCACTACAAGTAATGTGTTCAATCAACAACAACAACCCACTCCTGCAGAAAACATAGACAAATCTACTGATACAGATTACTGCAATAACTGTATCAAAGGTCAAGGTCATGACAGCGACCTTCAAAGTGAGAGTACATCATCCATACCCAGGACATTATCAGCCCAAAGTGATACTGACACGTCCACGAACACCTCTTTGCGATTTGTCCGTGAAATGGTTGACTGCCAGGCAGTCTCCGGCGATGTGATTCGATTTGATGTCACAGTGTCATGTGACCAAGATCAGGATATTCATTGGTTCCAGGAGGACATTGAAATAGTCGAGGACGATCGCCACTCATTTGTTTACGACGACAAAGGAGGTTGTTCACTGATCATCAGAAACGTGTCAGAAGAAGACGATGGCGAATTCACATGCAAAGCATCAAACTGCTTTGGAGAAATCACATGTTCCGCAGACCTAATCATCTACGGAACAGGAGCATTTTAAAAAATGTCACCTATCATATGTAGCGTATTTCTTCTTAGAACTGTCCAACTTTACTTACAGTTTTGAAATAATCAAAAATTTTTATTTAATACAATATTTTATTAACTAAGGTGCCTTGGATCAGATGAAGTTTTTTTCACAGAAATGAATTTGAAATCCAATTGAAATCAACTACATTACAATGTAATGATATTTGCAGCACTTTCCGATACCTTTAGGCAGGTTTAAGTGTTGTAAGGTATATTTGTGTTATTTGGGTCCATACACTTAACACTAATGGATATGTATGTTTATCTACACTGTATAATTTACCCACAAAGTCTAAGTATATAAAAGCTATATACCTTGGGTTCTCTGATTCACTGTACAATCGCTTGCTGCTTGCATATTCATCAACAGTGTCTCGGCTAGAATCCAAACTTTCGTAAAACAAACTTTCGTACCCTCAAATCTAACCCTGATAGACTTTGTGGTAAAATTATACGAACAGTCATTGTTGATGAATTCTGCTCTTCTGTTCTGTTTGTAGTTGTATTATATTTATGTAACATTATATAATTTTATTGATAAATCTTTTAGAGTTACATATTTGTAGATAAGTAATTTATCGTATGTTACCATGGTGATGGTTATGTTGCTAAGGTTACAGTTTCATTTCTGTAGTGATGTCAGCAACAAGGTAATATAGATACAACCTGCTGTGATAGATTAAACGATATTTGTTGTTGCCATGGTAACAAAAACATGGAGACAGTTTTATTTATAGATATCCTGTTTTCTTTTAACTTTGCTCAATGTCTGGTCAGTATTGGCCTCGTATTTGATGTCCTTTCTTTTGAGTTTCAACGAAAGTGCTGCATATATCAAACAATTCTTTTTCAATAAACAAAATATCAGAATATCTAAATATTGTAGTTTTCATTGTTTGCTTTTTCAAGTTCGTCAACTAATGTGCGACTGTTTAGATTGCTCATTCACGGTCATCCTTAAATCTTCTAGTTATCACTATCGACCATTTTTTTCAATTATTCCCAAACTACGGGGAATCTATCTACTTCTCAAGAAATAACATGAAGAAACTTATAAGATGACAGTCCGTCTGCCAGTTTAATATTTTATCGATCTTAAAATTAAAAAGGCACTACTAGGGACCAAGAGGAACATGCATATGAAAGTTAATAAATATCCATAAAACACTTCTAAAAAAATTGTGATAACAAACATTCATTATCAAAATCCAAGATGGCCACCTCCAGCAATTTTGGCACTCTGATCAGTCTTAAAATTGGAAGGTCACCACTAGGGACAATTTGCATAGAAATTTGAGAATGACCCATCAAGTAATTCCCAAGAAATCGCGCTTCCTTTCAGCAATTTTGTTTTGCAGGTCAATCCCAAAATCAACAGAGCACATCTTTGGAAACTGCATGTGAAATTTGAGAATGATTCATCTAGTATTTCTATGTGAAAATAAAGATCACAGAAAGAGATGACAGACCGCAGATGTAGGGCAATTTGAATAGTCTCCCAGGTACTAATGGCTGACTCAGAATATCGGTTGATGGATGTTATCCACAGATGATTCACAGATGAGGCCACTTTAAAGTGCCATCACACTGACATGTCATAACAGGGACAATGTTTAAGCACAACATCCCACCCAGTCACACTGCTGGCAGGCTGAGCCATCCTGAAGTCCCCACCCCTACCTCTGTGTCAAACTGAGGGCAAAAAGAATCAAAATTGTAAGACTGGAAAACCAAACAGTTTGGCTGGTCATCACAAGTCTTGTGAATATTTTCCATGCTTACTTGGAAAAACAAAAATTATGTTATTTTGAAATTTTCATTATTATCTCAAGATATTGTCATTATAACTTTGCGACATAGTTATGCTACATTGCGATGATTATCATAACACATGGCAACCCAGTGTGAGAAAGTTATCATTTCCATAGCAACCACAGGATCACCCTATCAAGTAAAAAGAAAATAGGGGGATAAATGGGATATAATCCTGTCACTGGACCTCAACCAAAAATAACTAAAAATAGCATCAATTACAATAGAAACAAAAAGGAGCCACCACAATAGATTGCATCAACATCAAACCTAGCCAAATGTTAGCAGTAAACAGTTCATACATAGGAAAATAATTGGCTTTAAAAAATCTGGAAAAGTTACATTTCTCTGAAATCCAGTTGATGCAGGTTGAAAGTCAAAATCTAGAATTAATTTCTACTTTCTTTTCCAATAACACATTTGATCCTGAGAGAAGATTCTGTCAATAACATCAGAATATTCTGAATAATCTTTAGTTCTTACACATTTGTTGGTAAATCCAGTTTCCAAGTTTGATGTGCTCAATTAGAGTTATAAGAAGTTGTGTTTTCCTGAACCACACTTTCATGTTGTAAACACATATATCCGTTTTCCTACAATAGATAGAAGCCTGGGTAATGTCCTACATCTTTGTTTAGTTGTACATATATTTGAGAAAACAAAAACAAGTTGACGAGACAAAATTTTATTTTCTGCTGATTTATTTGTCAGTTCGGTACGATCTTAAAATTTTAACAAGATATATGACAGGACACATCACAAATGAAAACGTGTCTTAAAGACATGTCACATGACTACTGTATTATCAAATGGTGACAAGCCACAGGATGAGAATATGTCACATGACTACTGTATTATCCAATGGTGACAAGCCACATGATGAGAATATGTCACATGACTACTGTATTATCCAATGGTGACAAGCCACATGATGAGAATATGTCACATGACTGCTGTATTATCTAATGGTGACAAGCCACATGATGAGAATATGTCACATGACTGCTGTATTATCCAATAACAGCAATCCATTTTACCATGCTGTGTCAAGTGTCAACTATGCAATTCTACCAGACATGGTGATACTAACAGAAGACGCCAAACGACACCTGTGTTATTTGATAAAAACGTCTTGTGGACAAAACAACCAGGTAAAGTTATAACAATGTATCACAAACGATGAATAGTAAGATTTCTGTAACAGAAATAGATTTAACATCTGAATATTGTAAATATGGTAATATACAAGTGTGTCGGGAAATAAATAGAAAAAAAAATGCTCGGAATGACTTGTAGCTTGGAATGTATTACGTATCCAATATAAAAAGACACAAGAGTATATATATATTATGTGTATCAAAACATGTATGCCAGCATACAGTAAATTAACACACAAATTCATTCTTCTTATATCACTTTAATTCTTACTCTCTCTCCTTTCCTCCTATCACCTGTGTTCTCTCTCTCATTCCTTTTCTCTGCTTCTTTTCTCTTCTTACTCATGACACTATGCTTGTGGGGAATTTGGAAAACCACATTGAGGGGAATATGCTTTCCAATTCACAAATTCCATGGCCGTAATATTTTCCTCTCAAAACACAATTCCATTCTCTCATCTTTTCCAAAAAAATATTTGTAAATGTTATCATTTTCCCCACTAAAAATTATGATCATGCCATTATTTAAATGTTTCTACTGCAAACTGAAGACAAAGACGGAGGTAATTGGAATTATCCAGCTGTATTGAAAATAACACATTTTCAACTTTTGACAGGAAACTGCAAATTTTTACATTGTGTTTCCAAAATAATGTCACTGAATTATGGGGAATTTGGATTATCCCCTTAAAACTGATTTTTCTCCATAATTAATTTCCCGCAAGCATAGTACTGTGAATGCGCTCTCTCTGTCTCTCCTTTCCCCGCCCCTAACCTCCCTTGAGCTTTCATTTCCTCTTCCTTTCAAGTCTCTAAACACTACAAATCATGAAAACAACACAGTATTAACAATATGTACAAGTTTCATGCTGATATTATATATTGACATCCTCAGCTAAAGACATATCCAATATCATTATTTACATGGCACTAGTAGGGGGGATATATCACATCGTGTACAAATGGCTTTTAAGAATTATTCTATAAAAGAAAAGATTCTGACATTCAACAGCTTTCTTTAAAATCTAAATCAACTTAGTCATTTGTCTGATATATAATACAAAAAAGCTTATAACATACTTATATACAGTTGATAAGCTTGGCTTTCCATCATGTATATCTACGATCTTCTTTTCTGTACAATATAAACAACCTTGACCTTTAACATCATCAATGACATTGACCTTAAACACCATCAACGACATTGACCTTTTAACAGTATAAATAACCTTCACCTTCAACATCATCAATGACATTGACCTTTTAACAGTATAAATAACCTTCACCTTCAACATCATCAATGACATTGACCTTTTAACAGTATAAATTACCTTGACCTTTAACATCATCAATGACATTGACCTTAAACATCATCAATGACTTTGACCTGTATGCATCAACAATACATCAACCTAACTTACACATGTAAACACACATATCAACATATTTTAACTGATTAAATTATCAACATAAATGCAAAAATAAATAAAGCAGAAATAGCACCTTAGAGTTTGAGTCTGATACAAAATACACTTAATCATAACCAACACGTAATATTAAGCAAATGGCCTCCAGTACATTTCATTAGAAAACAATCCAAATAAGGAATATATCACTACAAAATTAGATCAGCATAGATCTAACAACAATTCTAGGTGTATCCATCCCTGAAAAGTTTAACACCGTAGGGATACATGCTATATATATCTTATACATTCATGTTGTGAACTGTTGGCCAGTTATCTCCCTTCATTCAGCTTTTCGGACAATTACTGTAGCACCAGTTCAAAATTAGGGTTGATCATAAGAAAGACATACATCCAGAGTAATCCTGGGCCTTTTCCCTGTGTTTTTATGGAGCTGGTAGGGCAACACCAGTAAGCTCAAACGCTTAGTGGCAATCCTTAGATTTACTGTTACGTATTACTTGTGTGTTGATCAATTCAAGCATGCATTCACCCTGCCAAGTCTAAATACCGCAAGTTCTATTCAAAATGAGGTATTAGCAAAACTTTTGGAAGACACTAAATTAGATTTTTGAGAAAAAATAGTTATTCAAATTGACTATTTCATAGAACTTTTGCCATGAATCTCTGTGAAAGTAGTGTTTTTTCAATTCAGGGTTATCATCAAAATATATAATTTTCAAAATTAGATTTCATTACAGAATATCTATACTGATTGGTCAAACCTCTACCCTGCATCCCACTACATATGTACTCCCATATATTTACAATATGTAGAATTTCATTTTTCTGCCTTCATATTCATTTTAAAAATAATCACATTCAGAAGCAGCTTTCCAGACTAAGTATTATCAAACAACCCTAGATTTATAATTAAAAACTTTCTTCTAAAGTTTCATAAGTAACGTTGATCCATTACAAAACAGATCTGTTCAAAACTGTTGTAGTATCATTTCATTCAAAGTCAGGATTTTACAAGGCATCTTTATATATGTAAAGACACTATAATAATTTTGTATTGAAAATTGGTCTTATTTTTTAATGTATTTACTTATTTCCATGATAAATATGTCCCCTCAAACTTCATTAGATCACCCTGTAGATGACACAATTTTAAAACCTGGCCCTGTATATTTTATTTCTTGTGAATTCCTTAACACAAAATAAAAGGCATTGTAATTGTGGCAGCTTAAAAGATATAACAGGCATTAGTATGTTTTCTACGATCTTCAGTTCTCTGGCTGGGGTCAGTTATTTGGGTTTGAAACCTATGAAAAAGCTGACATCCTTCAATTTTGCCATAATTGTTACAAAAGTCAAGTTATCTCCCTTAAAATTATCACAGTATACAATTTATTACTGACATTATCACATTCCTGTCAGTCGCCATGGCAACATCAACAACATATTTACTTCCTGTTTTGTCTATATGGTGATGTTAACACAAACTTCCTGTTGATCTCCATGGCAATATCGCAATCATAAACATCCTGTTTGTCTTGATGATGATTGTTTTTCTCCATGGTGATATCACAACATACTTCCCGTTTGTTTCTATGGTGATATATCAATATCTTACCATATTTTATCACATGCTGTAAACACAGCAAGTAGTTTTCTAATATCAACTTCCAAAAACTTTCTTTAAACTTCTCTACATTCAACTATCTGTCGTATAAATTAGGTGGATTTAGTCAGTATAAAATATTCATTATTATCACACAAAAATTATTTCTCAACTGATGAGTTCTTGCATTTAGTTATTATCTTTGGTGTTTGTAATTAGGGTACACATAACATCATAGATGTCATATTCACAGTTATAACAAATGAGATATAATGTATCTCCAGAAGTAAGCATCCCCATGTTAAATATCATGAATACTCATTATATAGTATATTTGAAGTTTGTCACAATTTTGTTATCTCTGTCTCCTCATTAATATGGACAGGCCCATAATATAGAAACGGTATTTGAACACTGTGGTCAGTGTTGTTTGTAAGATTGTTTAACATGTCTTGTTTCTGAGGTTGAAGACTAGCTATTGTGTCTGGGTTTGATTGTTCAGCTTCACCTGTACATACCTCTGCCACAGAATTAAGTGATAATTGTTTGTGTTGTCTAACCTCTGTCTTTGAACTACTGACCTCTGACCTAACACTACTGACCTCTGACATATCACTTTCATGCCAGCTTTCTTCCTGAAGTGACCTAAACGAACCATATCTTTGTTCCTTTAACACTTGTTGTGATCCATTTGAACAGCTGATTAACTTTGGCACTTCCAGTTTATTAGTATGTTTTAGATTTTGTATACTGTTTCTTGATGGTTTACATTGCAGCTTTTCCATATGACCTTCAGATTTTATTTTGCGAATGTCATGACTAAGCAAGGGGTTAAAGGTTATATCTATCGGTCCATAGGCCCCTAACCTGTCCATCGACTGATCCTCCAAATCCTCCAATGTTTCACCTTCAGGAATAATCCCTACATTTCCATGTGCCCCAATAAGGTTATTCTTCTGGCTCCTAAAACTACCTAAACTGCCTGAGTTAACACTGTGTCCATCACATGTGAATCTGAGCCCTGAGACACTATCACTGTCAGAGTCTGCATATGATATATCACAGTAACTGTCTTCGAGACCGAATGATTCACTCAATATGGATCCCGAGTCTTCTTCATCGTGGACAAGTGTGCCTTCACAGTATCCTTCCCCACTGACCATGACCTTGGGGATGTTATGTCTGTTCTTTGGAAAGTTACTGACAACCTGTGATGATAAGACACTGTAGCGGTCCCAGCTACTGCTAGAGGCCGTACTGTAAACACTTCGGCGAATATCGTCATACCGACTGATACCCTTGTTCTCACAGTACCCTGAAACACAGACCAAATTGATAAATTAAATGCTATGATAAGCATCATTTTCATAATTCGTATTCTTATAATGCAGAAAATCATCACCTAATATTGAATCATTAGGAATCATCATTAATCTGTTAATTTTGATATAATTTATACATTATAACTAATAGTTAATTTTTTCTCATGCTTCACTGAAATTATTTCATATCAAACACTGATAATATCAAAACTTGTATTCACATAAAAACACATATTGCCTACTCAAAGTTTTTAGTCTAAAAACATAATTCATTCAGTCAAAATTCAGTTGGGAATTCATTTTTCTTTACTGCAAAATTATTAATTTTCATGGATGTTTTATTTTGTCTATTTCATGGATACTATTCATCAACAAAACACATGTCTACAAGCTACTGCAATAAGTATCAATTGATTTTGTTGAGCTACATTTAATTTTTAAATTGGAGATACATGAAATAGCATATTTTTGAAAATCCAAAAAAACAGAGCCTAACTGAATTAATACTTTGTACTTATGATTATATAATCAATTTTTTGTTGGTAAGTTCTAAAATGCAGCTTTCCGATTTGTTGATTTTTTTATTGGAGGAGTGTATGACTACACGCCCCCTTTGCTGTGGGTCTTTTGGAATTTTTTTGTATGAATGGAATATCTGTTTTCACCTGGTGTGTTGTTTGCCGTCATTCAATGATATTAACAAAAACGGACTATGATATCATAAAATATGAATGAATTTTGAATGACTGAAAATGGCGAATTATCTGTCAATGACATCACATCATGTCACACCAGCTGGTGTTATAAAATAATTCTTTATTAAATTATCTGATTTATACATTTATGCCTTATTTCTATTATTGAAACTTATCTGAGAAATTGATTACAAGTTTTGATAAGTATATTATTGAATTTTACATATCATGAATGTGCCTTTATGTATTCATTCAGTTTGCAAAAATGTTTTTCTTTCATACCAGCATGAAACAAAAAAATATTTGCTATCAAAGTTAAATTACAGCATTATTCCCACTAATCCTGGTCCTTACAAGTGAACAACATTACGGATATAAGTATCTTTATTGAAAATAAAATCTGTCTGTCCTGAACCTGAATGTGATACAGGATATAAACAAGAATCAATCAGAGATTTTGAAGTTTTATACCTGTCAATGTAGAACTAAAATCTGAGGTCATCACTTCATTAGGCACCATTCATGACAAGTTTTTAAAACTTACGTTCTAATATTTCTCGTTCTTGAAATTCCAAATCACGTAATTCCTCCATTTTGCTGGTTACAACTCTCTGTAGAGAGAGAGAGAGAGAGAGAGAGAGATAATGCTTCTGTACTGAAATATCTTTTTGTTTTTTTTTTACTGATAAACTTCAGACTAAATTGATAAACACAACATATCTATCTTCATATTTCTGATGAAAATCAATAAGCAACTTCTTTTACAACAATTATGAAACAAGCTATATCAACTCATTTACAACAATTATGAAACAAGCTATATCAACACCTTTACAACAATTATGAAACAAGCTATATCAACTCATTTACAACAATTATGAAACAAGCTATATCAACTCATTTACAACAATTATGAAACAAGCTATATCAACTCATTTACAACAATTATGAAACAAGCTATATCATCTAACTCATTTACAACAATTATGAAACAAGCTATATCATCTAACTCATTTACAACAAATATGAAACAAGCTATATCATCTAACTCATGTACAACAATTATGAAACAAGATATATCAACTCATTTACAACAAATATGAAATACATTATATAAACTCATTCCCAAAAATTATGAAAAATATTATATTATCTTATTTCACAGTGGAAGTCAAAGAAACCTGCATTTACAAGTTATGTGTGATGTTGCAACAATGTTCTGTGTCTGACATACAAAGCTGTAAATCTGGTTAAAAGACGTAACAGGAACAGAATCAGAAAGGATTGTTCAGGATTGATACTGATTATACCTTATGAAAGAGTGAAATAAGTCTTTCATACCTTCAGGCGTATGATTCGGTCATACAGCTCAACTTTATGGACACAGTCTTCAAAGAGTACCACCAACCTACAGAGACAGGCAAACCAATACTTCATATATTGGAGTCAAAGTCTAAAGGCAATCCACACACCACTTAAGATATTAAGGTCAAGGTCATATAGGTGATACATTACCAAAAATATTGGGGTCAAGGTCATACAGGTAATACATTTCAGTAAATATTGAGGTCAAAGTCAAAGCATTCATACAATATTGTAATTATCTTGAGTCAATGTCATACAGTCTATACATTATAGCAGATATTAAGGTTGCTGGGTAAATGAATTACCATACGTATTGGGGTAAGAGTCATACAGGTAAATCCATATGAGCATTCTAGTAAAATGTCATACCATACATAGTGTACATGCCATCATGAGATTCAAGTTCTGATTCAAAACAAAAGCCTATAAGCTAAAGGTCAAAGAATCTGTTCTCTGGCTTTGATTCTTCAAAATCCTAGAACAATCATGGAGAGGTATATAATGTTTAATTTAGAATTATGATCATTCTAAAACAAAATTTTAAAAACTTACATAGATTTGTTTGACGGACAGGAAAATCTGAAAACCAGTGGGAAAGCACCTTCTGCATTTCCACACTCTTTCCCTCAGGTTTTTAGATTTTCCCATCCATCAAACACATCCATTTAAGACACTTTTTCTCCCATAAGTTCAACATTGTACACAAAACCTTCCCTGTTAGTCACAGGAAAATGTTGTGAGAAATAATATACTTTACTTACTTTTAACATTTCTCTCCTTCCTCAATAATAAAAACACTTTATTGCAGTAAAAACTGTTGAATTTTTTTTTGCATATACCTGGTATATAAAAAGTATCTACTTTTTCTTTCTAAATTTGTTACCACTTGACCGCTGAGGTATGACATTTTGTCACGGTCAGTCGAACTCAATGTCTGACCATTACCTGAGTTTATCGCCACTGAATTTGATAGCTGATACAAGCTCCGCATGTGTGGCCACTTCCATACTACGACCATTAACAGAAAGAATGACATCACCTGTAATTAAGAGGAACAAAGTCTGAAACAACACTGATGCTAAAGTTTTACAATAAATCTAAAATAATGTCAAATATGTGATGATAATATGGATGTCCTTGTCACTGTAAATAGAGGTTAACATAAAAATATTTTCTTTTGTCCATTGGGTTACAAAATTGCGTCTGATATAATTTGAAATCTTGTTTCCCAGTGTACAACTGCTGAGACGGAAAACAGAAACCTCTGACAGATGCATTTTTGATGAAGACTATTTCAAAGTTTAAAGATTGTCTGTTTTTCATTTGGAAATTTTTTTATGACCTTGTGCAACATAGATCTTTAAATACCCTGATGCTCACTAATGTTACTCTTGGTTTTGTTGAATACTGTTCTTTTCTTGGGAACATGACATTACCTTGATACCAAGATTTTTATGGACGATGTCATCTACGAAGAAGACACTTGCCCTACTGGAACCTCTCACTCTGGTTGTTCATGCTGTGATACACCCATCGTACGAACATCAAATTTAACTTGTTTGCTATTCATAACCATTTATTTCAGAAGACAATCACTCATTTAAGTGTCTTAAGCTCCTTTTAGAAATTTATTTAGGAGTTTCAAGAGAGTTTGGCAAACATCACAGCTAATATGCAACTGAAAAAATGTTTTGTTTATGATGGTGGATTTCATTGCAATTAGTCTAAGGGAGCTAACTCCTCCAAACTTCCACAATTTGTTAATAAAACAATTTGTATAAAATATATCCTGTTGACTGCAGTGAGATTCAGCAAATATCAATTATAAAGTGTCTAAATGTTCTAGGCAAGTCTAAGAAGCATTTGATGAAATTCAGTCACACAATATTTGTTTCTAAAAATTATAATTTACTAAGTTTTAAGGGTGATTATTTCATTCTCTGTAACGTTTCATAATTTACAATATTCTCAGGGGAATCATTCCATAAATTTGTTGGTCATATATGTAAAATTATCCTTCATTTTGACTGACATTCACTTACTGTTATTCACACAATTATGAGCAACAAAAGCATGTGGAACAACATTTTCATGAAAATATCATAAACTCTCTTGGTCTCCTGTTTTAAATGATTTTTTCTAACCAGAGTTATCTCCCCTGAACAATGTTTATTAGACTACTCAAAGGGACTTGCCCTATGTGTGTATTTGTCAAACTTGAAATTATCTCCAATGTATAATGTTCATTACACTATCCCCTATTTTCACTATATAGATTCTATTTGGTCATCCTCAGTTATCTCCCCTTTTTCCTGTTTATTACTTACCTGTCCTGAGACCAGCGATGTAAGCAGAGCTGTTTAAATCTATGTAGTCAACATATGTCATTACTTCTACTTCATTTGTTTTCTTGTTCTTGATACCATAGGTCTAAAAACAAGAAAGCATTCAAACTCGCAAAACAAGAATTGTAAAAGGTACTGGGATTACTTATCTACCTACATGTCAGTAAATAATTACTTATATTGTAGATAAAAAACAGAGGGTAATAAGTAAGATAAGATATTACAATACAATCTGTTTAGAATAGCAAGCAAACACTTTAATACACACAACAAGTACATGTACAGTTTACAACATACAGATGGTTGCAGTCAGAATAGGATGCATTGCTCTTGTCAAAAGACCTTGACGTAGAACCAAATGACTGATTATAGGTGACTGTCTGGTATTTAGAAGTATGAACGACATAGATGGGATTTGATTATAAAGTTAATTAAACCTAGATGGGTATCTAGATTATAAGGGGGGAAACAGACAGAAAGATCCTACCTACCAGTGTCTGATGAAACATCATGAAGACTTGGATTCTATAAAGAATGTACCTGTATGATAACATTCAAAACAAACCTGAAGGGTGAAGCCCCAGGACTGATTGTGTTTATGAAGCAGTAGTGTCCTCCGTTTGCGATTGTCCTCTGGGTCACTCTGGATTGACCGCTCTGCATCAAGTTGGTTGAGGTCAGCTCCTAGGGAGCTCGTTTGATGGAGCATCAACTGCAAAAGACAGTAATATGCAAAAGCTTATGTCTGGGCATTAAGCCCAAAATTGCCTTTAAACATTTGAAGATCTTTCTTGATCTGCTGCATAGATCAGCTGTCTTAAAGGTCAGAATCCATTTTTCTTACAAGACTACCTGTTATAACACATCTGACACATTTAAGAGGCAACTCACTTTGAGAAATCTTTTTCACCCTAGGGATTTTTTTCCTTTGACGTCATATTTTGTAACACAAAATGAATTACTCAAATGAAGCATTAAATCCCTTGTGAAATCATATTACCAGCTATTTAGTTTAGTCACCATCTGTTCTCAGATAATGTAGTCTTGTGTCACCACTTGTTTTAAGTCATCTTGTTTTCACAGATAAACCAGTTTTGAGTCACCAAACATCTATTTTCTGACACCAGGCCTAGGAAAAGTAGCTTTCAAAGTGTCATGAACCAGAAATTGTGACATTGATGATAGTAATCCAGTGTCAAAACATACATACCATCAAAACTGTCATCCTATACTAATAATTCCTCAGAGGTCTTCCCAGCGGGAAATAAACATCATTTTTTTTTCAGATTAACCAGATTTGAGTCACCATTAGTTTTGTGTCACTATATTTTTTCAGCGAAACCAGTCCCCATCTGTTTACAGATAAAGCAGATAAGAGGATAACCTGTTCAAAAGTTCACCTGTTTGAGTCAAAATTTGCTATCAGATAGACCCTCCTGAGTTACTCTATCTTTTGACTCACCACCTTCTCTGATTCTCTACTTGAGTTTTATGTCACCACTTATTTTAAGCCACCTCCATTATAATCCAGTTTAGATTCACCATTAATTTTGAGATAAACCAGTTTAAAACTACCACCTATTTCAGATAAACCTGACTTGAACCACCACCTGCTTAAAGTCAGTATTTGTTTTCAATACCTCAAGTTTTGAGTCATATCCTGTTTAAGTCACCATTTATTTTGCGATAAACAAATTATGATTCATGACCTATTTTAGATAAACTTACTATACCCTCCACTTTTTAGATTGTACCTTATTTACATTTAATTAATGTCCTGTTCTACTCTATCTAAACAAAAGCAAAACACAAGTGTGGTAGTGCCTGCCTCGGACTTTCCCGTACCTCACTAGAGGTACACCATAAAACATCAGTTCGTCCTGTAATAGTGACCTCTTACAGTAACGCTACTTGACACTAAACCAACTCATTAGCATATTCAAACAAAATCAGCCATTAGCAATTTTCATTTACATAGTTTATTGAAGTTGGTATAATCCAAAGCATTCTTTGCCTAACAAGTGTTCCTAGCTCTATACATCCAATGTTTTCACTTTATTTAAAACTTTCTTCAAATAAAACAGATAAAATGTCTTGCTATGCTTTTAAGTCTGCCCATTCTTGTTCATTCTATACTCAACAAAAAAAAGAAACACACCATAAAATTATGCAATCAATAGCCTACTTTGGGAAATTTGTACAAAATTTTATATCAACGTGAACGGACAAGTCTACTCTTTACGATACTGTAGAAGAAAAGTCTGTGTGACGTCACTCATGTCGTCAGTAGTTACTCAAAGTCGGATGCCCACGAAAAAAAAAGACACTTCAGTACCTGGTATGGGCACCTCTTGCACAAATCCCTGCAGATTCTCCTATGCATTGAATTCATGAGAACATTAAACTGCGGTAAACTTGACATGGTTAGTTGGAGGGGGTTTTCACGTTACCAAATATGCCTGTCCAGCTCATCCTACAGATGCACTTGACACGGTTAGGTGGAGGGGGTTTTCATGTTACCAAATATGCCTGTCCAGCTCATCCCACAGATGCTGAACAGGAGACATGTTGGGGCTATATAGGGGACATTGCAGAGGCTGAACATTGTTTGCCATCAGAAAATCATGACAGACTCTGAGAACATGCAGTCCAGAATTGTCTTGCTGGAAAATTAGGTTATGACGTCTGGGAAGTGGAAGGATGTGTGTTTGGAGGATCTGGTCTCTGTATCGTTGGTTGGAGGATCTGGTCTCTGTATTGAATGGCATTGAGGTTAGGATCCAGGATCACTAAGGGAGATTTTACATGGGAGATGCTCTAAACCATTATAAACGCCCCACCTAATCTATCGTATTCAATCACGCATGCATCAGCAAACACTCATGGCGTCTATGATATACCTTTTTCTTCTCTTTGAGCGATACAGACAGAATCTAGACTCATCAAAGGAAATCACACACCTCCATCGACACATCCCAAACCTGTTCAGGCCATGTCTGCACATCCAGTCAAGACGCACTTGCCGTGTCCGTTGTATCAGAGGTGGCCTGACATAAGGTTTAGCATGCAATGATTCTCTCGGCACTCAAGTGGTTCCTAGCTGTTTGAGCAGTAATGGGTCTGCCAATAGTATCTAAGATATGCAACACAGTCTCTACAGCGGTCTTGAATCTGTTGCACAAGTGCAACATTTGAATTGCCCTTACTGGTCATGTCGTTGTTACATGCAGACGACTACTCCTGAGATGATCAGAAACTAACCTAGTAGCATGGAAACATGTATAGAGACGGTTAACTGTACATTGGACAAAGCCACACTGCCGTGCGACAGCAGTTTGTCTATGACCATCCATCAACTTCGCAATTGCTCTACCCCTCTGAATTTGCAATAAGCTTGGCATCTCAGTTAATGGCGAAATCAAAATGTCAACGTGGAAAATTAATGTGGCTTGGCATGATCACACCGTGTGATTTAGTCTAAAGAAGCTCCCAAAGTCGGACAATGACATCGTCACGCTTGGCTGATTTTAGGGTAGATTGTCGAGAAGGGAGATCATTCTTGATTTTATACCTGACCACATATTCCATTATTTCCTTACAGCTAAGGTTTACTGCAGGGGGGAACTTTGTGATTTCTTTTTTTTGTTGCGTATAAGTTACTGTATACCTGAATGCTGTCCTCCTCTCGTAAACAATGCATCCTTTCTTTGTAATTACAACCCAATTACCTGTTGGATCCATGAATCAACTGTCATCATCCAATTATAAGCCAATGATGGGCAATAAGCCTATCCACCCTCACTTATTTCACATAAGCACAAACATAAACCATTTCAGTGTCCTGTAATCTTCTTCTTTGCACCAGCATTTGTATGATGGTATTTATATCTTACATAATTTTTTTGAGGGAGAAGCAAATATTGAAGAGTAAGATTTAGATGTTTTAGAAAGATCAAACCATTAAACAGTCTCATTTTCTGTATCTGTGATAATGGATCTGGCTATTCTGTCTCCAAGTAAACAACACTGAAGGAAACATAATCCATTAATTATTGTTGCACATAAATGATTTATCAAAATCCTGTATCAGATAATTCAAATATTCAATGATGGTGGCCTGACAGAATCTTCAATCTTTCCGTGATAAAATTACTGAATCTTAAAAAAATTATGTGGGTTTCTAGAGATTTTAACTCACTTTTACTGCAAAATCATATATTTTTTCAGAATTTTTAATTTTTTTGAGGGCATCATATTTTATTAATAAAGAGTAATAAAAAATCTACTTCTATAGATTCTTAAAGTTAATTGTCTGGTGATAAGCCCATGTCTGATGATAAGCCCGTGTCTGGTGATAAGCCCATGTCTGGTGATAAGCCCATGTCTGGTAATAAGCCTATGTCTGATGATAAGCCCATGTCTGATGATATGCCCATGTCTGGTGATAAGCCCATGTCTGATGATAAGCCCATGTCTGATGATATGCCCATGTCTGGTGATAAGCCCATGTCTGATGATAAGCCCATGTCTGATGATAAGCCTGTGTCTGGTGATAAGCACATGTCTGGTGATAAGCCCATCAAAATCTAGTGTTTTTTAGTCAAATTACCAACAAATATTATTTTTTTTGTCCTATAAGAAATAGGCCCATACTCTTACACTGAATGAGAGGTTGAATGTACTTCATCTAGTAAACTACTCCTAGTCCTCCAGACTTATACAGCGTTAGAAGACAAATCAGACAATCAATAAAGCTGACAACCACCTATATTTCCTTAGAACGTGTTAGCTTATTAGGAAAATAAATTCTTTTTTCTTCCAAGGACAATTCCAGCATCACAAGAGTACAGAAATTGTGCAGACTTTGATAAATTACACCTCTTTGATAACAAAACCATGAAAAATAAGAAATCATTAGGCTATAGATATTACTGTAGGATGTTGTTTACGTAATCCTAAACTTTAAGGTAACAATCCAGGAACATGTCCTCAAGTGTTCTGGAGTCAGTAGCATGATGTTGTACATACACAATATGGTTGCCAACATCAATAATTTTTTACATGATTCTAGGATTTCCAGCTTAATTTTCCAGAAACACATTTCTTAATCTGAACTCTGTGACCTCAGCTGTTGTAAGTGTGCAAATACACTGCTGCTGGCTGCCAATGTTAAAGCAGATATCAGCGTATATGACCCCATGACATCACCTTGACCTTTGAAATAGAATCTTGTTAACGACGTTGATAAAGTAAGTCAAATCTGCAGGCATCATTAACACCCAAACTGTGTACCATTTTTTTAACTGGTATGTTCCCTTGAGTAAATCGTTTAACCCAGATGTCTGCTTTGTGATAAATTAATCCACTTTTTATAAGAAATTTAACATTGTTAGTTTACAAAAACTAAGAAAACAAATTAAATGAAAGAAAGTATGTTTTTTTAATATGAATAACTTGAAGGAGGAAAGAGTAAACACTTTAGTAAAACCATTTGAAAATCTAAGTTCCTGGTACCATACTGATGGAACAAGAGGCCCCACAGGCCTGTATTGTCATTTACTTGGCATTCAAATCTTTCTATGAGTGAACATTTATACCTCATGTTGACCTTCGAAATTGGTTTAAACCCACTTAGAAAAGTATTATGTCAACTTTAATACTAAAGAGGTATATTTTTTCACATTTCTCAAATACGATTCCTTCGTAAGACAAATGTTATTCATGATGCTTTCAACTTTTGAACATGCAATTTAAAACGAAAGAACCTTAATCACTTTCTTATTACAAAGTTCAGTTTGTCGTTAGAGGCATATCAGGTGGCTGAAACCGCTGCAGGTCTTTGAATCACATATTAATTTGTTAATAAGGTTTATAGCATATTATGTAGCTAAATTAGATAAAACAATGTTACTTTTCTGAAGCAAGTGAAGCCTCTCTCCTAGAACCAAATTACAGATATATTCTAAACAAACACATGGCTTTGTAGGGTATGTTAAATATAAATATAGATTTAGCAACAGCATTATTGTTATTATTGTTGTTAACAGCATGTCCCATTCAACTTAAAAAGAAATAGAAAGTAAATTTGAACTGAAAACACCCGATAATACAGTTAGGAAAGAAGTACACTTGGTAATTCCAGCTTATTCAACTCACTGAATGTGTACTAATTAATGCTTGTTCATTTCTTTGATGGGTTTTAATTTATCACTAATGAGCAGCTAGGGTCATCTGGAGTCATTGTTACTAAGTAGCAGAGAAATTGCTACCTTACTGAACAACATGTGGAAGGCCCATCACATGCCACTGCAAAGTGAGGTAAGTGTCAAGTCCATGGGCAAAAAAACCATGACAGCATATACCAAGCTGTTTCCATGCTTACCAAGAAGCACAAACCATCAGGGGTGAGAAGTGTACACTATTGCCGAGGTCTGAGAAATTGAAGTGTGGAGAAAAGCTATGACTGTACTGGGCAGTGTATAGAGTGTTTGTTGAATCTTTATTTACAAATAAAACCTTTTTTTTTACTATGTACACAACAGTATGTGATATTGCACCATACCTTACCTTACCTGACAGCAAGACAGATGGACAAACACACTATATTGATATCCTCATTTCTACTAAAAACAAAATTGCAATGACTGATACAGATTGGTGCTACACTGGGTTACGTGCAATTTAAATAGAAAGGATTTCTAGAAACTTCCAAAATGGAAGGAAGTTCTCAACTTTCTATGAGAAACTGCTAAAATTGAAATAGTTTTGTGCTAAATTAAGCACAAGTCACATAATTTTGTACAACTAACCAGCAAAGGCGTGAATCTGATACAGGAGTCCTACATCTTTGGTGCTAAACACAGGACCTTAGCTATTGAGTGTAATGCTGATACCAGTGATGTACAATGTTGGTGCTAAATAGCACCAGTAAAATGTAAAGCTGATAGTTATAATGCACAATCTTGGTGCTAAATAGCACCAGTCACATGTAAAGCTGATACTTATAATGCACAATCTTGGTGCTAAATAGCACCAGTCACATGTAAAGCTGATACTTATAATGCACAATCTTGGTGCTAAATAGCACCAGTCACATGTAAAGCTGATACTTATAATGCACAATCTTGGTGCTAAATAGCACCAGTCACATGTAAAGCTGATACTTATAATGCACAATCTTGGTGCTAAATAGCACCAGTCACATGTAAAGCTGATATTTATAATGCACAATCTTGGTGCTAAATAGCACCAGTTACATGTAAAGCTGATACTTGTGATGTACAAGTTTGATGATATAAATACCACCAGCCAAGTACAAAGCTGATACCAAGTCACACATAACTTTGATGCTGCAGCCAAGTGTTATTTAGATGATTAAGATGCCACAGAACTTTCACACATCATGTGAACTTCACACTGAAATACAGGGATTTTCTCATCTGAATCTTCACTCCTAAAATCTGATGACCCTTACACAACCTATTATCTTCTCAAAAACAGAAAATCTCTTCATGCTGGTTCTTCTTACATGGAAAATCAAAAGTGAAATTGTATGTATAAATATAACATATTTTCCAAATTCTAATTTTGCTGTTTTAAAGCAAAATATAAGTTTTAACATGAAAAGGAATTATTAAAGAAAATCTAGACTTATATAGACCCTAATTTTCGGCAGGATAAGGATTGTAATTTTCGTGACACTGCAGTTATTACTATCAGTTTCAAGCTGTGAGCCATATACTGTACATACAATGTAGGCAGAGAGAGAGATTTAGTGCTTTATATGGCTTGGAATTTTGCTGTGTTAATTAAAAAGCGTTGGAATAAGACTTAATCATGGGCAGGAAATCACTGCTTTTCCATGGCACAGTTAGATTTGTAGTGTTAAGGTGGTTAAATATACTTGCAGGTCGCGTGATATATTTGTAGGTCGCGTGGCAGTAGAAGCTTAAGACTTACCGGAGCTGGTAGATATTGCTGCTGCATCTGACACACACTCTGTCCGTAGTCGTACTGATATCTGTTATAATCCTGGTAATAAAAATCTTAAATCTGTTGAACATGACCATGAACAGATATTCCTTTGGCCCACAAAAATTGAGCTGCCCTTCCTCTCAAAAAAAATATTTATTATTTTATGGTAATTTGAAATAAGCAATAACGAAAACAAGCAGTGCTCATTATCTTTTGGGTTATATACATTTTGTACAAGTAGGATTACGCTATTTGATGTATATGTACCACATTTTTCGGGTTATAAGCCAAAGCCACTTTCCTCAGTAGTTGGGCTTGCGGCTTATATACCGGTGCAGCTTATATGAAGACAAAAAAAATCGGCAAAAAAAAATTAATAGTAACATCTAGACATTAATTCAGGACCGTAATGTATTTCGGAACGGCCATTATGTTAAGGCGTATCACATGCGCTATTGACTTGCATGACCTTGCATGACCTTGCATGACCTCGCATCATGATAATTTTGATTGCTGTAACACATCATGCTTCCAGGAAGAATGAAAAATAATGACTTAAACCAAGGATACCAGTACACCAGTACGAGACATCGGTACTAAGTATTTTACAAGTACCTGTCCATCATGTGTTTGTAACTGAAACAGATCTGTCATTTGCAACTATATACAGGATGATTTTAAGATTGAAATAAAAACAACATTCTTGAGGATTTAATTAATCCTACCTTTTAATGTGAATTACAAAAATATCTTCTGAACTTTCAAGATTGCTTTGAAAGCCATACATCATGGGATCGATAGGTCATCAGGTCAAATTCTAAAATGACCGCCATGCTTGTTTTTAAAATAAAAATGGCTTCGTGTAACTTACAAGAAATAATATGGGACTATAAGTATTTTGCCAACAAGGGCCTTCACTAATATTTAGTAGTACAGACAGCAATGGAGATATTGTGAAGTAAACTGTAACTAACGTCAGGCCCTATTTCTGTGCGTAGGGAATCTTTGAAGGCTTCCAAGCCAAACTGCAATTGCTATTTTACGTCTTTGAAACACAACAATGAAATAAAGGATTATCTGTGTATGATTCATTTGCAAACTTATATAAAATGTTTTACTGACAATCTTGATAAATTGGCTTTCGTTGTCTGTTATATCAATGAACTTTGTGTCAATATAATGGTTACCAAGTTAGGGTGCGGCTTATATTCCAGTGCATCATATATGTGGATAAAATTGAAAAAAATCGCTTAAAACCAGCCCTGAGGCTTATACTCAGATGCGAATTATAGGCCGGAAAATGCAGTGCATATATATATAGTACAATACCTTAGCAGTAACGAAGAATTTCTTAATCAAAGTTTGCCATATAATGGAAAGCATTATCTAAATAAAGGATTTTCCTAAAGTTAAGAAACATATGATATATTATGGTCTGGATAATTGCCACTTGTCAAGACATGATGACTGGATTAATCATCAGATATCACTTCCTCAGTATCATATAACTTTACTTTCAAATTTCTAGGAGAGGGGGTGGGGTGTCGGCAACATATTACATCATTTTGTACCTAAGACTCCAAGTCAGAGGGTGGGCTTATAACAGGACAGTGAAACAACATTGATTAACTTATTATTCTTGACTCAACACAGGCTTATTACAGGACAACATTGTTATCTTACTGAGCACCAGTGACTTATTTACTCTAGCAGTCATATACTTATTATCAGATGTAAACAGTATTACTTCAATCTGACCTGCGATCGCTGTGAGGTATTCTCTTACACATCATTATATGATGACTTACAAGATGAAAGAGTCAAAATATGACAAAAAAAAAAAACTCACTATTACAACATCCAATGTTGGACCTTACAATATCATTCAATAACATTTCAAAGTCCAGTTATACAAGTATGGATCTATTTCACACCAAGAGTCTTAAAATCCTTAACTTTGACCTCCGGAAGTGTGATCCCAATAGATGGAGGATCTCTAACTTGTTTTAGTATACATATAGTGATATCATATACACTAATTAAGTCTTGGAGATAGTTTACAAAGGCTTTTAACGTCAAGGGAGAAACTGATGCCATCAATGAGTTTTATGACTTAAACAGTTAAGGAGGTGACCTATATATATGTGACACTACCACTAAAGAGCACTGTGTCCAATTAGCTGAGGTTGGAACAAAATCACACCAGGTTTATTCAGAAAAATAAAATGTTGAAAATCAATGCAAATTGATCCTGGTAGACGGGGTTTTTTATTGCTAGAACGATAACATTCTTACTTTTTTGTACATGTGATGAATAGTGGGATGTGAGCTCTAACAGTCCCTAGATCATGTTACTATTAAATTATATTACTTTATTCCTCCACCAACATTTTTTATTGGACTGCATTGACTTTCTGTCTACTCGAGAAATTTTTTATCATAACATTACAAGTCTAAAGACCCTTTTTAACACTGTTGAGACTTGTAAAATTCTACATTATCTGAAAGGTGTTGGTCTGTACTACAGACTATGACTTACAATTTTAATCTTTAGTGATAATATTACAATTAAAAATTTTTAGCATTTGTCTTTTACCTTTTAGTTTGTTTGATGTTATTTCCTTTTTGGATCACCGTGTTTTTTACCTGTTGACGGCCCTAATGACATTTTATATGTTGACGGGCTGTTAAGAACATCATCATAATAATAATAATAAGACCATCTTTGGTAATAAGCTTACCCACTGTATATTCAGAATTCCAACAAGTGCTATACATATTAAGATTATAATAATGAATTATGTCATCTCAATTTGTAGTTAGTGTCACAGGTAATGCGTTGGCCCCCTCGCCAGGCTTTATACAACACACTTGTATTAAGAAATGTATTTACCTGAATTATATCATGTTAATGTCAATAAAATGCTTGTAATTCAACTAAAATGATTGACATTTAGGGAAATTCATTTACAATATGTCTGTAGGGATATTTAATGATTACAATGGCAGTGTGAATGTATGTGGAATGAGCTAGCTACTGCCTTCCTATGTGGGGACGTGCCTGTATGTTATATATGACTTTGTCAAAAAATTACTTGCCGAAAAAAAAAAAAAAAAATAAACATATTTACTGTTGTCACTCTCATCCATATACCCTTATATAGGATCTTTTGATTTTCATTTCAAAATATCATAGTTGATTTTTTTTTCATTTTCCTTGAGCCTTGAAACCGTGCATACTAAATTGAGGAAGTGCTTTGTATAAACATGTTTGAACATAAAGATATTGCACCACTGTTTTTTGTTATTTAAAAATTGTGTTTTGTTGACAATATTTATTGTCGCTGTAAGAATATTGTTGTCCCATACTTTAATCTTACCCAAATGTTGACATGTCCATTTTTGTTAACTCAAGCGTTTATCTTGGCATCAACAGCCGGAGCATTTTGAGGCAGGGTCTGATCTACAGTGAAGTTTTGTGGTGGCTTTCTAACTGAACAACATACAGGAGGCCCATAAAATGCCATCTGAAGTAATTAATGTAATTGGTTCAAGGACACAAGCACTACAGCATAGACCTGCCCATTTGTCAGTTTCCTGAGAAACACAAAAACTGCCATGGGTTGGGATTGTCAATGGGTCGCGATTGTCCATGGGTCGGGATTGTCCATAGGTCAGGATTGTCCTTGGATCTGAGGTCATATACAACAAGCTATTAAAGGAGCTATCAGAGCTATTGAGCTACTGTTGTTTATAATAGTGCAACAGGTAAAATTTCAGATTTCAAAGTGTGTGTTCACATATTTACAGATGGATAGACAGACACAGACAGACATCTATATTACAGTACATCATCATAATTACAACTGGCTACGCTTACAATTTATATATTATATAAGATACATTGTAATCCTCGATCTTTTTCTGCAGAAACAAGCATGAAAAATACAGACAAGGAAATTTCTATAATTAATTTATTCCTTTTTATAATCCACCAGGTAAAAATGTAAACAAACAAGGCAATGATCCTTCAAACATATTTCATTATGTCCGGGTTCATGAACACGTGCTGACTTGCATGTCATGTAGAGCCAAAACAACAATCTTCTGGATGTAATTCTATACAACCTGTCAGAAATGATAAAAGATCACTGCCAGATGGCTACTTATTGGTCAGTATAAGCTGTAACCAATAACTGATGTCAGTACCTGTTGTCATGGTAACCAGGTAAAAGGTGTGTGGCCCAGGTGTGTTATGGTACAGGTATACATGTAAACTTGTCAGACATTCGAAGTCCATTAAACAGCTCTATGATAATGCAGAATACTTGTTGTACGTGCTATATAAACCAGTGTTGTGTGTATCCTATCAGCTAGCTACTACACAAACATGGATATACTTAAGTAAACAACATGAGGTAAATGTTCCAGGATCTCAACGACCATATATACCTGCAATTAACTTCAGTCGAGTATCAAATAAAATCTGGCTGCATTTTAATTGAAATTATATATGATAAAAATACGTTCAACAAAATAAACATTTATTTTCAGTACAAACAGACTCTAAGAAGAAGCTTCCATTGTACATAACCAGCATTACATTTTTTATCTTCATAACATATACACAACACAGGTCACTATCTTAATGCCTCATTCTGCTAGGATTCGAACACCAGACCTGTCAACTTTCAAAGAACACAACTGTGATGAACTATAAATTTCTTAATCATTTTTAAACTTTGTTCTAATTAAGAAATGAAAGATCGCGGCATTATTTACGCAGAAAATTGCCGCTAGAGGGCTCTAACTCTTTTCGATATTTCAGCCAATGAGAAGGCCAGGATCGGTAAATTTTGTCTGAAAGCCGTAGCAATAGGCTGAGTACGTTTATCCTAAAAACTAATTGGTGATTATAAATGACTTGAATAAATACTTTACCAGATAAATAATTGATTTATGCTGATGAGTAATTCTTGTTCATTACTTTTAAAAACTGATTTGAACATTTAAACAGATTTAATTCCATTAGACATTAAATTGTTAAGAGATTTTTTTCAGAATTTGAACAAGGCATGGTTCAATTTCTGATATTCAGGAATAAGAATTTGCACATAGAGTTAGCTCCCTTCACAGGATCTATTTTTAAACAAGGTATGATCAATAAATCACAATTATCTATGTATTATCTATATATGTGCAATCAAGTGCATCTTTTTAAAAGTTGTTAATCCAATTTAAAATTCATAAAATATTCGTGAATTTCTTAGCTGTTTACTCTGTTGAAAAGAAGTTGTGACTGTCATGGTAGGGCAGTGTACATGCATCCTTAAACATCAATCACATATGTATAACATTAAACCCATAAAACATGATACGCTCAGAATTTGTAACCACTGTAGTAAAATTTGTATATACACCTAAAATCTAGGCCAGATATCATAACACACTTATGAATTTTTTTTTCTTTCTAAATTTTCAAAATGATTTTGAGGAGTAAGTTTCAAAGTCATGTCCTCTGTAGGTCTTTTGTGATGAAACACAGGTAAGTTTTACATTTAGTTGAGGGTAAACATGACACAAACCCCAATATCATGTATACAAGTTAGTGATGTCTGTACATCACAAATTTACAATATTGATTTAAACATGAACTGGTGTTATCACATATGTGTTCCTTACAAAACCCATGTAATGGATGTTATTAAATTGATAATACAATAGTAATATGATCAAATTTGATAGGACAGAAGCCTATTCGTAATTATTCGTAATTTTCATCAGAAAATAAAGTAATCTCCTAGTTTCCCTAACTAGCAATTACAAAATATCAACCTGGTTTGGATAGAGTTTTGGAAAATTTTGAGTCAGTGATGGATCCCTTTCCTTAATAAAAAATTATTCCATATTCAAGTCAAATTTAATCGCTAACTTTGCAATTTCTCTGAAATTTACTTTCAAATTCACTAATTTTCTTCCCAAATGGGGCAAAAATTCCCCAATCTATCCTCAACTAGTGAAAAAAAGCCCTGGGACAGCTTTTCAAAATTCGCTAAGATATTAATAATGTGATATCAACTTCTTATATAGTTGATAGTGTCATTAGTTATGTGTCATATGAGTTATAACATCAAATGGGCATATCACGAGGCAGAAAGCCACAAAAACTTGTCTCTCCCTTCTTTCACTAGCCAAACGCTACTGCTGCAACATGAATAATATAACAGTTTTACACAATGACAAAGACACAATGTCTATATATATAGGTACATAATTGTGTTTATTCATGTCTTAAAATGACCAAACAGACATTTCTGTTAGTGAGTCTCACACACCGCCATAAGAAAAATTCACCGAAACTGATAAATGAATTAACCCCAGCAGAGATCTGATTCAGTATTTAACAGTCTTCAGTCAACGTCTGTTGATCCTCTGCCAAATGTTATCTCAGTGTTGTTGCAGTGATCGTATTGAAGTACCAGCTACACCATATGAAAATGCCAATACAAAAAAAACGCTTTTGTTTGAACAAAAATTTGGCCTGAATTTGAAGAGGTGATTTAAAAGGCTTGCAGACGAAATCATAAAGTTACAGAATAAAGTTATCCAACAAATCTGTCAAATTTTGAAATAGCAAATCTCTAAAACTACATAAATAAAAACTTTGCAGATAAAACTGTACTTAACCTTCTTTTTATCTGTGTTAGCAAACACCTTATATCGCAGTTAAACAGATCAACAGGATTTGAAGCATGCATCTAGATTCAACATATATGTTAACCAAATACTGTCTCTTAAGAACTGAAACGCTTTCCACAGACTAAACTAAAAGTTTATAAAGTTGAAAAGATATTTAAAAGTTTGGGATATATTGATGACAGAGCACTGTCCTTTTATAATATCAGAATGTGTTTCTATATAACAGGTACAACTGAGACCTCGTTATTTCACCTGTTATAAGTACCGCAGGATACATGGAACAATACCTACAGGAGTGTAATCAAACACCGTTTGGGAAATTGAGAAGATATAAAATCCTGTATTACATTATACTTGGCTTGTAGTATGATAACACAGATCCTGTATTTAAAACACTTCACTCACTCACAGGTCATATCAATGGACAAATAAACTCTCCATTCAATTCTGGGCCTCCGTTCTTCAAGCTGATTGGTATACATGTGGTAAATATTCATGAGTGTAATTTTATTTTTTTTAATTTTTTTTTTTCAGAATTCTCTCAACTTACTTGTTTAGTTCATAAATATAAAAATATTGATCTGAATAATCAATAATGTATTAAATATGATTTTATCATCTGGGTAAAGATTCTAGATCTACTAAATGTTACAACTTTCAAACAAAATTTGTAGTTTACTTTAAAGCATTTGATAATCTTTTAATTTGCTTTTCTTGAATACTGAAAAAATTATTTGCTAATGCTAAAATGAAAAAATCCAATGTTTCATAAAATCATGTTGTTTTCACTTTTTGCATACTGAGTTTCGTTTTCATTCCTTTTTTTTTGCATGTACAGATATTCAAATGTTGTAATTTGAAAAAAAAAAAGCAATGAATTGAGCTGCATGGTTCCTAGACAACCACAAATAAACCTCAAACAAAACAAGCAGCACTTTATTTAGAAAATAAAAACTGTTTATAGAGAAATCTTTTGTATATGTAGCCATAAACAGAATCAATCTATCATACACATTCTGTGATATACCTGATGGATCAAGCTAGGTATATCTCTTACTGGAAGTTGGGGCGTGGGCTCAATTATTACAGAATGATGAAATGGCACTTGTTAGAATTTCTGAAAAACTAGAAAACATAAAGATATGCCTCACAACCGATGCCTGTTGCCAGATATGGAGATGAAGATTTGGGGGTAATTTAGTAAATATCTGAAAGTCTCTAACTGGGCTTTCCTACAAAGAGGTTCAAAAAAGAAAGGGAGGTACCCCATGATCTTCTCTAGCTCCTAGAAATCAAGAGTCCTTGACAGAGTGTCCAGTGCTGAGCTTACTGTTGAGAAGCTGTATTAAACTTCCACTACCTAAACTGAGGTATATTTATATTTATCGATATTTTCTTGATTATTGGAAACTTATAAACAAATGATAAATCCAAAATGCCACATTTGGATTCAGAACAAAAAAAAATACATTTTTTAACCATATTTGCTGTTCATTTCGAAAATGAGAAAAATAACTTGGTATATATTTTTGTATAATACGTTGTATAACAAAATCTGAGTATGTGCAACCAGAACATAGATATTCTGAAACTCGGGTTTGCCTTACACAAGTCCTTAAAACTTCTATATTAATATGCTGTATACTGGTTATTAGTTATTCAGCTATAATGACACACTCCACATTACATCATCATGTCGCTCAATTTCACTTAATTTGTTGTAAATACTACATCATTAAAATAAAGCTTTTTCCATGTGATATAATGATTGAATTCCTGAAGATACATGTATTAATCACTGGCTCCTGATTTTACAATGGTTCAATTATCCTTTCATTATTTTCACTTTATTCATTTCTAATTAGTTTTTACAAATATAATATTGTAGCTTCATCAATTCAAGGTGGTCGGGTGGTGCAGTGGTAACAGATTCGCCTTTCACCTAGCCGACCGGGGTTCAATTCCCAGAACAGACATGAAAAGGTAAGGGGTCACCTACCCGACCACGTGGGTTTTCCCTGGGTACTCCGGTTTCCTTCCACAATAAGACCCCTCGCGCGCTTACATCCGGGCCAACAAGAGTGACCCGTATAAGTTGACATAACTTGTTTCGCAATTGTTGTAAAATAAAGTTTATATTATATTAATTCTTGTGGGATGTTATTTTTTATGTTTTTTAGACATTATTAATCAATGAGATCCTATGTCCATGAAATGAAAAACAGATTTTCTAAGTACCACAAAATCAACACAAATCCTTTTTTTTGAAAACCTCGAAAATTTCGCCCAACAAAAATATATGATTTTGCAGTACATTTCTCATCATCAAACTTAAGGCTTGAAATCTCTGGTAAAACATATAAATTTTGTAAAAATTATCAAATATGTACCCCAATGAAACATAAGTGTTGATACACATAAGTCATTTTTTTTGTATAAAGCATCATGGATGAAACACACTTTGTAAAAATTTGACTCCAAGACACACCTGTTATAGCATTTAGTCACATTAGTGTACAGCCTGTAAGGAAATATATAATATTCATGTTTCTGAAAATGTTAGCATACGGGAATTTCACTTCTACAAATGTAGGTGTATTTGAATTATCTCAAGTAGTATACTTCTATCATTAGACCAAATTGTGATTTAAAACTACCAAACTTTAAAGAAATTTACCACATCTTTAAATATACAAAATATACATAAAGGGTATTTAACATTTAAAAAACTTAAAATGATTTATATGAAAACGCATGTATGTTTTAAAGAACCAACTGAAATGCTTTACACTATCACAACAGGAAATCTATAACCCTACTTCGTTCATTAGGTCAAGTATATGAATAACATGGAACTTTCAATTTGTATGAACGAAAAACCTCATGACCATTAACTGAAACCTGTTTTATATATAAACTAAACAGAACAATTCTTTATGAGACACAAGTATTTCTTGTACAACAAAATTCTATTAAATCAGTTTGAATATTTCAATATTTATACATGTAGATTGGTGTACAACAAAAACAACAAGAAAATACCAACATGTCAACATTAATTCTAATCCAAACTCAACCTCAACAAAACTAGGGCAAAATATGAACTCAAAAGCTTTACACATATGCTCCTGAAAAAGCACAAAAATAACAACAGGTGTTCCAGAAGAGTAAGCATCTTTGGCTTCATCACTGACACCCATCATGTAAATCTTGGTCAATCCAAGTAAGTAATGCTAGGTTCTCAAAAAGAGAACAAGGTATACAACAGTGGAACCAACAGGCAAACTAATGAGCATCAACCATATTTAGTTTCACATTGCACAAAGAAATAGAACATTTCTCAATGAGATCAGTATTACAACAGTGAAACTTCCCCATTATCTGAATAATGTATTTCTAGATGCTAAAAGTTCACAATATCTATCTATCAATACGACTTGTACCTGGAAATAAGCCCACCCATAGATACTGCTGTAGAGTGAAAATACAAACTTGTCCTATTTTTCATTGGTCTATATTGACCAGTCTGCTTCGTAGCTTCCAGAGAAATGTAAACTATTAAGTATACAGACAAGGAGTGTTAAATCCCATATCTCTGATTTCCAGGTGAGGATAGGTAATCCTCACAGCCCCTCAAATTGAGAAAAGTAAACAGATCAATATCAACAATTTTTTTTTTTTTCTCAATTTTTTTAAATAAAAATTTCATATAAACTTAGACGTCATTTTCACATGACAAATCAAGTAAGATAAGTATGATACTAACACAACATGATAACAGCGACATATTAATAAAACTTCTTATTTAAACTGAAACTCAATGGGCCTATTCATGAACCGTTTAGCTTGTATTAACCTTCCTTGTGGAAATAAAACATCAGATGCAAGTTTCTATAATTTTCCAACAAATTCTAGTTCCAGTTTCTACAGGTGTTTGTAATACACAGGTTTATTATGATTCTGTGGCAAATGGTTATAAAGTTGTTATCTACAACAAAATGCATGAAACATCACAAAATGTTTATAGAAATAGTTTCCTGTTTATGGCAAATTTATAGTAAAGTTTTAATTATTTGTAAGGTCTCTTATACATGTATTATATATGTATAATGTATGATAAGATATCATTACTGATAGTATACCGTATTACTGAATAATCAGCATGTGTTTCAACATACATGTACCTATCAGTTGTGTTTGACCTTACTGCACTTCATGTACACAGTAAAGTAAAAGTTCATAACTGTTCTGGGAACATTGTCTTATCACAACTCCAGATCTTTAGTGCATATATATATATATATATATATATATACACGAGGGCTGATTGATAAGTTGTGAGCCTCATATGTAAGGGATTGACATTTGGCGGACATATTGCATTAGTGCCCTTCAGTGTCTATATACACTTTTGCCAGTGATGTTTAAGGGCCTCAATGTCACTTTTAAAGAAGAGGAAAGAAGTCCTTTTGTTGAATGTTCAGAAAGCCCACTACTGCATGTATGATGTCAACATCTGACCGAAAGTGGGTACCGGAAATGGCCTTCTTTACTTTTGGAAATAGATTGAAAGTCTGAATGAGTGAGATGAGGCGAATAAGACCGATACTCAATCAATTCAAAGTCACAATCATTAATGGCAGCCATGTGAACGCTGCATTGTCCCGGTGAATAAACACACCCAATTTTCCACATCACTTGAGTTTATTATTTTTCTTAACTGCCAAAGAGGTGATGCATAATATGTGCCATTTTTGTCCCGTTTGCAGAAAGTCTACCATCAGAATACCATCAACATCCCAGAAAACGTTGGCCATAACCTTTCCAACTGATGAAACGGTCTTTGCCTTTTTTGGTTGGGATGAGCCAGGGTGCTTCCATTGTTTAGAATGTTGTTTGGCCTCTGGGGTGAAATGATGGACCCACGTTTCATCCATAGTAACAAACCTCTTCAGAAAGTTAGCAGGATCTGCCTCTAAAAGGTTCAGATTGGCATGGGAGAAAGTTCACCTGGCCCCACTTGTATAAAATATCTCAACTTGAGATTTCCTCAAGTCGAGATTTTCCTCAGCTAATATCTCCTTGAAAATGTCTTGTATGAAAATTCCTCAAGGAATTTCAGGACATCTTAGCTGAGGACTTTTTCCTGTTCCTTGAGAAAATTTTATGCAAGCCGTTTTTGAGGAGATATCAGCTGAGGAAAATCTCGACTTGAGGAAATCTCAAGTTGAGATGTTTTATACAAGTGGGGCCTGGTGTGCCTCCAATCAACTGTCAGAAGTCGTGGTACCCAATGGGCTGAGAGCTTTCTCAATGCAGGATCTTATGTAAGAATGGAATACACTCTTTTCTGTAAAATCCTAACTGCACTGGCTATATATCTCTCTGTAACTCCACTGTCCATGGACTTTATTGACCATTTCTGGGGTTGCAAAAGTGACAGGCCTTCCTGGAGAAGCAACATCCCCAAGGCTCTGCCTGCCATGCTTAAATTCCACCACCCAACTTTTCATCTTTTCCTAGCATTGCTACCCTATCAGTATAGATATGGATTTCCTTAAGTGCTAGACCTTTCTGATGCAAATATTGAATCACTGCTCTTTCAGTAATTTTGTTCACTTTGCAAAAGTCACTTGTCTTGTTTACTTTAGAGTGCCACGTCTTCTACATAAACTGACCAAATGACACCAGTCTTCGGGTACACAGTCTTAAATAGGCAGGGAATAGTTGAGCTGAAAATTTATCAATCCGCCCTCGTACATATCCAGAGAATAGGTCAAACTTGGATCTAGATAGATCTCCTCCCTGGAGGATGAAATACAGAATAATACATCATGCAAAACATGTTCAATATATTCTGTATAAAATTATGTTATATAGGTTGAGTGAATTATCATAAAGAGTAATATTATGATAATATTTCATGAAATCAAGATCAACAGACTTGACACTAAAGCACACAGATATGTGCACAGTTTAAACAAACAGACTACAGTTAAACTTTCACAAAATATTAAAGGTTAAATTTTTTCAACAAAAAATCACATGTTCTGACAAGCACATTATACTAGCTCTGACAATTATATACCACTGACCTTGATGCATATTCTACTACAGCCTTGCCATATTCTGTATTCCATTAGCTCTCAGTTTTTCCTTCTTCCTTGATACATATATTCCTCTATAGCCTTGACATATACTGTATTCCATTATGTCTGACAGTTATATACCTCTGACCTTGACACATATATTCCAATATAGCCTTGACATATACTGTATTCCATTAGCTCTAACAGTTATATACCACTGACCTTGACACATATATTCCTCTATAGCCCTGACATATTCTGTATTCCATTAGCTCTGACACATATACCACTGAACTTGACACATATATTCCACTACAGCCCTGACATATACTGTATTCCACTATGTCTGACACTTATATACCTCTGACCTTGACACATATATTCCTCTATAGCCCTGACATATACTGTATTCCATTAGCTCTGACATTTATTCCATTTAGCTTCATACATATATTCGACTATAGCCCTGACACATATTCAATGCAGAATGTCCCGATAATGTACATCATCATGTTCAGGACACCAAAGCAATGTCTTGTGATTCACCAAATTATTGTCCTGCCAGTTCTCGATTTTAATCAATGATATATTAAAAAAATATGTTCTTCCTGTCTGGTTAGTGGCTTTCTGTTATAAAACTGAAAAATTGATTATACAAAAGGTTACTCAAATGAAAGAAATGACATCCATAGACTGTCCTAAAAACAAGCATCTTGTCTGCACAAAAATAATTTGTTTTAGGAACAATTGTCTAAACAAGAAGGAAATTCTAAACAATCTTGGTTTACTTACTTGGGTCGTATTGCTGTTACTGAATGTATATATATACATCATATCTGCCACCAGATCTGAAGAAAACATGCCTATGGTTCTAACTGACAGATAACACTGTTATACAGAAGCTCAAACCACCATGTTGACGGAATGGGAACTTATGTAGCTTGGCTGAGGTCACACTGAAGGACCATTGCACAAATGTATCAGATCATTATGTAAAAATAGAAAACTTTCATTTATTTGAGTCGTTGTTTGATATGTAAAAAGCTGATATGGAACAGGAATAGAAGAATTACTATCAATGAGACAAATCTGCTTGAGCACACATGTATTTAGAAGGTTACAATGCACATAATCATTTTTCTGTAAACTTATGCTAAAATTGTTTTCGGTGACAGAGCCAACACAGATTCGTAGGTAGAATAGAGGAGTTGTTTAGGAATAGAGCACAGCATTTCATGTACTTTAGACCAAAAAATTTATCAATTTGTTATCCTGATGAAGCCCAGAGAAGGCGAAACTGGTTGATGGTTCTAAATAAATGCATATCAACTTACTCCGAAGCTGTTGTGATTGTTTCCTCAACAATGAGTTATGCTAAAATGATGCAATCATACCCTTATTGTATTGATTAATAGTCAAATCAAGCATGCTATTTGACTAAATATTTCAATATGAGCTGTTCCTTCATTGAAAAGAGTATCATGGGTCTGATTTGTAGGTAAACAATTGATGAACTTTATCATTTCTATTTGGGCACCTTTTCCCCAATTCCGAAAACCTTCCATCCATCTACTATTTTGATAAGGTCCTAGCTGTCACATGTTCAAGATATACAAGTTTACTTTTCCATTGAAGCTTTGCCTATGCAGCTCGTCTTATCTGGATATCAGTAACTCTGAATTAATACATATATTTACTATGCGGCTTGTTAGCCATTTTTTGTTACTTGAACTGATAACAGTGCACCATTTAAGTGGTGAATCCCACTAGACTTTCTCGGAAAACTTCTAAATCCGAAAGAAGAAATCAAAATTTCTTTTTAAAAATCCTTCTGTTACATTGTAGTTGTAGATAAATACACAAAATCTGTTAATTTTACAACAGTTATGTACATCATGCAAGTTCTGACAACAGTTATGTACATAGTACAGGTTCTGACACCAGTTATGTACATTGTACAAGTTTCAACAACAGTCATGTACAACGTAAAGGTTTTAACAACAGTAATGTACATTGTACAAGTTCCGACAAAAGTTATGTACATCATTCAAGTTCTGACAACAGTTATGTACATTGTACAGGCTCTGACAACAGTTATATACATTGTACAAGTTCCGACAACAGTAGTGTACATTGTACAGGCTCTGACAACAGTTATGTACATTGTACAAGTTCCGACAACAGTAATGTATATTGTAAAGGCTCTGACAACAGTTATGTACATTGTACAAGCTCTGACAACAGTTATGTACATTGTACAAGCTCTGACAACAGTTATGTACATTGTAAAGGCTCTGACAACAGTTATGTACATTGTACAAGTTCTGACAACAGTAATGTATACTGTAAAGGCTCTGACAACAGTTGTGTACATTGTACAAGTTCTAACAACAGTTATGCACATTGTACAGGCTCTGACAACAGTTATGTACATTGTACAAGTTCGGACAACAGTTATGTACATTGTACAAGTTCTGACAACAGTTATGTACATTGTACAAGTTCTGACAACAGTTATGTACATTGTAAAAGTTCTGACAACAGTTATGTACATTGTACAAGCTCTGACAACAGTTATGTACATTGTACAAGCTTTGACAACAGTTATGTACATTGTACAGGCTCTGACCCAAGAGTTTAAACTAAATAAAATGATAATCATTGAAGCATGATCACACCAAATTTTGTTGATATTGCTTTCAATATAGTGTGTATTTTTAGTCTCAATTATCATACAAGGATGTTATACACCAAAATTAATTCTAAACTGCTGTATATTTTATTTCTTTATAAAATATGATCTCATGTTACATAAATTATTTGAAAAATGAAAAAATATGATAAAAGTCTGTCAATTAAAAAAAATCTGCAATTTGGCAAGATTTTTTGCTTACGTCATAGCAAGAATGTAAAATTAAAGCCATGATTAAAAAAGACTGTTCTGTTATTTTTTTTTCTCCAGAATCATGGTAGTCAAAATCTCAAAAGTCAGCAAAAAAATAATAACAATAAAAACATGTACTTGTCATGGTTAAAAAATAAATTCACAGCATGTTCATACCATTCTGTATTCATTATAAACTATTCCAATATCCAAAGTGAAAAGCTTGTCAAGATAAACTGTGGACAGATCTTTACAAGGTGCATGTTTTCTCGAGTAACGCTATATATACAGCTCTGTTAGGTAAACTGTGTAATACGGTCAGGACACCGCCCCCTTACATCTGCTTTGAGATAACTATTTTGTATATGCAATAACAAGTACAACAAAATAAAATATATTCATATGTATACATATTCTGTAATTATGGATTAGATGTGAGTGATATCTTGAGAAATGTATCTCGTTGTATCCTTTCACTGATCAGCTGCCCACAATAAGATATTACGCCATCTTTCACGTAACACGCCGCGCTCATTTGTTTTTTGACATCGATAAATTCTACTCACCCTTTTATCCATCTTCCTTTTTGAGTTCAAAAGAGAATCCATTGTTTTTGTTCGTACCATTTCTATTGTGCCATTATTCGCACTGTCACGCTATTTCGTCTGAAAATATTTCCCTGTACAAATACAGTATCTCGCTCACCGGCTCAAGTGACAGCCAGTGTAAACTTCACCTCTGACCTTTAGTATTTTGATTAGGCTAGGGCCGCTTACGCCCCAAATTGAATAAATAAACAAAACAGCATATGTAATCAATTAATGATATAACCAAAAACATCAATTTGGGCATTACTTTTTACTTAAAACAATGATTTGGATTTAAAGACGAGATAAGTTCCGTCTCGCTATGATTTTGAAGGATGTAAGAGGCCTTGTTTCTGCTTCGCAGCAGACGAAACGAAACTAGCAGTCAAGACGCAATATTCTTAATCTATATGTTGATTAGATATGAAGCGAAATTTCCAAATTTAACGTAGAACTTATATGAATTTAGCTCCAACATTGAAAGAAATGAAGATAATTGGCGTACAAAAATGTACAATGCAACTATTCAAAGCATGGTTAGCTTTATAACAGGCCTGTCAATATATATTTTTTCCTGGTGATAAGTGATTTTGATCTTCTATATCTTGTAAACAGATATAAAAATCATATTTATGGTATTCAAGATGCTCATTGGAAGAAAGCCACGAGAAAAAGCAACTAAATTAATTTAAATCATTAAACTTGGATACTATTATATCCATATTAACATAATTTGGCAGCTGGATGTTTATATAAAAAAAATAGTGAACGGAGATTGAAATATATTTCTGGAGTGGGTAGGTCATTAAAGTTTCATAAATTGATAGAAAGAATTGTAAAATCTAACCGGGGAGAAGCGACGACTAGCCCTAAATATCAATAAATTTCCTTATTTCAGCGTATCGGGTATTTCAGAAGAAATGTGAAACCATGCCACTATTTGAATCAACAGATTACGGCGAATTGTGGGACAAAACGTCTAACATCAGCGTCTACCACCATCTTCAATTCTCCAGGGATTACGATCACTTTTCGCTCTCTGCACTCCTGGAACTAACATTTGCTGACAAAACTGAAGGCTCAAGCGTAGTAATTAGAATTTGATTGTGTTAGAGCGGTTCCACGCTACTTTAAGTATTACAAAGGAGCGACATCCAACTTCAAAGCCAGCACATCATACCACTAAGCGACTCGAGGTTTGTCTGATGTGCACCAAAGGATCGAGCTAGTCTTCTATTTCATCCACAAGGTGTCGCACCTGGAACCTTTAATTTTGTCATGGAATGTTCCAGAAGTATAGAGAGCATTCAATCACTTGCAATCATTCGTATATGTTAAATTGTACAGAAAAAAGAAAGAGAACAGCATTATATCATTCTTGTAAGCATACATCATGAAATTCACTATCGCCGTTATTTATCAAGACGACGCTGTCTGAGACGTTAGAAACTTCAAAGAGTTATTCCCCTTCTATCTAAAATTCAATCAAACCGGAGAAAATTCGCAAACTACACGAGGGCTAGTAGTGAGCCCATGATTCGAGCTGCGTATCGGTCTACCATTGATGGAATTATTAGAAGCACATTTTTCTGACGTAAAAAAGGTGAAATGAGAAAATATCAGCCACTTATTTCGATTTTTTTCCTACAACGAAATCTTTCCACCAACCTGTTTGATTAATGTAATGATTTCAATTTCCCTATTGTAAATTTTCCATTTCCGGAAAGCAACATACCTGCATCCTCAACCTATGGTGTTTACATGTCGCAGTTGATTCGATATTCAAGGGCCTGTTCCCAATATGACGATTTCTGTACAAGAAGTAGTCGAATGACGGACAAACTCGTAATACAGGATTTCAAATGATGCTGGTTGATGGTCATTATGGCCGGATGAGTTTTACGATGGTCTTAGTGATCTCATTGGGAAATATTCTGTTTGTGCGATATGATTTGCCGGTTGGTTCCATTGCACCTTATTTGAGAACGTAATATTACTTGCTTAGACTTACCAATGTTTACAGGGAGAGTGTCGTCGATGAAGCAGAAGACGTTCTTCGGTATGGAACACATTGTTTCATTCTGTTTCAATTTGTTCATGCATCTCCATATAGATCTTTTTTGTTGTTGTTCATATTTCGCCTTCTTTTTATTCAATTTGAGTTTGAATGATAATTATGTTGACATCTAAGTATTTTCTTTTGTTATCGTATACATTATATATATATATATCAAATTGAAGCTTTCCATGAAAGCCTTCATCAGTTGTAGAAGATGATATTTAGTCTGAAAAGCAAATCATGCAAGATTTTGAGGTTGGTTTAGATAAGCGTAAATTAGACTCGCTTTAACTATCAATAATATGTGTAGTTAAGAATATTAAAAAATAAAATCTACGCAGGCCTCTTTCGAGTACTATAATCAGACGATGTGCAGGAAATTTTACAAATTTTTGTCCCAGTGAAATTTTAGCAATTTTGATCAGCGCATACTTCTATATATTTAAATAAACATGTATTATTAGGCGTAACACTATGGTGGCCTATGTGTGTCTTGCAACGCATCATTTTGGTCATTAGTTTACATACCCAACTATGAGTAAAAGTTTGTATAAACAGGTAGATTTGATGACTATTGATGTAGTCTTGTATTGTATACTTTGTTGTATTTTCAGCCATTATTTTAGATTTTCGTAGAATGCCTTTTGTTGTTATGTTACCACGCCCACCTTGTTTGAATTCTACGATGAATCGTTTCTCATTTAATCATGATAACAGGTGATGACATGTCATTGACCAGTGGGTACCGGTTTAATAAGTGGGACAAAGAATTCAGCAGCGGTGCCTGGAGGTACTCATCATGTTACAGAGCAAACCTTAAGAGCCCTACTTCTTCCTATGCAAATGGTTTTGTATCGTTGAATTTCAGGGGCTATTCTTATTCTTTGAAAACAACGAAAAGTACTACGTCCAACTGAAGGCCGAAATAGCAACTCTAAACACTAGGAAAACGACGGAAAAAAACTTGCCAAGAATTAGCTTTAATATAGTAATTGAAATTTGTGTACGTTTTTATCACTTTTCTTGTAGAAAATTTTCTACGGAATGATGCCATATTGAATAAGCCAAACAATCACCATTAAATGTTTGCAGATTAAACATATTATTTTGTGATGAAGGGTTGAATATCCATTCGTTTATATTTACTTTCAAAATTGATTTCAAGTCATGGTGTTCATGCCAAAGCACAAACCATGATACATTGACAATGTTAAATGTATATACACCAAAATTTATGAAGTTTGTTAAAACAGCAAATCTGTTTAGCTTTGTCGTCAATAATATATATTGACATTAATACCAAATAAAGGTATAAAACACTACATTACTGTATTTGATCGATATAATATTCCAATAGTTATCATTAACCGTAAGTGTTTATACAAAATAGACTTGAAACACAGGATTTTGACAAATGCAGGTTGATAATGACTTTATTGAGACTTATGAACTCATTGAGAAATATTCGATTCACTTTGTGCGGCATGAAATAAGAAATTGATGATGCTCGTTAGTTTCATTGTTTGCATGGTCCTTGACTGCAGTGTCGTCGATGAAGTAATAAACGCTCACGTTTCCAGATAAACTGGTATTGCTCTCAATGTATTTTTAAAGGTTTCCATGTGTTTATGCCTTTTGGTCTTGTCATGCTCTCTTTCCATCAATTCTGATTTAGAATTAACATTTCATTAACGCTCCAGTATCTTCTTGATGTTCTCGTTGATAATGCTTTATGCCGTTTAAATTTTTTTTAGAAAGTGATTTATTCGCATTGACCGAAAACACACAAAATGAGCGTACGATGGACGAAGAGCATATTACTATGTTTATGCATATAGATAAGAAATAGTGACATGGAACCATTGTCATTGTTTATTCCCAGGCTGTGTTTACGAACAGATAAAAACAAAATACAAACACCATGTATCAATATTAGCAATACTTTTGGGACTTAAATATTTCAAGCATAAATGTTCGTTAATACAAATATGATGACGATATCTTCTCATCAAAATTGTTTAAAACATAAACTTAAATACAATTGACTACAGTATCATTGCAAAAAAATCTTTGGGGTCAAAATGCATCTGGCACAAATTCGTGGCACCAAATTCATCATAAAAAGGAAAATGCGATCACATGACTCAATAACATTTACCAATTATACTTCACGAAAATACCAGGAACCTCTATACCTGAATTAGATTTCTAGCAATATTTGAAATGTTGTGTAAGCAAGAATGGATCAAGTAGCAATCCTTTTTATTTCAACTGTGGTTATTGCCTAGTGCACGTATTTCAGTCATCTTCTGTCTCTACAAGAACGAACGAGCCGGAAATGCAACCACGTGAAATAAGGTAAATTGAAAACACTTAAATAGTTTTGCTTGTTTCATTTAAATAATCAATAACTTTTTGTGTAACAGCAAAATAAGTTACAAATTATTAACAAACGTCGATGAAAAAAGTATCTTCTAGAGACAATCCGAGTATACAATTTGTATTGGATGGATACGATGTACAAACTGCGAAGCCATATTCAAACACATGTACAATGACGTCACATAAATATATTTTTATCAAACCGCAATGAATATATAAATTTATCAACTGAAATGTATGTTGGAAATAATGTTCGGCAAATCATTTTTTAATTCGAGGAAATACCAAGGCAATGTTGTATTGTGATATTTGTTTTCAGAACGATTTCACTTTTGAAAAGGAAAATAATAATTTATCTACTTTCTGGTGAGATCGCAGGATCTGAGTCCTGCAGGAAAAACCATTAAGTTGCAAACAACCTGGAAGTCTCGTGTTTCCTAACTTAATAATCTTTCCCATGCGGTTGTGACGCCAATACCCAATCCCCTTGGAGAGAAAGGTTATATTAGTTCAGTTTCCGGATTTAAATAGACACCAGTGTCGATAAATTACCATATATTTTTCTTGTGACGCGAAGTTAGTTCGACGTAAGACTTTATGTAACAATAAATGTACATATATTATGTCACAGGTATTTTTATAAAACAGCGTTTTGTTTTGGATATCACATGTTTAATGTTGAAAAACGTATCCCAGATGAGATTTTGTAGAGAAATAAACTTATCCACACTTGACATAAGTGAGGGTGTGTTTTGTCGCAGTTCATAATCTTTCATACGTCGCTTTGGGAGTCTGAAGGGTCGAATCTTCGTAGTTTTCGCTATAAAAGAGCAAAGATGATATTTTCAGGTAACGAAATAACACAATTTACGGGTAAAAGAAAGACAACAAACATAAATATATATTTAAAAAATAACCAAAATGTTAAACTACAAAAAAAAGCGAAAACAATAATAATAATAGCGTCAATACTGAAGAAATCCTTAACCCTGCATATTAATCCATTATCAAGATTCGTGTTTGAAGCAAGTCAAATGGCTTATGTTGAATTCCTTACGCCTGTATACGTATTAGCTCCCAAAAGAATTTCCCCGTATCCATAGTTTTGTGATTTGCAAGGAACACAGTTGTATTTTGAATGGCGTAAATTTGAGCAGCAAGTGATGCTGTTTTACTGACACCTCAGAAATAGTTCCATACACACTTAATAACGCAAAGATTTATTTTTAATTAAAAAGAAAATCATTAAATTCGTTTCGCGTGGATCTGAAATGAGATAATTAAAATTCATCTGTAAGCTTCAAATCAATGTTTGTGTTCTTTATCTTTCTGTTATTTGATTTATTTTTTTCCAATCTGTTAATGATTTTCTGTTTCTTAGAATACCGTAACAGGTATGATTCTTTCCCAATCGTAAGATGTCATTTTGTGACAAAACTTAAGCATGGATATTCTTTCAGGAGGCATTTATGGGCGTATTAATGCAAACAGTATAAGGGCAAATCTAATTAATCAGTTCAATGCTTATAGTTACCGTTTTCAGTTTGAATGGGAAAAACAACCCCAATTTACATATACTACTTGGAGTATTCTTATGCTGGTGGCAGTTCATGAGCTGGTTACATACAACTAACGTTGGTAAAGTTATACCGTAGCAGTGCCATACAACGGTAAATGTATTTAATTGCCCTTAAATAAGCCCGTCGTTCATGGTCAGCATCTAGGTATATTTTAGATATATATTGTCGAGGATGTAAATGGTCAATTAAGGACGGCCTTGCTGTCTACACCAATGTGAGTGCGTGTGTTGAGAGTTTGTTTTTCAGGAAAGCTACGATGTATTTGGAAAGACTTCCTTAGAATAGTGAATAATTAATGCCGACTTTACCACACTGATGTATACCAGGAGGACATTAGTCACATGATACTGACGAGAGATGAACCTGACATAACATGGGAAAGTAACTACTGTGATTGTGGTATGTCTTGGCCAGGAGATATAGCCAAACGCCTTCATCCGAGGGATGGACACTCCACTAAAGGTCAAAAATGATTTCGAAGAGTTAAGTTGCCTCTAAAGCTGTACATCATATGTATTTTTTTATGTCCTACCAGCAAGATAAGAACTCTCTTGTACATCGGTGCTTATGGAAATGGCATTAAGTTCTAACTTATCTGTCCAGTGGGTGAAGTAGCCAATGACAAACTATTTCTAGTAAAGATGACTAATGAAACTTCTCGACACATGGATTGCCTTACCCTCTTGTCCATATCGTGCTGATTTCCATTGTAATGATCTTGGCGGGTTATTTTGCCTTCTGAAATAAACAAGAAAATAGTCGTCAAATTATTTCAATTATTTTGAACTTGCGAATAAAACGTTAAGAATAACAAGAAAATATGCATTCAGGTGATTTCAAAGGGCAGAACTTCCATGTTTTAATTCCATGAATTAATAAATGTTAAACCGAGTGATTTTACAAAGACATATTTTCGTTTTCAAATCATAAGAGGACTCTATATACATGTAACGAATACTTTGTAACAGGGTAAAACCGCATTGTTATGTAACAGAAGTATGTTTATGTTAGTACAGTGTAGTGAGACCTTAGGTTATTGAACAATGTATTACCGATGGTACCACTTCTTTAATGTTAAACGTAGCAGGTTCAGTAAATTAACCAAAGCAAATTGTGTCAACAACTGTTTACGTGAACAATGTATTTTGTTTACATGGATAGCTCGAACAAAAATATTTGTCAACAATTTGGGCTAAATCGTAGGCTTTGTACGGAATCAAATTTAGAATTGGAAATATTTTGACAGCCTTGGTAAAGTCGGGTTATCCATCAAAATTTGCCAGTCACGTAGGCTCAAGTAGAGAGAGAGAGAGAGAGAGAGAGAGAGAGAGAGAGAGAGAGAGAGAGAGAGAGAGAGAGAGAGAGAGAGAGAGGGGGGGCAGGACAAGTGCGTGAGATGAACTTCAGTTATAATATCTTTTCAACTCGACGATTGGAATTCGCCGACGAGAATTCAAGGACTTTCTTTTGTCCCCCTCCTCAGAGCAACTTGTGTCTCCTCTGGAATAGAGGGTTACACGTCTTGTAATAAGGAAAGACAGTAACTAACCAAGATGCAGAACTGTATATCTCGCGAGAGTCAGTAAAAATTCTAAATTTCTTCTCTGGTACCCGAATATTTGCATAGCTAAAGCATTTAAATCCATATCAGCGTTTGTGGTATTGTCATATAAGGTAGGTAACCCTAATAAAAAAAGGGGGACAGCATTTCGATTATGCCTATGTATAAGTTAGCAAATCCACGACATTTTAAAGGTTTTTTTACATATCAGGTGTACGTTTTAGTTTTTTGCCATTCCTAGTTAACAAAGCTGATATCCGAAGTTGAATAATAAATACGAAAATGCACGCAAACTTTTATTTTCTTGTTCTTATTCTTCTTCTCATTAACGAAGATCTAGATGAACACATATAAAAATTATCGGACTCCAACAATTCACTATACAGTGAAATTATACAACATTTTACTGTTATGCTCATATTTGAAAATTTGACATTTGAATCGGAAGCGTTATATACAGATAATTGTAGATTTGCATAAACACTTGTACTCTTAAAAGTAAATATATACTTTGAAGAAGACTAGCAGTACGTAGTGAGTATGAATATTTCTATTTATATAATTTCGAACATTGCCGGCTGCTCAATACCATGTTACTACTGAAAGTATGTAACCCTGTCTGTATTGTGAACGCGATTTCAGCAGAGTTAACTAAGTAAAACAGCAATTGCTTTTGACCTTACGGATCGTAAGTTGTGATTTTGCACTTACTATAAATCGCATCCAGGTAGCTAAAGGAGGGTGTGTCATCTGATTGGCTTGATTCTTCCTCCCATCCTCGATTGAGATAAAAGGATGGTTGTTGTTTCCAGTCAGGAGCCCCGGCATTGTATCTAGACCTGATGTTTGTAGCATATATCTCTCGACTACAATATCAAACAGATAGGTTATAGTACAATTCATTAAAACGTCCACTGTTACAAACTGTGTGATGTACGACTAAGAACATTAACTGCAAGGCAATAATGCATTTGTTACAAATTGCAACGATCTAATTAAATAACCCCTTCGGCGGATCAAGAAGCCTAGAGGTTTCCTTTGGTATCAAATACGCATCTAGCATGGAAGAAGGCATTTTGTTTAGTTCACTTGTTCGGTCTATGCTAGTTTCATGTAAGGAAAACTGACGTTACTTATTGTATTGAATAGAAGTCTTTATATATCAACTAGGTAAAAAATGATTTGTGACGTTTCGATGATTACATTATGACCAGCAGATTCACTGTCACATTCATCTAACAATGCTTCAATGTGTAGTTAATGAAATGTCACACATTCATTTTCTTACTGGTTTCTATATATTTACTTCTATACAATACACATCATTAACCCCTAAACAATGTTCAGATTATAGAAATAGGACCATACATTACAGATTGCATATCCTGATACAGCAATTAAATACGAATACGATTAAGTATGATATCTCATCTTTTTACACAGCATTAGTTTTTACGCTCTTATCTGTTCCGAGAAATATAAAAAATAATCAAAGGTAATTCAAATACACTCTTATCTAGATAGTTACCAGTCATTTTTCTGGCCTAGTTCGTCACCGTCATACCGACCTCGGTAACACTTCAACAGGGATAGAAGGAGTAGGAACATACAAAGAACAGGTATTCCAACGGCAAGGCCGATAACCAGTCCGCTTCCATCTTTAAAGTGTCGAAACATAAATGTTCACATAAAGTTGTATCTAATCACATTACAGTATTTTCGTTAAAATACCCAAACCTCTAAAGCGCGGGCTGACTTTTCAACTTTGATGTTGATTATCAAGTTAGGAGTCTAATTTTTTTCATTTTTATTCCGCTCATTTTTACAGTTACACGAATGTAAATAAAAGACAGAAATATTGTATTTCTTACCTGTCATATCCATTTCCCTGAAATTAAAACAGTAATATTTCAATAAATGGTGTTGTAACATCAATAAATGTTCTACATATTTTCGTCAATAACAATGCAGACTTATAAATAAAATAGTAATTCTGCTATAATTTCGATAATTCAGCCAACACCGAAAAGCAAAAGAAACATGGATAATGAAGAAGACCGAATGTTCCATAATGGAGTCTCTTGCATTGGAATGATTTACCAAATCAAGGTGATGCAATGTTCGGAGGAAGTAATGGCGGAACCGTAAGGGATACAATCGAGCAAGGAATAGCCGATTTTTTAATTACATTAGGACAAAGATTCTTCCTTTTATACCGACCAAAACATTCTTTCAAATTTCTCCAGAAAATCGTGCATATCCTTTCTTTTGCTCAAGACAGTACTATAAGAAGACATGTTGCTGGTACGGTATTGATGATGGTGGATCTACTCAAGAATCTGAATATGGGTGTGTCACCTTAAGTAAGGCAGTATCAATGGCGACATCAGGACGAAAGCTGTTTGCCTGTTGGTTCCTTTGATGGGAAAGATGTACTCATTTAACATGACATTACTTAATTGGTTTATCCAAGATTTACAAGGCGGGTGTTGACGACGAGGCAAAAGAGCATTACCTTTTCAGATTACCTGGTCTTATTCATCAGTTTGATTTTCAGGAGTCTCCTGTAAATCTTTTTTCTTTTTTTTCTTTTCTTCGTATTTTGCCTTTTTTATTTTTGTGTTTGATTTTGGATTTTTATTATGTCGACATGTTGTTATGTTCTTCTTGTTTGTTGGTAAATAAAGTTTAGTCACCTGCGATAATGCAATATGGACAGCATGTAAAATGATTAAGTTCTGTCCGCTGGAACAACTCCATTAAATCATTGAATGTTTTGATAAAATTGAAGCTATGAGACATTCCTGTTGCAGGGTATCATTTCATCAAAATTTTAAAACATCATGAAAGAGACCAAAAGGCAACAAATAGTAAAAACAAAAAATACAAAAATCACTTCACAAAGGAAAATATCACAAACAGATCATTTGTACTCACACACAAACTGCTTGATTGTTTATAACTAAACACTGGCTACCTTGACCGCAGTTGGACAATGATGTTAACACCACACATGGATCTTCTCCGGCAGAGATGTTTAAGTCTGTAACAGAACGACAGAAAGCGGAAGAAGTGTCATATCCAGCTTAGCATTTGTTTCAAAATGGTGTTCTGATAATACCGAAAAAAATCTTATGCAAGATATTTATGGTTTCCCATGAAATGTACACATAACAAAATACAGATTGTCATGCAAATTTCCATTTTAGATTTTTAACAGAACAATGCAAAGATGAAATGACGCTATTGCCATTATTGCATGTGTATTGCAGTGTTTTCATGTCAGAAACTGCTTTACAAACTCATTCAATATCCTGTCTTCATGCAAGTAAAATACTTTCATGCTATTATAAAATTACATATAATTCTCTTTGACAGAAAAAATGTAGATGATTCATTTGACGAATTATCATCACATGGGTAAAATTGTTCAAGCTATTTGCTTTTCATTACATTTAACAATTCAAAGAATTTAAGAATTACCTTGACCGGAGTCTGATTCTAAAGTAATACTGGAAGCAGTCACAGACTGGTTGTTATAGGAAACGGTACCACCAGAAGCTAGATCTATCAATGCACTGGCTATGCCTGTCGTAGCCTCTAATGTATCTAACGTCACAATCGTGTGTTCTACCTCCAGACTTCCTCGTCTTTAAACCATAACATGAAAACAATCTTACAAAAAAATGTACGGTCTAGATTAATGAAATCATTTTATATCGTAAAAAATTTGAAAAATATATTATTCTTAAAAAATGAAATAAATTTCAAATTTATCAGCTGTGAGAGTCTTTTGAAAAGGTAAATTCAGAGAAAACGTGTTTTAAACTTAGAATTCACTGCATTGGTGAAAATGGGCAATTGTTGATCGGCAATTCTTCTCTGAAATCTGACAGAATTATATACAGGTACAAATATCTTTATATCTTACCTAAAACTGTGAATAATTACAGATAAGAAACCAGGAACTCCACGGTACAGAATCAGAAACTGCAACGGTTATATTTAATGAATTCAGTAATTGTACATTTTAAACTCACGTTTCGATTACGTATAAAATTTATTCGTTGAAATGCGTTATTTTGTGGATATGTACCAAAGAATAACAGATAATTACTATTATACAGGTATGCAGGTAGAACTTGCCCAGACATGCTCTCGTGTTAAAAACTAACAAAAATCATAAAACGTATTCCTTATATAAAGTATACTTATCTGAACAATATACAAACACCCAATAGTGAAAATACATCGGTCATAAACATTATGTATATATTACATGCTCTGCTATATAAAATAGGACCTGCTTCTAATTTAATCCACCAGAAAATTTAGCAGCTACCCAATTAACTGATCGTAAACAGTATTTAATAATTTTTTGATCATCTATAGGGTGAATTTTCTTAATCCTGGATTGATGACAGTACTTACGATATTCATAAACGTTATTTCCAGATTCCTATAGGCGTCGCTATTGCGATCCTCTAAGTTGATAGTAATAGATATAAAGATGTTAAATCGAATTCTGGATCGCCGTCGCCTCCTCCGAGTAGTAGTTGTGGTTGTTGGAGCAGTAGTGGTGGTTGTTGCTTCAGTAGTTGTGGTTGTTGGAGCGGTAGTTGTGGTTGTTGGAGTAGTAGTTGTGGTTGTTGGAGCAGTAGTGGTGGTTGTTGCTTCAGTAGTTGTGGTTGTTGGAGCAGTAGTTGTGGTTGTTGGAGCAGTAGTTGTGGTTGTTGCTTCAGTAGTTGTGGTTGTTGGAGCAGTAGTTGTGGTTGTTGGAGCAGTAGTTGTGGTTGTTGCTTCAGTAGTTGTGGTTGTTGGAGCAGTAGTTGTGGTTGTTGGAGTAGTAGTGGTGGTTGTTGGAGCAGTAGTTGTGGTTGTTGCTTCAGTAGTTGTGGTTGTTGCTTCAGTAGTTGTGGGTATTGCTTCAGTAGTTGTGGTTGTTGCTTCAGTAGTTGTGGTTGTTGGAGCAATAGTTGTAGTTGTTGGAGCAGTAGTTGTGGTTGTTGGAGCAGTAGTTGTGGTTGTTGCTTCAGTAGTTGTGGTTGTTGGAGCAGTAGTTGTGGTTGTTGGAGCAGTAGTTGTGGTTGTTGCTTCAGTAGTTGTGGTTGTTGGAGCAGTAGTTGTGGTTGTTGGAGCAATAGTTGTGGTCGTTGGAGCAGTAGTTGTGGTTGTTGGAGCAGAAGTTGTGGTTGTTGCTTCAGTAGTTGTGGTTGTTGGAGCAGTAGTTGTGGTTGTTGCTTCAGTAGTTGTGGTTGTTGCTTCAGTAGTTGTGGTTGTTGGAGCAGTAGTTGTGGTTGTTGGAGCAGTAGTTGTGGTTGTTGCTTCAGCAGTGGTGGTTGTTGCTTCAGTAGTTGTGGTTGTTGGAGCAGTAGTTGTGGTTGTTGCTTCAGCTGTTGTGGTTGTTGGAGCAGTAGTTGTGGTTGTTGCTTCAGTAGTTGTGGTTGTTGGAGCAATAGTTGTAGTTGTTGGAGCAGTAGTTGTGGTTGTTGCTTCAGTAGTTGTGGTTGTTGGAGCAGTAGTTGTGGTTGTTGGAGCAATAGTTGTGGTTGTTGCTTCAGTAGTTGTGGTTGTTGGAGCAGTAGTTGTGGTTGTTGGAGCAGTAGTTGTGGTTGTTGGAGCAGTAGTGGTGGTTGTTGGAGCAGTAGTCGTGGTTGTTGCTTCAGTAGTTGTGGTTGTTGGAGCAGTAGTTGTGGTTGTTGCTTCAGTAGTTGTGGTTGTTGGAGCAATAGTTGTGGTTGTTGGGGCAGTAGTTGTGGTTGTCGCTTCAGTAGTTGTGGTTGTTGGAGCAGTAGTTGTTGTTGTTGGAGCAATAGTTGTGGTTGTTGGAGCAGTAGTTGTGGTTGTTGGAGCAGCAGTGGTGGTTGTTGCCTCAGTAGTTGTGGTTGTTGGAGCAGTAGTTGTGGTTGTTGGAGCAGTAGTCGTGGTTGTTGGAGCAGTAGTTGTGGTTGTTGGAGCAGTAGTCGTGGTTGTTGGAGCAGTAGTCGTGGTTGTTGCTTCAGTAGTTGTGGTTGTTGGAGCAATAGTTGTGGTTGTTGGAGCAGTAGTTGTGGTTGTTGCTTCAGTAGTTGTGGTTGTTGGAGGAGTAGTCGTGGTTGTTGGAGCAGTAGTCGTGGTTGCTGCTTCAGTAGTTGTGGTTGTTGGAGCAATAGTTGTGGTTGTTGGAGCAATAGTTGTGGTTGTTGGAGCAATAGTTGTGGTTGTTGGAGCAGTAGTTGTGGTTGTTGCTTCAGTAGTTGTGGTTGTTGGAGCAGTAGTTGTGGTTGTTGGAGCAGTAGTTGTGGTTGTTGCTTCAGTAGTTGTGGTTGTTGGAGCAGTAGTTGTGGTTGTTGGAGCAGTAGTTGTGGTTGTTGCTTCAGTAGTTGTGGTTGTTAGAGCAGTAGTTGTGGTTGTTGGAGCAGTAGTTGTGGTTGTTGCTTTAGTAGTTGTGGTTGTTGCTTCAGTAGTTGTGGTTGTCGGAGCAGTAGTTGTGGTTGTTGCTTCAGTAGTTGTGGTTGTTGGAGCAGTAGTTGTGGTTGTTGGAGCAGTAGTTGTGGTTGTTGCTTCAGTAGTTGTGGTTGTTTGAGCAGTAGTTGTGGTTGTTGGAGCAGTAGTTGTGGTTGTTGCTTCAGTAGTTGTGGTTGTTGGAGCAGTAGTTGTGGTTGTTGGAGCAGTAGTTGTGGTTGTTGCTTCAGTAGTTGTGGTTGTTGGAGCAGTAGTTGTGGTTGTTGCTTCAGTAGTTGTGGTTGTTGGAGCAGTAGTTGTGGTTGTTGCTTCAGTAGTTGTGGTTGTTGGAGCAGTAGTTGTGGTTGTTGGAGCAGTAGTTGTGGTTGTTGGAGCAGTAGTTGTGGTTGTTGCTTCAGTAGTTGTGATTGTTGCTTCAGTAGTTGTGGTTGTTGGAGCAGTAGTTGTGGTTGTTGCTTCAGTAGTTGTGGTTGTTGGAGCAATAGTTGTGGTTGTTGGGGCAGTAGTTGTGGTTGTTGTTTCAGTAGTTATGGTTGTTGGAGCAGTAGTTGTGGTTGTTGCTTCAGTAGTTGTGGTTGTCGCTTCAGTAGTTGTGGTTGTTGGAGCAGTAGTTGTGGTTGTTGGGGCAGTAGTTGTGGTTGTCGCTTCAGTAGTTGTGGTTGTTGGAGCAGTAGTTGTGGTTGTTGCTTCAGTAGTTGTGGTTGTTGGAGCAGTAGTTGTGGTTGTTGGAGCAATAGTTGTGGTTGTTGCTTCAGTAGTTGTGGTTGTTGGAGCAGTAGTTGTGGTTGTTGCTTCAGTAGTTGTGGTTGTTGCTTCAGTAGTTGTGGTTGTTGGAGCAGTAGTTGTGGTTGTTGGAGCAGTAGTTGTGGTTGTTGCTTCAGCAGTTGTGGTTGTTGCTTCAGTAGTTGTGGTTGTTGGAGCAGTAGTTGTGGTTGTTGCTTCAGTAGTTGTGGTTGTTGGAGCAGTAGTTGTGGTTGTTGCTTCAGTAGTTGTGGTTGTTGCTTCAGTAGTTGTGGTTGTCGCTTCAGTAGTTGTAGTTGTTGCTTCAGTAGTTGTGGTTGTTGGAGCAGTAGTTGTGGTTGTTGCTTCAGTAGTTGTGGTTGTTGCTTCAGTAGTTGTGGTTGTTGGAGCAGTAGTTGTGGTTGTTGCTTCAGTAGTTGTGGTTGTTGGAGCAGTAGTTGTGGTTGTTGGAGCAGTAGTTGTGGTTGTTGCTTCAGTAGTTGTGGTTGTTGGAGCAGTAGTTGTGGTTGTTGGACCAGTAGTTGTGGTTGTTGCCTCAGTAGTTGTGGTTGTTGGAGCAGTAGTTGTGGTTGTTGGAGCAATAGTTGTGGTTGTTGGGGCAGTAGTTGTGGTTGTTGCTTCAGTAGTGGTGGTTGTTGGAGCAGTAGTTGTTGTTGTTGGAGCAATAGTTGTGGTTGTTGGAGCAGTAGTTGTGGTTGTTGGAGCAGCAGTGGTGGTTGTTGCCTCAGTAGTTGTGGTTGTTGGAGCAGTAGTTGTGGTTGTTGCTTCAGTAGTTGTGGTTGTTGCTTCAGTAGTTGTGGTTGTCGCTTCAGTAGTTGTGGTTGTTGGAGCAGTAGTCGTGGTTGTTGGAGCAGTAGTCGTGGTTGTTGCTTCAGTAGTTGTGGTTGTTGGAGCAGTAGTTGTGGTTGTTGGAGCAATAGTTGTGGTTGTTGGACCAGTAGTTGTGGTTGTTGCCTCAGTAGTTGTGGTTGTTGGAGCAGTAGTTGTGGTTGTTGGAGCAATAGTTGTAGTTTTTGGAGCCGTGGTTGTGGTTGTTGGAGCGGCAGTTGTAGACGTTTGAACGGTAGTTGTGGTTAAAGATATTGTAGTAGTTGTGATTTCTGTTGTAGTGGTTGGTGCTACATAGCAAGTCTCACAACACCTTGCCAACCTACTGGCAGAGTACGAGGCACATTGAGTGACATCACACGTCGATGAACGATCGCCGAATTGACAGTCTGGAAAGGAGAAAATATACCTAAAACATTTCATGATTACATTTTAGAAAATAGACGTCTTGTCTTAAATTTCAAATTAAATTTAAAAAAGTAAGTTTCATAAGGGTTTTTTTTATCATCATAATTTTTCAAATGTTAGGAAAACTTTTGTTTAAACCTTTATATTTTCTTTAAATTGCAGAGATATGTTATAAATAATAAAATATTTAACATACGTGCATAGCACCTTTTAAATATGGAACTGTTATTAATTCCAATGTGTCATTAACAATAATGATTTTTTTAAAAGATATGCTACTCTGTTTCGTACTTCTAGGAGTCGTTAGTGATGTTACGGTAAAAACATGGAAATCTGAAAGAGAAATTAGGAAAATCAAAAGAAGCCAATACAGTAACAATACCTGGTATGTTGGTTTCAGCAGTACTACATGTGCCACAGCACTTGTTGTAGAAGGAACTGATAGAGCAAATGGTGTAAATACCAAACGTAGCGATGACCTGAGAACACGTGTAGGAAACTCCACTCTGAGTGTGAACGGTCCCGGGCTCATTTCCGTGTGGACACACATCTGGAAGAGCTTTGCCATATTAAATAATGCCACAAAACAATTACTTATATTTTAAATAACAGAACAGCGTATTAAACCCCATACATTTTTGCTTGTTTCATCTGTCCAGACAATCACAAAATGTAAAAAATAAATAAATAAATAAAATGTGAGACAAGTACCAAAAGCAGCTAACACTTAGTTGGAGATACTCTTTACCTAATATACACGTTGCACTACCAATGGCAGAGCACGAATATTTTTATCTTATCAGGGTTGCAATTTATTGGTACCAGTTAGTACCAGTTTCAATTAAGTGCGACGCCAAATTAAATGCCTGGTCTGTTGCTTCATTTGGAATATGAATAAACATATAAAAGCATGGCTTTGCTTATGGCGTTTGTAAAGTTCATCTAAGAAAAAACAATTAAATTGCCATTGAATCAGGGAAAAAAAATTATTTCCGCGTTGAGGAATTACACAGGAGTACGTAATAAGACCCAATTAAGCGGTAACGTCAAGGTGAGGTAGAATAGAAAATATAGCCAGAAATTTAATTCATTCATAATTTTGGTAGAAGCAGTAGAACAAAATGACTCAACAACGGCTTGCTATTTCTGCCTTTTTCTTTCAGCTCGCCACAATTTAGTTGATATTTCAAAACTCTGACCACGTTTTTTCCATCCTTAGTGTGAAGGTGTTACAAAAGCACCATCGATTGGCTCCATTATTTGTGGACACCATGAGTTTTCATATGACTCTGGTTGTTGCGAGGACGTAAAACTTCAACTAAAAGAACGTCAAGTCGACAGGTTTTCACAAAAGCACTATACGACTAGAACTATTTTCTACCATCAATACTTACCACTAGAGACCGGGGCTGTGTTGTTGGAAACACATAATCCCTGGAAACACCACTACAACAAAGTATGATGATATTAATACTGAAAACGTGGCATTTCTACAATATCTGATAGCTTAATGGACTAAACAAACATGCGTCAACACAAATATATACAAGATGTCATTCATAGTGAAATCAGGGTTGTGGACAACTTAAAGGAAACATGAAGTCAACATGCTACAGAAGCCAATGCCAATCACTTGATCTTTTCTGGAAACTGTCATCTGTTGTACTACCTTCGGATCGCAGATGATAGACACCGCAGTTTGACTTGTAGTCCCCCAAGTTTTAGTGTAAACTACACTCCACACTTTAATCCAATCGAATAATGGCACATATACTTCACATCCCAGAAAATTAGTGCACCTCCCTATCTAGAAATTTGATATCTTTCTTGCCTCCCAGCTGCTTTCGAAATTTAGCCCCTTAGCAAAACTTGTCCTAGAAAGACAAAAGACCTGTACAATGCAGTTTGTTCATTGTTTGGCTCTACCTAATTCTTAAATTGTATGAGATAATGCTTTTTCCTCTTGTGTCTGAAGTACAATTTTCGCATGAAAGAAACATTACAGTTGTTTTACAACTTTGCTCCCTCGCCATCGTTATTACAGTCCAACGACATCGCGTTTCCGTTCCCTTGTATTTAGGTTAAAGAATAGAAGGAGTTATAACATTGCCTTCATTGAACATCAAAGATCGTTAATTAATTTCTTACATGTGAACTTGATACTTTTTCGTTTCAACTTGAATTAATGTCAAAATATAATTTATTGTGAAATGATAGATACTTACCAATTTTACTTCATTATTTGGATTTATTTTGATTCAAAGCTATTTATTAATGGTGTTTGTAATTGCTGTTATCAATATAATTATCAATAACCTATGGTGTAACGAAGTAACGATTATATACATGTATACTGAAACAAAGGATAGAACATAACTGTGCCATACCTGTGGCTAATGAGTTAAACAAACAGAAATATAGCCATGTTATTGTATAATTAAGGCCTTGATTGTATTCAAAACAGCAGTGTTACCTTCTGATCACCACAGGTGGTACCAGTAGCTGGGACGAAACCGAAACAGAAATTACTCGCAGGGTCTCGACAATACATCGTGTAGCACATCGACGAGTAGTCTCTCGAATAAAATGCCTGAAAGGTAAACGGACCGGAATTGTTTGAAAAATGCTAAACCGGACAAAAACACCGTATACGTTTGGAGTGTGACTACATCATAGGTAATGGTGCGTTTTATCAAGTTTCCTGTGCTTTTTGTTTGAATATTTTTTTATAATTATAATTAGCTATAATGTATCATCATATATCTGAGTATTTTTAATTGAGTCTTGTTCGGCCTTATATAGGTCTGATTCATAACTGCGCATGTTCCATTATGGATCATTTTAACATCATATTAGATTTTGACAATGTTTTGATAAAAAAGTATCCTAGGATACTTAATCTGAAAATAAAATATTTATATGATAGGACTAAAATGAGGCTGATATAATTACCTTTCCTTTCATTGAAGAATCATCTAAGTTTGTATCAAACTATTTTATTGTACATTATTGTATTCAGAATTTTCAGAAACACTGTTGGAATCGGTGAGGGTAATCATAGATATACTAGTGATACACACAAGTTGATTTTTATGCAATGTCCCATAGGAACCTTACCCTACACAAATATGACCCAGTTCCTTTCAGTCGTTCACATTGCTCGTCTACCGTGATCATTTGCCCTGGGACTTCCTGGTCATACGGGGTCAAGGCCGTCGGGTCGTGGTTACTACTCAAGGTCAGTAGACAGTTGTTACCCTCACTGTAACAAAATGATAAACTTTTAAAGCTTTTACGTACAATGCCACATAAAATTGGTTGGAGGATTTACGTCCACACAACAGCCAGAGTCTTATGAAGGCGGTTTCCGTGGACACTGATGGATGTTTCCATATTGCGATCACACTGATATTATCAAAAGCTGGAAACACTGAACGATCATATTGTGAGTGTAATTCACTGATGGAACACGAGGTGCCATAAGAATGACTGTTATATCACGACTTTGGAACAGAACATACAGCCTTTCGCTTTTCTCATTTGGGCACATAATCAACAGTAAGGCCAAAAGCGATGTCGTGTCAAGATTACTGGTATAATGAAAATACAACACAATATCCCCTCCATCACGCAACGAAGTTGTGTGGGTATACTGGAATCAGTCTGTCTATATCTGTCTGTCTGTTCGTCTGTCTGCCTGGTTGTCCGGCCGCAGATAAACTTGAGGAGCAGTTTCAATGAAACTGAACAGGAATATTGTTAGCTACGTATAGATGGTCGTGCACGTTTTTTCTTTTTTTTTTTTTTTTTTTTGCAAAAAAAATTGGGTTACCATGGTAACCAGATCACTCTAACCAGGATTTTTATGTAATAACCGTAACTCTTCATCAATACATGTAAGATGACGCATTGGGTGTGTGCAAAACTGTTGCTATGCAAACATGATGGATACTTCTGATTCAAAATTATGCTGAAAATTGAAATATAAAGGATTGAGGGAAGACAATTACAATGGCACTACTTTCGAAAACATTCGATATCACTTAGTTGCTATGGTTACCGCATATAGCTCATGATAGAACGAATCTATTCCAGACTGTTCGTAATGTTGTGGACTGATCTCAATGAAACTACACGGGCATAATAGGGACTATGTGAAAATGTGCATGCAGATTTTGTTTTAGCAGAAATTTGGGTTGCTATAGTAACCAGGCCATAACTTTACATGTTAAATGCCATAACTAGTCCTACAGCTAATCATAACCTATAATTTGACAAATTAGGTGTTCCAAAAACGTTACCATGGAAATACATTCGAGTCTTCTGGTCGGTCGAAATTAAGATATTATCTAATTAAGTTGAAACTGGTGTAAAATCTTTAGAGGGTTGAAATTACATTTGTACAATTTCGAAATAAAAAATGATTGTCATTTGGTTGTCACGGTGACCAGACTCATCTGGGGTTACAAGTGATCTATGGTTTAAATAGGTTCAGAGAAATCTTTCACAAAACTCTATTTAGTGTCGTACGTGACAGAACATGAACTTTAAGTTCGGTGTAGATATTAATACAATGAATGTAACATCAATCAAACTTTAATATGGTAAACAGCATTGACTTATTGTTCTACGGTATGATATAACACAAATAATGAACATACTTGTTGAGGACGGTGATATGGTCTTCAAAAGACGTAACAGAACAGCTGGAGAAAATCCAGGGATTTGAAGCGTCATCCCCACTTTTCGTCAAGGTAACCGGGGACATGATGTATCCGAACGAATTGTTACACAGGTCAAGGTTATAGATTCCGTCGTGGGGAGCTCCCAAACTAAAATCAAAAAATATCAAATTTTAAAAAAATTTAAACGCATGAGCGTATGAATACTATTCAATTTAATTAATGAGGACCATTTTGGGCGAAAATGTTCTTTCAATGAAGAGATACATCCTTATATTATCTCTACGAAATGTTAATGTATGTGTAATTTAAAATGTTTATTGTACTTGCCAAATGATTATCGTTATGCAGTGTATTTGTAAAGTTTTGTTTATATTATAAACAAATAACCAGTATTTATTCTAACTTATTTTTTCTTTATTGATAGTGCAATGCGTTGAAATATTCTGTCCTTAACTTTAATGACGATAACAAGTCCATAAGAATGACGGAGGAATTAATATTATAAGCAGTAGTCGTTATAGGAGAGTTTAGATAACCACATTCTCCGATTTGAAATTAAAGAGAAAAAGATAAGCGGTATTATAGTATTGTAGATGTGTAGCAGGACGGTGTTGTTATAGAGACAACCACCGAGACGAAGTTGTCCTTGCCCGTCTTCGGATCGGTCATGCATACCTTACACATTCATATATGTTGAAAGGCGAAAATAATTCTCGGTGCATAGGATGTGATGAGCCATTCGCCATTAAATATTTTTTATTGGCCTGCATTAACCTTCTGTTTTATCGTTACATTACATGTCTAAAAACCCTTTTTGAAACTTTTGTAGATTTGTAAAATTCTACATTACCTGAAAGATGTTTGTCTATATACAAGACCATAACGTAGCATTTTAAACTTTCGTGTTAATAAACCCATTTAAGAATTTTAGCATTTGTGTCATGTTATTTGTTATTTCCTTTTGAATCGCTGTGTGTTTTACCGGTTGATGGCCCTAATGACCTTTTATGTGTTGACGGGCCATTAAGAATGCATTAATAATAATAGTTAATTGTAATATTGGGCCGAGAAGAAACTTCTTACTTGTGGCCAAGTTCGTGTGCCGCTGTAGTCATCATCTTAAAATCAAACCGGTCTTCAGAAATGGCTACCTTGTTGGTTTTACACACGCCAGGCCGAAACGCTAAACCTGGGGATAAAGTAACACATTTCTGTAAATACACATGTATTAGGTATGTTATCAGGAAACACGGAAAAAGAAAATACAGAAATACAATATAAACCTATCACATCCAGTAACAAAATAACCACAAATTTCATTTTATATGTGGTATTATGCAATATGCACGTAATGGTGATACTCAAAAATCTCATTTACGACAATGGGATTATTGACAATCAAACATGTTAGATGCACGAAAATCCACTACATGAGCGAAACTCATGTTGACCGGAAGTAGGACATAATTCAATATAAAAGTAATTCCAACGTACTGTCTGACCTTTGTGTTTTATATATTCTGTTATAGTTGAGTCAGACTGTAAGCTGAAATAGGCTTCCTTATATGGCGTTTTGAAGAAATTTCGTTCGTGGACCATTTTCTGACGACTTGATTCGGTTAGTAGCGTCATCAATTGCAAATTTCAAATTTGTGAATTCCAACTTGATGGACCTTTTTCATTTATATATTAGGACCCGAAAACAAATATATCTTCCTGTTGCTTGATCTTAAAACACGGCGATCACGTTTATTCTTATCATAAAAAAAGTATTTCTCAATTAAGAATTAGAAAGTATTTTTGAAATTTAGATTTTAGAATATTGTTTAATAAACAATTTAAAAGTTTTTTGCTTTTCTTTTTGTTTGAGTTCAGAACTCGTTGAATCTTTTACCTATCATCGGAGTGTCATTTTGATACCTTTTGATAAAAGAAGAACGATATTTCAAAAACAGGTTGCATCGAAAAAACACAGATTGTTTGTTATTCAGGAGAAAACATCATGTGAACAATTTCTGTTACAAACATTATGACGCCTTTATCGTAAAAAGAAAAGCAGTACCTTCTTTGCTTTTGAATCACTTTCTGAACCTGACCTTTTGAAAAAAAAAATCCGTACCACAGCGAAAGTTATATTCAAGAAATTTTGGCCGTCAGAACCACTTGCATACTTAAACAAGAGTTTCTACGTCATTGGTACAGACACGCGAATTTCTGGTTTACAAAATTTAAAATATTCCCTATATAACATCGATAAACTGTGTCTATCTATGATTTAATGTTTGTAATACTGACTTTGTCATACTGAAGACAGCGCATCGAAGATGAAGTTTTTTTGTGTGTAATGTATGTATTTCTTTCAAGGATGACTATGTAGTGATGACATGACACATATTTTTTGCTGGTTGTTGTTTTATAAAGAAAAAAAAGAACTGTATAATTGTATATATTTCTACATCCCATTCCCTATCTTGGTTTTACTCTAACAGGTACGACCTACCGCTGACGCCAGAAAACACTGTTCCATTGACGATTGTTGTGAAATCATACCTGAAAACGAAATGAAACAAATAAACTTTCTCATTTTTTCATTTGTAATTCTTTTAAAAATGTAACAAAAAGAAAATTTGATAGTTTCCCTTAAATACCATACGTATTACAATCGTATGAAAAATGTGTTCCAATGGTGCTCTGCAATTGTGAAAAATATATAGATATTCTGTCATACTCATGAAAATATATTATATTAAACGGGAAACCATTAAATATATATATCGTGAAGAAGGGGCGTGATTTTGACCTACTTTGTGAACATCATGGCGTGGTCGTGTTCCGGAAAGTCCATAAGTGTCACTGTCCAGTTCTTAAAGTTCGTCAGAGCGGTCACTACGTCAACTTTTCCATCTACAACGATATCCTCCGTGAAGGGAGATCTAGTAACGGCCTATATAAATGATAAACAACTAATGAAGTACGTGTATACATGTGTTTTCCGAACATTCATTGTATTAGGAATGCAAAAAACAATCAATGGTATAGCACTGTAATAGGTATTCTCATTTAACAATAAAATTTATTGTATGAAAAATGATTATGTCGGGTGAGAGAAATCAATGACAAATTGGACAGTTTCATGTATCCGTCCAGAAATTGAGTACGAAATGCAGAGGATTAAGGAAATTCAAATTAGGTTGAATGTTTCATTGCTTCTTTTAAAGCTGCTAAATATATGAAAGGTTGCTATGCTATTTCTGGGAACACAACAGGACATGTGTTCTCCTGAAGCATAATGATCGACGAAGCGATGTTTAATTAGTATTTTTGATAGCTCTTAAATGTGATATATATACTCAACAAAATAAGAAACCCACAACGTTCAGCCACATTTATTTTCCACGTTGACATTTTGATTTCGCCATTAACCGAGATGCCACTCTTAACGCAAATTCAGAGGGGTAGAGCAGCTGCGATGTTGATGGATGGTCATAGCCAAGTAATGAAGTGTCATTTTGTTTTTCGCGGGTATTCCACTTTGAGTAACTACTGACGACACGAGTGACGTCACACAAACTTTTCTTCTACATAATTGTAAAGAGTAGGCTTGTCCCTTCACATTGGTATAAAATTTTGTTCAAATTTCCCAAAATATCAAAATAGGCTGTTGATTGCATAATTCAATTGTGCGTTCTTATTTTGTTAAGTATATAATTCTCATGTTAATAAAGATAGCATTTCAATCAATGAATTGGGGAGTGTTTCTCGATTATGCTACAGTGGGACTGTTTGGCCTTTGTCTTCTTAAAAACCTTCCCTAGACTTGACCTTTTCATCAATTGTAACTTTTCAATATCATGGTACTTACGTCAGCGACCATGAGCCCACACACGGGCATCTACAGAGGCCAATATCTTGGAATTTGCGTCAGAGACCATGAGGCTACATACGGGCATCTACAGAGGTCAGTATCATGGTTTTTACGTCAGAGATCACGAGGATACATACGGGCATCTACAGAGGTCAGTATCATAGTACTTACGTCGGCGATAACGAGGCTACACACGAACATCTACATGGGTGAAAATCGTGGTACTTACGTCGGCGATAACGAGGCCGGCAAACACTACGTCAATAGAAATAGTAGAAGACTGCAGATTACTATACTTCATGTCAACCTGTTGATAAACAAACATTGTAGTTTTAGTATGTAAATCCCTTCAATACATCTGGCGATATTGTTTTCATGTGAACAAGTGTTTACTTAGATATCTTCCAGATTTTTAGATTCCGCTTAATGACGTGAAGCCTTTTTGGAAAAGGGATTGAGGGAGATGGGACAAGTTTATATGTGGACAGGTTTCAGAACAAAACCAGATTTAAAAACAAACTAGAAATGAATGCTTATTGTATGATGTGTGTAAATCAAAATGGTTAAAAAATACCCAACAAAAAGCATTATATGATCAGCTTTGGAGAGCTGGATCGCTGCAATCTCAGACAAGGTGACTGCTCAAAGTTTTCAAAGAAGTATTTCATGAATACACGTGCAAAGACGAAAAGGTATTAAAAGACATAAGTTCGTCGAATAAAGTAAAATAAATTAGAAAATCCTGTTACTAAGCATGAAAGTTTAAACCCATTGTTTGTATTCGCCTGAGTTCAGTTCAAAAGTTCAAAATATTATTCTTTTGATAAGTTTCCAAATCGAAAGGTCAGCAGTCTCATTTGCCAGTTATTGCCTTAGGCGAGCGTCAAATTGATCATCCTTATTCCGAATAACATATATTTTATGTTCACTGCCATACCCCATTCTAAACTGAAAGAACGCACTCGTTCTATTGTCATAAGGGCTTTCTTTCCCAAGAAAGATGACCGGCGATATAGATATATTGTTGTGAATTCTATCGACGCATATTTCGTAAAAATAAAAAATGAGTTGAAATTAAAGGAAAAAGATAAAGAGGACAAAATTATAAAATAGTCGGATCATCACCGGATGTGACGTAGGCAATCTTTCTACAAATTGAGTTATGGCGACCTTCTCTGACAAGTACATCTCATAGATTATATATATCTATGATTTTTTTAAAAAAATATCGATGGTGACGTTATTTAAGTAGAAATATCTTATTTACAACGTAGGTACAGTATGTACATTCCATTTGAGGTAACGTGTAATCTATAAATAGTTATGTTATTTTACCTCGTTGATGACGTAAGCGTAGAACTGGCGAATCGATTCCTTTGCTTCGAGGTCCTTTGCGGCAGAGGTACTAGCATTGCTTACGTCATACCAACTGGAAAATAAAAAAACGAAAGCAGTTGTATAACCTACTGACCAATTGTAACTGCCGCTTTATAGCATTATGACGTCACAATTACATGATATTACAATTGTCACTTCTAAATTTCTAAGAATCTACGTTCTATCAGCTTTTTCAGTTTTCAGGACGGTCTGTTTGTGTATTGGAGAGGAGTATGTGGTGTGTGTTTAAGGCTGCAATATGTTTATGTGTGGCTCTTTGTAAATTAATTTCATGCCGGTTTTATAGTGTTATCACCCAAAAGTATACTGCGGAAAACACCCAGCAGATCCACCAAAATTCATTAATTCATTCACATTATAATAATAAGGTGCGAACCACTCGTTACACTATCATAAATGTTTCGACGAAAGATGTAACTACCTTTTTTTCCAAAGTCTCCGGTACGTTTTATGCTAGGGAACAGATTCCGAAGCCGTCTTCACTAAAACACTCAATAGAAGCATTAACTTATTCTATTCGCGATCTATTGACATGTTTATTTTGACATCGCGTTAGCGAAATGTTCATCTTGAATCTTCATAAGTCATCAGGACATTTTTTTCATAATTTAGTATACTCACCATAGAATTGCCAAATTTGAGTAGTCAAAGTTTAATCTCATTCAATCTTGTCTACAGAAAATTAGAACATTAGGATCGCATCATGTATAACTTTTTTCATTTGTTTTTGTATGTATCCTGTATTTTTAGAATTTGAAGTTGAATAAATGAAATGTGAATGTTTGTAAAAAAAGCATTTAAGATAGGAAAGGGTTAGTGTGAAATTTCTCTTTTGCTAAAGCATTAAAACGGATTTTTTTAGCATTTCCACAATTTAATTTTGATTTTGTCGCAAAAACTTTTTGCATATTGAATCAGGAAGAGTTAAAAATATACAGATATATCTGTTTAATGATATTTAAATAATTAGTTTAATTTTTTTTTCCGTTAAATGACATCTTCAATTTTTTTGTCCTATAACACCAATTTTATATTATTATAAAAAGTTATATGAACCCTACCTATGCTGATCATAAAAAGCAGTCAGCTTGTGATGTGAACATTTCACGCAAAACATGATTAGATCCGGGACGCATCTGTATCAATGATAAAACATATTGACAACAACACTTCGACACACCTACACATAATTTTAACTCAATTATGGAAATAAGAAGAGAAAAATGATGAATTTTCAAATGTGTAAACAGTTTACCCGATGATACCCTGTCAATAAGACGGGTACCTCCTATAGGTTTCTATCATAAACGTAGATATGCATGACGGAGTTCATCTGATCAAGTCAATTCTCATCTCATTTATTTGATAGACCTTTCTCACTCCGCTGGAAATTCATAGAGGTTTAGCGTAAACAATTTTAAATGGTGGGGCGTTTGGATTTTGTACGCTGCATGTTTTTTTGAGGGAGGATAATTATGTTTGAATTAAGCTAGGTGTATAAATAACACAGCGCTACGGAGATACAGCGATAGGCGGGTTGGTGTTATAACCGGAGGCACGACATTGTTTAGGATATTCAGTTCCTCACTTTGATATACCTATTTAATTTTTTTTTTGGTCTGAACACGCCCCTGTTTACTTCTTCATGTGTTATGATATCATGAATGTCACGATATGTCCTTGTTAAGGATGTATTCTAACATCTTTCCAAAAGAGTTACAGAATACTTGTCCTATGTACATGTTTTAAAAACGATGAGCTGATTTGTCAAGTATATACTTTTCAAAACAGAAAAAATTCTAAATTTAAACCAACAGTCATTCGCTTGAAATGAAATGACTGAGAGAAGTTGCCAATACTCTCTTGTTTTTGTCAGTAATACACATGTATTGTAATATTCTATATGTCCTGTCACAGCTAGCTGTTTTATCTCTCTCAAAATGTCATGGGAAAGATCCTAGACAACAGCTTCATTAGTATTATCTGTAAATATTAAACCCCTTAGTATTGTACAAAGACATATAACTGTTGATCTTATATCTACTGCATGTCTTCTTCATTCAAAAGCGGACAGGAAATAAATATCATCAAATGTGCGTGTTCTTGGAACAATGGTGACCCTGTGCTTGGCTTGCCATGCATGACGTGTATGATTTTGACAGTACATTGAGAGCAAAGAGTACAGGATTTTGTCCTTATTAATTTTACCTTAAACATTGCAGATTACTTTTGGTATATGAATACACTGTGTGAAACAGTTCCTACATATGTAACTATGTAGAGTAAGAACATGGATTCAAGATGTACCAACTGTATTGTTCTTCATTTCAAAGTGTAAATGTTTAACAGGATAATAATCTATCAAGAGCGTGGCTTATGTATTTATCTCCTTTTCTCATCCCCACCTCTTTATAACTTGTATACAGGTGTTTTTTTTATAATTTGTCTGCTTAAACATTTGAAGTAGATTGAAGTGGATAAATTAGAAGTACATAACTCTCAAGGTGGTATTTCTATCTGAAATATCTACAAATTGATCTTTATTGTAAATACTTCAGATGCGATTTTTATCATAACGTATATGTATTTCTGAAATCTAGCACTGGTCTGTGAGAGAAAATAAATACAATGTTGTACATGTAGGACCTCATTGTCTGTCTGACATTCCATATAGTATTATCCTCTGGCATGCCATCAGAAAAAAAACGAACTATCCGAACCGGTTCGCCTTGTACAGTGCGTTCCGTTACGAGTACGGCAGATTCGTACTGGTACAGCTGGTACGAAACCTATAAATGCATGAATCTATAGTTACCCGTATGTTGACTGCCTTAATTTAGTTACCCGTATGTTGACTGCCTTAATTTAGTTACCCGTACGTGATCTACTCGAACATAGTTACCCGTATGTGAACTACCTTACCCGTATATAGACTGCCTTAATTTAGTTACCCGTATGTGAACAACCTGAATCTAGTAGCCCGTATGTGGACTGCCTTAATTTCCCGTATGCGACCTACCTAAATTTAGTCACCCGTATGTGAAATACCTTTTCATGAATCTACAGAACTTGTTCCTCCTTTCATTAATGATGAAGGAAAGGTTTTGTAAGTTATGCTATGTTATTGAATTCATTTTACAATAAATCTTTATTTTAAATGTATGCAATTTACAAAAAAGTGTTCCTTTCGATATAAAGAATATAAAACAGAAATAGAAAAAATAAACTAAAAAGAAAAATACATTATATAACGCTTACATTTATACCGTTACGCTCTTGATTTTCACTACGTATATATTAGTCTGTGTAGTCGTTCCAATAAAAAATAGACTAGAAATTTTTTTCAACAAGTTATTGAAAACCGGTTTGCTAAATGTTGTGCAAAACATAAAAAAAAATCCAGACAAAATCTGCACAGTTAATATATATGTCATTATCATTTATTTTGAGAATTTAGGAGGGGTTGCATTTTGTGACGTGTGTTTATACATAAAACAGTAGGATATACACAGTAAAAGATAAAAACTGGGGTAAGGATGTAGATCTGACATCTTCGGTCTTTCAGTGAGGGGTATTAATGTGCATTTTTTTGTATAATTTCCAAAACTGTCTCTGTTGGTGGCAAAATAATGTTTTGATGTTGTTTGTATAAAATGAGAACATGTGAAATAGCGAAAATAAAGTTAAGTGATAAATACATAATTACGAAAACATCTGTGTTAAAATGCCCTCAACATTCTGTACTTAAATACATATACATTATAATATATACCGATTACAAAATGATTTATATAGGAAGATAAAAGTACTCTTTTCCGTGACATTACGAAATTAAAAATGACAAAAATTTAAAAAGTCAAAGCTTTTTCTAACAGACAAGATCGATAAGAATTCATAGCAAGTGATATAATTTTCATCTGCTGTTAGATATAACTGATTATATCAGCCATTTTCGTTTTAATATAAAACCGTTCAACTCTGTGTAATAGGGTAAGGGTATTATATACCGCTGTCAGTTGTTGTAGCCCCCCATAATTCTGATGAATCGTCCGTCAACTTTGTAGACGATTTTCTCGATATCCTTACATTGCCAAGTCATCATCAACGATAGATGACGGATGAAAGGTCAAATGAAATGCTCATGAAAGTTCGGGATAGAACGACCTCACACAAAGCAATTACATCGGTAGGTATAGGCCGAAATAACGTCACACCGTAATGACAGTTCAAAGCCGATATTTCGAAAAGGGCATCTAATAATGGATATAGGGAAACGCTGCTATATATACAGGAAAATTATTTAAAATAAACTCATTTAAAAAAACCAAAAAAACAAACAAATAAAAAAAAAAAAACGTGTTCATTATTATTCAAATGAACGGCGTATGAAAAAGTTTGTTTTTGAAAGGTATCAGAGCTTCTTACTATCAACGGTGATATGAGAATATCATCTGTAAAACGAAAACTCATACACAACAGAAATTAAAAAAAAAACAATAAAATAAAAGGGAATGAAAGAAGGAACACGATATTCTAATTCTATGGAAATGGTTACTTAAAACAAAAATGAAATGTAGTCATACGAAGTAAAAATTATTACAAATACCCGACATTGTTTGTTTATACAATGGTGTATTTGTGGTGCAAAATGTTCAGGTGAGAATTTGGTAAAATATGAATCTTGGTTTCATGATTATTGTGCTGTTCCGTACTTACTATTGATATACAGAGTAGTCTGTCACGATAAGAAATTCCACTGTATAGTTTGTTACACTCCGTTTGACTAGATGATGTTTGGAACCGAATTCATGGGTTACACCTGTGATGCCATTCACAGTGACGTCATCAAGCATGGCGTCATCCAGAGAGTCGAGTAGGGTGTTATTGATGATGTCACTTTCTTTGCCTATTAAAAAAAATGAAAGTATGCTAATCATAATAATAATTTTTATAAACTATCTGATAAAAAAGGAGTAGATTTGGAGAGGGGGGGGGGGTGGTGTGTTTACTGAAATCAGAGACATCATCGTACTTTTTATTAAACAAGCTCAGCGCGACTAGAAAACTCTGACGGAAATTAGGATATCTCAATGAATCAATTCCTTTCAATTTCCTTTTTGAGTACTAATTTAGAGTTATAGATACAAATGAGCCAAACAATGAACTAAACTGCATCATACAGCTGTTTCGTCCTTCTAGGACTCGTCAGTGATGCTACATCATACAGCTGTTTCGTCCTTCTAGGACTCGTCAGTGATGCTACATCATACAGCTGTTTCGTCCTTCTAGGACTCGTCAGTGATGCTACATCATACAGCTGTTTCGTCCTTCTAGGATTCGTCAGTGATGCTACATCATACAGCTGTTTCATCCTTCTAGGACTCGTCAGTGATGCTACATCATACAGCTGTTTCGTCCTTCTGGGATTCGTCAGTGATGCTATATCATACAGCTGTTTCGTCCTAGGACTCGTCAGTGATGCTACATCATACAGCGGTTTCGTCCTTCTAGGACTCGTCAGTGATGCTACATCACACAGCTGTTTCATCCTTCTAGGACTCGTCAGTGATGCTACATCATACAGCTGTTTCATCCTTCTAGGACTCGTCAGTGATGCTACATCATACAGCTGTTTCGTCCTTCTAGGATTCGTCAGTGATGCTATATCATACAGCTATTTCGTCCTAGGACTCGTCAGTGATGCTACATCATACAGCTGTTTCGGCCTAGGACTCGTCAGTGATGCTACATCATACAGCTGTTTCATCCTTCTAGGACTCGTCAGTGATGCTACATCATACAGCTGTTTCGTCCTTCTGGGATTCGTCAGTGATGCTATATCATACAGCTGTTTCGTCCTAGGACTCGTCAGTGATGCTACATCATACAGCGGTTTCGTCCTTCTAGGACTCGTCAGTGATGCTACATCATACAGCTGTTTCATCCTTCTAGGACTCGTCAGTGATGCTACATCATACAGCTGTTTCGTCATTCTAGGACTCGTCAGTGATGCTACATCATACAGCTGTTTCATCCTTCTAGGACTCGTCAGTGATGCTACATCATACAGCTGTTTCGTCCTTCTAGGATTCGTCAGTGATGCTATATCATACAGCTATTTCGTCCTAGGACTCGTCAGTGATGCTACATCATACAGCTGTTTCGGCCTAGGACTCGTCAGTGATGCTACATCATACAGCTATTTCGTCCTTCTAGGACTCGTCAGTGATGCTACATCATACAGCTGTTTCATCCTTCTAGGACTCGTCAGTGATGCTACATCATACAGCTGTTTCGTCCTTCTGGGATTCGTCAGTGATGCTACATCATACAGCTGTTTCGTCCTTCTGGGATTCGTCAGTGATGCTACATCATACAGCTATTTCGTCCTTCTAGGACTCGTCAGTGATGCTACATCATACAGCTATTTCATCCTTCTAGGACTCGTCAGTGATGCTACATTATACAGCTGTTTTGTCCTTCTGGGATTCGTCAGTGATGCTACATCATACAGCTGTTTCGTCCTTCTGGGATTCGTCAGTGATGCTACATCATACAGCTGTTTCATCCTTCTAGGACTCGTCAGTGATGCTACATCATACAGCTGTTTTGTCCTTCTGGGATTCGTCAGTGATGCTTCATCATACAGCTGTTTCGTCCTTCTGGGATTCGTCAGTGATGCTATATCATACAGCTGTCTCTCGTCCTTCTAGGACTCGTCAAAGGCCGAAATGTTAAAGCGAGGAGGAGACTGAGAAAAATACAAAGTGACCGAAAGAAATGTCAAAATCGAGAAGAGGAAATGGACTTTTCCGATAATTCAATTATGTTCTTAATATCATATATCTGATCGTATTAGAAGCTCGTCAAGTACATTTGTAAATCCTGAACCGTGCCTTTATCAGGCATTTACATAAATTAAACGTGGCACGCAGGTAACGGCAAATCTCGGGAATTGAAGGTCCACCAACAGTGTCTACTACCTGCTATATCGAATCTTGTACAAAAGACACACACGTGCAATATGATGTGTCAATATCACAGTCAAAGATACGACAAGAAAAACACATGATATGATGGCTACGGTAACAAGTTACAACAGAGTTCATCTATAGATGGCTTAGTGGCAATTTAACTATAAAATGTTTATTCGAGATAAATGTACTTTATAAATAAATAAAATAACAGGAGATATATAATCAGAATTTGTGACGATTTTCCCTTTGAGCATAATATAGAAAACAGTTTCATGATAAGATTACACGGGCAGTCGTGATAACAAAATAGTACGAAGCGTATTTCGGTCACGTTGTATTTTATTTTATCTCGAAATTTCGAGATAGCAACTCGAAATTTTGAGTTAGTGACTCGAAATTTCGAGGTAGTAATCCGAAATTTTGAGATATTAACCAGAAATTTTAAGAAAGCAACTCGAAATTTCTATTTACTAACTCAAAATTTCGGATTACTAACTCGAAATTACAAGTTACTATCTCGAAATTTCGAGTTAAAAAATTAACACAACGTGGCCGGAATACGCTTCCGTAGTACGGTCATAATTGCTATCTAATTACAACATGTAGAGTGATGTTGACAATATCAACACAGAGAAATACCACGGTACAGTAAGGAACCAGGACGACTGAGAACAAATCTCCCGGACGGGACACCCCGACCCAATATATGAATCGAAGAGAGAGCCAGTAAAAATGAACGTGACACTACATTTATTTTTCTGATATATTTCAGTCAGTATTTTGACCGGGTTGCTTTTCATAAATATGTTGACAACTTATCCACAGGAAGAGAGAGTACACCATACGATATCAATATAAGATCATTTTTGTCTACTTCACAACATGTGTACAAACTGCTCATTTCAAAGGTCAAAGGTCACCACGGATTTCATTCATTTTATACAAGAAAAGTTTAAAACATCTACATGTTATAACTTTTGCTTGTAGATATCCGATTCTTGCAAGGGTCCATTTGAGTTTTTCTGACATTCTTTAGAAGAACGCCGGAAAGAATCACTAGTTTTCTTAATAGAATCTAAAACATCAAACGGATGTTTCGTCAATCTAGGACTCATCAGTGATGACAAGGGCTTAAATTTGAAAACCCATCCAGCGGTGGAAAATCAAAATTGATCAAAAGAAGCTCCAGATTTTTGACGAGGCAACGCCCATGCCTCATAGTTATATATATGTCATACATCATACATCTGATAATGCTAGGAATATATTCTGAATCGCGCCAGTATTTGATTGAATTTGAGCGTGGCATGCATAGTATGGTAAACATTGGAGTCTGAAATTTGAAAATATACCAAAGGGAATAGCACCTAAATACAGCAGTATCAATTAATGAATTTTACCTATCATACAGATGTTTCAAAAAAGATGAATTTAACTCTGTCCGAGCATAATTCTGTTCCATTACCTTCATAGATAGGGTTGGTAAAGTTAGCTGCTTTTGATTTTCGTAGAAGGAAATCGGCGGCGTATGCGCCAGGACTGGTTCCAGACGACCTTTCTAAGAAGTACTGCTCGCCCCTGATTATAACTGTGCCATGCTGAATTAAAAAAAAATTCCTGTCCGATATTTGATACAATATAATTTTGAATAAATTGATAACTTTAAAAAAGAACCTCTCTATCTCATTGTTCTAATGAACGTTTTTGGAAATGATATAAACGTGAATAATGACTACTTGTTATAATCCTGTTACTGAAGTTTTCTAAGTTAATAATCACTCATATTGACTTCCCAATCACAAGAGACCAACACCAGATTATCTACCTTCAAATTATGAGATGAATAATTTGATGGGTCATTCAATGTAAATGTGTGTCCTGATAACATACAACTGGTCTCCCGTTTGTTTTCCACTGAAGAAGTGGCAAACAGCTAGTACAATGAGACCGTGCCTCAAAATGACTGTTCATGGAGCGATGAACCCAGCAAATAAAAACACACATAGGACAGAAGGAACTCACCATATTCTCCCAGCCCTTGTCCGTATACTGAACCATGAACGCCGCACCTTTTCTATCGTCCTGGTAAAAAGCAGTTCGCTGAAAAAAATAAACGATTCTTACACAAACGTTAGTGACTTCAAGTGATAACATGGTAGGATTAACATTTTAAATGAGATTTTTTTTATAAAATAAAAAAACCAAATAGCTGATATCAGAATAACGATTTTTAAAACATTATTATTGTCCGATCGATCATACGTTGGCACGGGGAAGATTTTCCATGACAACCCTGTCTCCATGGATGACGTAAACTGGTGCATTTTCGTCAACTCCATAGTTACGTCTCAAAGTGAGGCTGATAGAGGTGTTGTTTGTGTCAAAAGTCACATCAAGGACATCTGGATATGACGTCATACCATGAAATGATCTTTTATAACGTCCTGCATCATTGAATTGTAACGTCACGTGTTCTGAAATAGAAAAGAACATCAAAATTATCAAATAATTTTCTGATACGTGAACATAATGTTTTCCAGTGGGAAACAGACCAGGTTTCCGATCGTCGTTTATCTTTATGGACACACCAACCGGAAAGCGTACTTTACACACTGACTTGCCACCTCCATCCTAATCGTTGGAATGAGTTTCATATGTTTAGTATAGATGCATTATAAAAATATTTATTTGTAACACATACAGCGATCGAAAAATATATTTCACGAGATTTCGAAAACGTTTGTTTCCTCTAGCAAAGAGAGACTAAGTCTTACCGACAACTCAATATTCGACGCCAGTATCCCTTGTACAAAAACCATACCAACCAATAACACATTAAAAGGTGTGTCTTTTGCCTTTTTTTAATTCACCCGAATAGTGGTACGCTTCAATATATTCACATGTACTTGACGCTTTTCTAAAATTATCTGACACATGAAAACTAGGAAATTTATTTAATCATGGGACTGCTGCACTTCTCTGTCTAAAATTCGACTTTCCTTTTGATCATTTTGAATTGCCCTCCCAGGCTTCAAACTTTAGGCTCTTAGCATCACTGACGAGTCTTCGAAGGACGAAACAGCTATATGTTGGCATTACTATATCTAACTCTTAATAAGTAAAATGTGCGCGTGTATTGTGTGTTTTTCGTACAATCTACAATACAAAAATACAACAAGAAAATACCAACATATCGACATAATCATAATCCAAACTATTTTTCAATAAAACTTGGGCAAAATATGGACAAAAGTCAGATTTACATGGAGATCCACGAAAAAAGTACCAGTAGAATAAGACCATGTGTTCCAGAAGAGTAAGTGTCTTCTGCCTCATCTACGACGTCCGTCATGTAAACTTTGGTCAATCGAAGTAAGTTATGTTTTCAAATGAGAACAAGGTATTCAACAACAACACCAACAGGTAAAGAAACGAGCAACAAAGATGTCCAGCTTCATATCGCAAGAAGAAATACATGCAGAATGTTTCTCAATAGGATCACTGTAAAACCGTAAAACTTCCCTATAATTTTCAGCAACCTGCATCTTGCAGGGAAATTGCGATGGGAACAGACCGTTGAATATAGAATCAAGCGCAACATTGAAGTACTATATACTGGGGATGCAGGTGTGTTGCTACCCATAATTGGAAAATTCAGAATAGAGAAAATGCAATCATCACGTTTATCATATTGCATGATGGAAAGCTGTCCTTGCTGATTTCGTTGTAGAAAAAGATAGACAGAATGATGTAGAAGTGTCTGTCGTGTCTTTGATTCCAATTCTGATTGGTATATACGATGAATGTGGTCAATATTTTCTTGTTATTCAATGACAAGGTATATTGATATATATCTGAAAGTGAAATAAAACGCATTTTAAAGTTCTTTGTGACCTGTTTGGATAAACTTTTTCTATAAATCCACCCTCGTGTGAAAAAAACCAGTCTGCCAACAGAGAGACTCAGTAATAACTAGAAGTTGTTGGCCAACAATTTGACGGGATTTTCACCTATACACAACATCTCACCTAAAGGTCAATCGTTTTCATAAACACGATAACTAACCGTTCAAGCAATTTGTATATTACATATGTAGACTCTAGACTGGACAGCTTCAGGTTATCTATTTGTGTTAACCGAAAAAGAACTTTCTACTTGTGACCCCTTCCTAAAACCGGAAGTTGACATTGGACACATGATTTTCTTACTACTGTCAATAACATTCGAACTCAATATGTAAATAACCAAACATCCGCACGATTTTGACATAACTGAATCCTGTGACATTGAAAATAATTCAAGGTCATTTATATTAACAACCTTGATACTAAATGACCAAAGCATCGTATGTATGAAATATCAAGACTCTAGACCTTCCAAGACTTGAGGAGAAGTTTATCAGAGTTTGCTTCCCAAAATAGCAATTGTCAAGTTGTCAACGAAAACCGGAAGTTGAATTTTTAGACAAGGTTTGATTAGTCCTGGTAATTGCAGTTGATGGAAGTACGCTACAGACAAAATTTTAGCATCATGTACCGCTTGAATATTAATATTGAGCATATGCTATTTAAAGAGTTTTGTATAATTGACCTCTGCGACTTAAAAGGTACGCCAATGTCATTTTTATTAATAAACTTGATAGGAAATGTCCGGAAAACCTCAAATATAAAATATCTTTCCTCTATGCACTTCATAGTATAGTACTATATAGGATGCGTGTATATCCCTTACCGTTTGAAATATTACGAACTCACAAATTCCGAAGAAGAATAACAAGAAGAAACATAAACACCAATAGGGTCTTTTCACCTTTTGGTGAAAAGCTCTAAAAATGAAAAAAATAAATTAATTAAAAATTGTGACCTTTGACCCACATCGAGCTTTTTGATTACTGTATGAACATGTGCTGGAAAAAGTTAGATATGGGAAATATCTACAAATGGTATAAGTGCATAAAGTACAATCAACGATTTTCAAGATATGGCTATTTGACAGTTTTTGAAATATGACGTCATGGCGGCCATATTGGATGTAATAACCTACTTAAAATTGTTACACATACTTTTTCAGACACGTACCTATAAAGTACCAAATAGACAATAAATAAACAAATAAACCTATCTCTTACCGATTATAACATTTAGACTCCTCAAATTTCGGGGGAAGAATAAGAAACTTAACAATAGGTATTTTCATCTGGTTAGATGCAGCTAACTAAGGAATTAAACTTCATCATATTGCTAGAAAAAACGACTTTTTCAGGTTATGTAAAATTTCTGCTGTCACTCTAGACAAGTAGAATCATGAAGAGGGCATTTGTAAATAATCATTTTTATGATAAACATGTTATGATGAACATGTCATGATGAACACGTCATGATAACAGATGAAAAGAAAAGAAAAAAAAAAAAAACGAAAACAAAAAGGAAACCATTACTGAATGGTCTTTGAGTGATATCTGCTATATATTGTACAGAGAAGCCGTAATGTTAGACGAAATATGAGTTGGTTTGCTTAATTACAGCTTTATCATAATGTAAACTGATTTTTCTATGAAACAAAAGTTAACGATATGAAAATATTACTTTCATGCAGAATGAAAATCTGATATTATTAATAGCGTAGGTTTGATTTAGAAAATATTTAAAATATCTTTAAAATAGAGTACCATGTTACTATAGCCTTAATTGTTTTGAAATGTTTAACTAATTTCTCGTCAAGCTAACAAGGCTTTGTACAAAGCGTCTTTGACTGATTGAAATTGACTGACTGCAATGTGTTCGCACTGTATTGCAGTGCCTGTCCTCCACATACAGACGAAAGCAACACACAGATATCAATAAATTCTAAACTTACATAATACAAACTCGTTATTTTCTTTTCTGTATATATCGTTCGATCATCAACCATTGATCAATGTCGGTTCATTTAAACATGTACACATTTATTAACAAATAGAGTTAGACTGGGGAATAAAAGAAAAAATAAAGGCATACACACAGTTCAGAATTTGACATTATATCAATTCCGTCTCACACCACGCCTGACTGGGGAACCGAGTATCTCCTCACATAACATGGGACATGTGTATCACACCCAGGAACGTCAGTAGCTGTGTATGTCAGGGAACAGGTATAATCCCATTGGGGTGTAACTTTTAATTTTAAGCAAAGTTTCGTCTTGTAACTGCTAAGTTATTATATATTCGCATGTAGACGAAGTGATGATAATAATGCATTTATTATCAGTTTATATCATCGAAATTACTGAACTCTTTTGATAAATTCCATTTAACGTCATCTATATAAAGTTAGAAATATTTATAATACCTAAATGCAGACGCTAAATCAATGTTTATTGCATGGATTTCAATAAAAAGTCAATGCTTACTGCATCAAATTCCAAAAATTCATTGTTCAATGCATCGATTACAATGAGAAAAATCCTTGTCTTTGGCATCGACCCCTAAAAATTTCTAGGAACAGATCAAAGTATTGACAACTTAAGAATTTTGTATTTGGTATTTACATAACCATTTGATGGTAAAAAGACGATGTACCTATCATGGTGACGTGTTGAAGATTTATCTAATCATATAGCGGTATCATTAATATAGATTATTATCTAAATCCTGTATAAATTGCAAAAAATCTAAATCTTTACTTTATCATCCAAAACATAGCATGCATTTGATCAAAATTATCCAGTTAATTCTAATCGCTAATTTAAAAATGATTTCAAAAAATCTAACATGTATATTATGACCTAAATGTAATTACCATTCTCTATGATTTCATTTTTTTTTCTAGGTCAATACTTCAGTTATGTACAGACAATTAAAACATGGCAAATCAATGAGACTTTTTCCAATTTTTCAGACCTATACTTTCCTTTTCAATTGTAAAAATATAAATACATGTGTAAGGAATCCTATTTCATTTTGTAACTTGTATTTTAACTATTTTGAATTAAGAAATTACCAATGATGATATAATGCTCGTAATTCACTGATTTCACAAACATTGCTATATCCAATACTATTGATGTCTACAGCTGTAAAGAAGGTTAATATATATATGTACAATAACAACGGGGCAAAAGATTTATAAATATAAAGTATAAAGTCAAATCGTCTTACCTTCATGTTCCCATTCAAACTTCCCTTCAAATCGGATTGCAGTAGTATGTAAAACTCCAACGTGGTATACGGTCAAGATTAAGATAATTATGTTGTTACACATGGTCAGCTCTGGTTAGCTCGGAATGTCCATCAAATGACTTCTCACCTCCATATTTATACGTTTTTCTTATAAAAAGTTTCCGGTTGACGAATTATTTGAATAAATTTGCGGGTGTGGATAGGCCGACGTCATCGTTGATGAAACTACAACTTTCTAGTAGTTACATATATCGTACTAAAGGCACAGGTGTTTTACAGTGGTGACATTTAAATACCTACCAGCCTGTTATATACCCGAACCTCATTGAAAACATATCATAACACAGGCATTCAACAAGGGTAACATTTTAAATCCCAATCATGTGTTGGGTTGCTATTGACGTAGTGTTTCATTCTGTTAATTTAACCAACATGATAAAACAATAAAGAAATAGCTACATGTCAACAGATTCTGAATTCAAACTCACAATGAACGGAACACGAGCAAAATATGAACAAAACAGATTTAAATGATAAGTCTCGCAAAACTATAAGGAAAATAAAACCAGATGCTCCGGAAGGGTCAGCGTTTTCTTTTTAATTAACGACAACTGCAACGTAAAGCTTGATCATTCAAGGTCAGTTATGTTACGTTCCCAAATGAATAGAACTTTAACAACAACAGAACCACCAGGCATACCAACAGCCAACGGACACATCCAACTTCTATCGCACAAGGAATAGTATATTTCCCAATCAATGTCTAATCCAACTTATAATTTTAAACGGTATTTTACAGACACTACAACTGATGTAGTGACGAATTTGACATCTAATGATACTAATTTGAAAAGGGGAAATTATTGTCCGGTAGCTATATTGTACGGTGGCGTGTTAGGGTTAATATAAGATTATATTTAAATTTGTAAAATTTTGAAGGTAAATAACATAAACCAGATGAAATGTGTACCAAACTAGCATGGTGACATTGATTTTTGAACTTGTGCATTAAAATGTTAAAGGAACTACTTTTGCCAAACACCAATTTGTTTACCCATAACGCACACGGAGATGATTTTTTTCTAAAAGATAAAAAAAAGTAAATGAAACTTTCAAAAACATTCAAATAATACATAATGAATATTTCTAATATATTAAAAAAAGGAATTGTCTAATATGCATTGCATTCACATTTTGTCGTCTGCAACGTAAACGCCGTAAGCGACGTCGATGTCAAGTTGTATGGAAGCTTTGACTTGCAAAACAACATGTTCAATTCTTCACCTGAACGAATGAGCATTTTCAACAGTTCTGATGAGGGGGATTTAAGCAACATAGATTTATACAATAATCATATTGAATATGACAATCTGTGAAAATGTTTCTTTTTTTTTCTTTGTTTTTTTTTATACTTACACGCTTTTCACACTTAAAAGGGAACTTTTTATCACCGCGGAGAAACTTTTCACTTGGTTGTGAAGAGACACTAGTGGCTGTTCTACTTAGTAAATCCCCTCCCACCATTGACTTTTCCGGAATTATTATGTCACGTACTAACAAGGATTGCTCTACAGTAAGTTTTCATGAATAGACACAGGGATTGGATTTTACTTTTTATGTCAACTATGTTTTCATGGAACAATTGCTCTCAGAATATATTCTAAATGGAACACTATCTTTAAGAATTGTTACATAAAACAAAGCTTAATACAAAGTAAAATCCAATTTCTATTATTGTATCTTGTATATACAACGCAATTACCTAATCTGTACAAATCAGTTTCTTGTTTGTACAACAAAGTACCGTGAACCTACAACAACTTAGTGTCCAGTAAGTACAGGTCAGTTTCTTGTTTGTACAACAAAGTACCGTGAACCTACAACAACTTAGTGTCCAGTAAGTACAGGTCAGTTTCTTGTTTGTACAACAAAGTACCGTGAACCTACAACAACTTATTAAGTACAGGTCAGTTTCTTGTTTGTACAACAAAGTACCGTGAACCTACAACTTAGTGTCCAGTAAGTACAGGTCAGTTTCTTGTTTGTACAACAAAGTACCGTGAACCTACAACAACTTAGTGTCCAGTAAGTACAGGTCAGTTTCTTGTTTGTACAACAAAGTACCGTGAACCTACAACAACTTAGTGTCCAGTAAGTACAGGTCAGTTTCTTGTTTGTACAACAAAGTATCGTGAACCTACAACAACTTAGTGTCCAGTAAGTACAGGTCAGTTTCTTGTTTGTACAACAAAGTACCGTGAACCTACAACAACTTAGTGTCCAGTAAGTTCAGTTTGAACAGGTTCAAAATTAGTGTCCAATATTTTCCTGTTTGTATAGTGAACCTACAACAACTTAGTGTCCAGTAAGTACAGGTCAGTTTCTTGTTTGTACAACAAAGTATCGTGAACCTACAACAACTCCTTGTTTGAACAGGTTCAAAATGAATATTTATAGTTCATCTAATACGGCACTTTATCCTGGAATATGACAATTGTGGTATCGTTATTTATCAAGGTAAAACAAAATTATTATTACGAAACAGATTATGCATGGCCATGATTGTACCTTCTTCATGTTTGGCATGTATGAATAACAAAATGGCTACCGAATGATCTGAGGTGAGCCGAAACATGAAGATAGACTTAGTTTTTCTGTATACTTGTGTTAATCATAGTTTTCGTAGATTCTATTTTTGGCCTGTGCCATAGTATCTCTGTGATCTGTTTAATCTATATCCCCTCTGTAAATTGAAAATTGACAATGAAGGGATAGATCAATTGATTTTAAAAAATGGATGGAATGCGATTGATTCAATTTCGTTAACTTAAAACTTCAAAAGATCCTCGCTCTCCTTTTCTCCTCTACCGACATATTAAACTTAAGGTTTTATCCATCTTATAAGTCCCCACCTAAACATTATATCCTGAAATACGCCCGTTTATTTATACTACCAGTAAATTTGAATTAACTCTTTGGCTTAGACTTACTTCACCGGTCATAGATCTACCTAATATAGCATCTTATTTCATTTATCAGACATATGACAACATTAGTACCACTGTACTTAAAATATTTAGAAATAGGTCCCCGAGAGGAGCTACAACCTACGTTTAAACCTAGGTTTACGGGTATGATGTATCACCTAACATTATGTGAATTAAGCATTTTCGACTATTTTCCGGAAAAGACATACAAACGAAGATCACCGATGGGAATTTGTCATTATTGGAAATGTTGTGAGAAAATAAATTTCCCTACATTGACAGAGTGACAAAGAAATCTCAACTCTCGAGGTGAACCCGGGCTTAGCTGGGTTGGACGTTCAAAAATGGATTTGGATGGGGAGAGATGTACTGACTCCATCATTCAACAACAAAATCCGGTGGATTACATTCCTCCACTGAAAAGGGAATTATATGACAAGAATCCACTGCAAATAACCCCACGTCCCAAGACAATTTTTTACTTGATGGAAGTCTAGGATCAAACGTAAGTCAGAATGACCTACTTTTAATACACGACACACCCCATGCCTTGATAAACCTATTTCCCAAGTATGAAGTTCCACAGTTTAGTGTAGGAGACAAGAGTCCTAACACCCTTTTCTTTAATGTAGTAGGTCTAAGGTCAAAATGAAAGTCAGAGTGGCTCAAAACAAGGTTTAGCCATGCTAAAAGTATAACATTTTGGTGACTAGTAGGATAGGAGATAGAGTCTGGAAAACACCTTTTCTCTGATGTAGATGAACGATCATATTGTAGGTCTGAGTGATAATACAATTTTAATAAGAGACAAGCAGTGTGCGAGATGGAGCCTGGACAGGAAGGTAGGAAGGCAGGGGGAAAAACAGAAGGGAAAAATAACTTTCCGTTTTTGCATGCCTATAGAGAAGAGATAATGCCGGTTTTCAGGGAAGAATAGTTTCTTTTTGTCACAATGGTTACACTAGAATACATAGGGAAAAAACAGCAACACTGTAAGGAAACGTCAGGTAACAACAATAACCATGTATTCATAGAGTACAATATTGTTCAAACTAATAAGGATACCAATTAATTGCCACTAACACCTTAAAGAATATTCCTTTTCTGATTCAAGTATCATATGTCAAGCCATTGTGAATACAACGTTATGCTTTACATTCTCTTTTCTTTATGAACGCTTCCATGTAACCGAATTGAAGGCTTGAATCCTGTTACGGACACCATGCTTTGTAAATGATAATTCTTCTCTGTAGTATTCCGTTACAACAAGTCGTAAGGATTAGGGTATTGTATTGTCGGTGAATATTTAGATTAGATTTATGTATGATCTACAGGTTGATAAGAAAGTTTTTTTTTTTTTTCAAATTTTACGCTCCTGACTGCAAATCAATTAAAAAATTAAAATATCGTATACTTCTTACCTAATTTAACATATCATTGTTTATCATAACATAAATCTTATTATATAGACGTATTGATTTGTCTTATGTATGACAGATGTAGTAACATAATATACATATTTTAAATTTTTGACTGAAAATGACACGAGGCTAAATATTTTAAATTATGGAATGGTCGTAACTTTTAGAAAGATATATTTAAGAGGTTCCCCGAAAAAATAGTAATGAAAGCTTAAATCATATGATGGTTTTCTTATTGTGACATTTGTTTTCTTTCATCTTTTTTTGACCTTGTGTGTGCGATATCTTAAAAGGAGCCTTTAAGGGCTATTTAATCAATTTACTTCCTAAGATTACATACACATGATATTTTGTTTCATAGCTTCTATACCCCCATTGGATTGATTTTCAGCAAGTAATATCTTATTGTAATATGAATGGACAAACATTAGCCGTAAATAGACCAAAACATCATTACTATTATTCTTTACAAAATAGCATCTGTTGTGCGCCTGAGTTTCCATTCAAGGGCTAAAATTGATTATAACTTGACGTCCAAAGCAATCTTTCTGTTGGTAATTATCTGTGCATGCATCTATTTTAAAGATTGAGTCATTGTTTCATAATGAAAATATTGTTGTTTTTGTTTTTTTCACAGTTGCTGGCTTCGTCTGTCAAGATCTACCCGGATAATCTCATCTAACAAAAAATCAATGAACTGTATCAGGTTATACACAGTAGGTTCAACAGGTACAGATCACAGGTAAACCATGTACATATGCAGATGTATCGGCAGGTAAGAATACGTGGACGAACACAAAAGCATGACTCTAAAACAACAACCAGACTTAAAGTGTCTAATGTAAAGTTATCGGTTGATGATGGTGTCATCCCTGGTTTAAAACGGTTGCAAAATACTCGGAATGTAAAGTAAAAAAACCCAATAAACTGACAAACTGCGACAATAAAGACAGAATGGTATTTATGAAAAAAACTCAAAAGTGATTTGTCGAAATCAATGGTGACAGAGGAAAAAAATCCAATTTTTTTCTTCGATTAGGAAGTGGAAAAATGAAAATTGCCATATTAGTAACCAGACAAAGTCATTCAACGAATAAAGCAATTATATGAAAATTTGTATCGTAGTGAAAATCCAAGGAGAAAAGACATCGATGAATATCTAAAACAGTTCATGTACATAGACTCAAGGAAACGTATAGTGAAATTGTGATGGTTTAATTAGCTCTAAAGAATCTTCAGAGGTCATAGAAATGAGGAAAAAAGAGTTCGGGAACAGATGAAATATTCGTAGAATTTTATCTTAAATTTTGGGACTATATTGGTATCTTAGTAACAGAAGCACACATACACGGGGAACTTAGTGATCTCAGAAAAATGGCTTGGTAGCCTTGATACACAAAGTGATGAAATAACTAGATTGTAAAACTGGGGACTGATAAAATTATCAAACGTGGATTATACGATAGTAGTGAATGTCATTGCAAAACGATTGAAAGAAGTATTTTTTCGCTAAAGCTTGTGTTTCTTATAACTTTTGAAAAAAATAATTAACACGAATAAAATAGATACCATTAACGACCACGAGTTTGTGCGACGGGCTTCTACCACAAGTAGAAAGAAACATTCTACACACGGACATAACTGACTTTGTTTACGAATTTTGGTTAAAAATCACAATTCCAGAACGTTTTAGAAATATTATGATTTATTACCACAAATAACAAGAAATGAAGAAATAAATATTTTCAAGCCCATTACATGGTAGAAACATATGTGAAAATTAGATGATAACAAGAAAAATATAGAACTTTTTTTTATCCCGCGCTAGAATTTCTGTGAGTGCGTGAAGTGCCATTTCGGTCAAAGTTCATCCTGTCGGCCATCTGGAACATTCGAAATTGTTGAACCACACTTGGTATAACATATATGTTTATACAATAGTTGGAATGATGATCTGATGCCTTGAGCGTTAGATAGCATCACCTATTGCAGAAGAAAAAACTTCACACAAATATTAAGGAAGTGGTTAAAAATAATGACTGGTTGTCGGAAGATTGTGCTATATTTAGGGGTATAAGACAAGGTTGTCCTCGGCCATGTTTACTTTTCGTTATTGCAGTAAAGATAATGGCAGTATGCATAAAACGTAACAAAATATCGCAGATTTCAAAATCAAGAAAAGACATATAAACGTAGCTCAATTGACTGTGTTATCCCTAAAACTCAGTGATGTTCCGAAAACATTGAACATTGTGGAACGATTTTGAAATTGATCAGGCTTAAAACTAAACAAAGGTAAAACGGAGGAATTATTATTAGAATGAAATAAAGGAAATAACGGGGGAAATAGTATAAATTGGAAGTTAGAGGTAAAATTACTAGGCATATACTTTCAAACTGGGAAGGTAAAAAACGCCAATAGACGAGATGGTCAAAAACTGATAAAATGAAAACTTTCGATGTTGGAAAACGTATAAGTGATACAATCTTTACTAATTCGCAATATCCCAGTCATGGTACATCATAATATTAAAGTATGTGTGAAGCATTTGGGGAAAATAATTATTTGAGTTTATATATTCAACATTGAACATACTCAGACATGTATAGATTTAATGATTTGCAAATGCAAATGCAAATGGTGCAGCACTTTTTTCTTTCTCCTTGATTGGTATATAAAGTCCAGACTTGCTCAACCCCTATCAAGAACTTAGCTATGTACATGATGACTGGTAATTTAGTACTAACGATTTTTTTTTAATTTCTTGCAATGCCACAAAGATTGATAAAGTACAAACATATGAATTATAAATATGATATTTATTTCTAAAAAGGAAAACCTTGCCTTTCCATTACTTTGAATTGTATTATCATATGATGAGGATGAATGCTAGAAATGAGTTATTTCATGATAATCATCTTCCCTTTGTCATTAAATATGATTGTCCATCTGGATTCATTTCCTCTTTCTTTGCAAAATCTATAACCACGGACATCCATTCTCAAATTCTTTGTATTCAAATATGCATTCATATATATTCTTACATGATGATTGGGGTATATTTTATATAGAACTGAAATACGCCTTTAAATATTGCACCAAAAGTAAGATTACACTTGAGTTATATCCCTTATTTCAAACTATAATAGTCAGTTTAACATAAGTCCATTTAATGTTTGTGTGTATTCACACACACACATACACACACACACACACACACATATATATATATATATATGTGTGTGTGTGTGTGTGTGTGTGTGTGTGTGTGCGTATTTTACAGCCAGTTGAAAGCTTCTGCTTACTGCCTACTTCTTAATCCTTTTAATATTTACATTATTAATTTATTTAAAATGAAAATAACATATGCAGATATGTTGTATTTCAGGTGAAACACTTTAAGTGTCACTGGAAGCCACAGTCTCATAGGCAACGATTGCTGTTCCATCATTCATCTCTTCTCTTCAAAACATCAATTCAGTCGCTGCTCTCCTCTAGAATGAAAGAATGATAAACATGCTATATAACGAGTACTTTATTCACAAACTGAGGATGATGAAATCGACAGTGGAAATAAAATAAAGTAAACACCCCCCCCCTACACACACACACACACACACACACACACACACACACACACACACACATATATATATATATATATATATAACATCCTTACACAGCAATTCGATGTAATTACTTTTTATCAAAAATGGAGGGAAATACTCACAAGTGTTGGCGAATTAAAAGTAATTCGCTTCGGGTTTTCTGTTTCGTTTCCACCGCTCTGAAATGTTGAACAAAACTGCATCAAAGTCGAATTAATACATTTTTTGTTTAAATGGTCACACGCCATGCAAAACGATATAGAAATTTCAGTAAATAATTTTTAATAAATGTACGAAGTCTAAATTTATAAAATAAGAACTACATTTGAAATCACACAATGAAAATCATGTTGGTTCGACAATTATTTTACAGGACGTTAGGTAATCTTCACAACAAATTTGCTGACGTGAAACTCACTATCATCAGAATTCATGGGAGGATATCGTAATGTAATCGGTTTGAATTTCTCGGAGTCACTTAAGTCAACCCCGCCTTTATGGTAAAATGTTGACGAATGGCCCCAGCTTGGCACATCAGTGTGGAATCTTTTAGGCATGGTGGTCGATGGCCAAACGGGTTTAACTTCACTATAAAAATGATAAGAATAACACTTTAAACACACACAGGAATATCTGAAATGGCACCGGGCTTTTATGAAGAGATCTGTTTCTCAGAGTCTATAGTCAATATGTAGCGTTACTTTCTGCAAACTAAGGAGCTTTACGGGAGGATAAAATGAAACAAGGAAATCATAACGCAACCCCCTCCCCTCCCCCATCTGTTAGTTTTAACTTTTTCTTACTTTCATCTCAATCAATATTTTGTTTTCTTTCCTTGCTCCTACGTTATGTTGTTCTTAAACACTATATATGCAAAATGAAATTTTAGATGTATTCAAAAACTCTAGAAAAATTCTAGAAACAATAAGATAATTTATTCTAAAAACTGAAGCCTATTTCGCGCCACCTGTAATGAAAGAAAGCGACGCCATCATATAGTTTGTCACTTTCTGAAAATGGATAGAGGGGACTAGAATGGATGGAACATTCAATCATATAAAAAGCATGAGAAACGCCAAACTTCAAAGCACACAAGGATATCAAGCACTGAATGAAATTACGATAATGACTCTCGCAACTCTGATTATAAATATTCGCAGTCGACATTTCTCACCTAAATGGCAACATAGTGAAAAAATGATTTATTTAGTAGTTACGCATTTTCTGAGAAATGAGTTCAAAGCGTCAAGCATATGGAAGTATGATTATAATTGTTAAATACCTCTACATTACAACCAGTTCAACGTTTTAATTTCAGTACAAGCAAATGTGTTCTACTTTAATAAGTGTTACCTCATAACCGTTTTCATTTTCTTTTGTTTTCGGATATCTAATATTCTGCGCATCCATACGAACACAATTATGACGAGAAGGAAGCTTGCTGGTGCTCCAACACTTAAGGCGAGAAGAGTTCCCAATTCTTCTGCAAGTATAATCAAACTAGCCCTGATACATTTTAATAATTTGAAGTTGAAAAAATAATTTCGATTGAAATTATAGCTGTAAACAAGAGAATTTCATACAAAACACGTATAACGTTGAATCGTTAATTTTCGTGGTAGCTTTATTTTCGTTGTTTTGAGGTTATTTTTAAACCAGAAATTACGAAATGAAAGGTAAAAACATTGCTTTAAGTACTACTAGAATTAGTAAGATTTATTCAAGAATATCAGTGCCACCAAAAGCCTTATTTTTGTAAAACCAGGAAATTTATGTTGAAAGTAAACACCATATGTTACAGCTTTATCGTTACTGTAGCATGTCTATATCATATATCATTTATTCTTGATTGCATTGTTTTATGTTTCAAATATGCAAATATTTTCCGTCAAATAAGAATTATAAATTTGATATTCTTTTAATCTGTTCCGATTTTTATCGATTCATACTACATATGAAAATTTATCGCAAAGCACCGATTAGAGAAGGATTTATATTATGAATGAGCTATATATAGCTATGCAGGTTTATTTCAATTAATGAAAAATCATACCACGTTATCATCTTTTTTATAAAAATGAAGTGAGAAAATCACTTACCTGAAGAGTGATCACCTCTAAAATAATAACAATAAAAAAAGGGATTAAGTAAAGAAAATCACACTCACGTAAGCTGGCTGTTTAGTGTTAACGTTCAATGTTGCATATTGCAAATCAATAAAACCATGATTCGGCAGAGAAAATACAGACTTAAGAAGTTATAAACAAACAACAAATAGATAAATAAATAACACGTGTTACCACTAGGACAACATCATTAAGAAAAAGATAATTTGACAGGAAGTGGTGCAAGTGTAGACAGTTTGATCTAGAAATAAGAAGCATTTTAAAATGTGCATGTTCAAATCAAACAGAACTTCGCCTACAAAGAGAATATTATTAGAGATCAATTTTAATAACAGTTGCGATCGAAACAAATAATTTTCAAAATTAATCGTAGATAATAATTATCTACAGATAACACACGTCAAGATTTATGAAATATCAGTTATTTTACTATAGCTATCCTTCATTAATTATCTTAAATTATTGTCCCTAAAATCTAGGGATGATGAAACTCACATGCATACGGCTTTCCCTCCAATATCAACGCAGGACTTCCCGTCGCCACACCCTTTTGGCGAAGTGGTCGTAAGCAGTTCACAGGGATCAAAGTCCACAGTTACAGGAACTTAAACAAATAGGTACAGGGTCAAATTTAGCTAATAATCCATGATACAACATTCCAGACCTGAAGGGAAAAGCACTTCCATTAAACATGTTCGTTATTCCAATAATAAGTTCGAAAGGGTCAACCTAAAGTAATGATCAACCGGAATATCCTACGATTTGTGGCGATGACAGATTTATACCGAATTCTAAGGAGGTCACGTGATATCTTACAATCAGGGGAAATAGCATATGCATCCTGCATTCTCGAGTAATGACCGGTATTTTCTATAATCTAGGAAAGTGCCAGGTTTATCTAGAATCTGCGGAAGTGACTGGTATATCCTACAATCTGGGGAAATGACTGGTATATCCTACAATCTGGGGAAGTGACTGGTATATCCTACAATCTGGGGAAGTGACTGGTATATTCTACAATCTGGGGAAGTGACTGGTATATTCTACAATCTGGGGAAGTGACTGGTATATCCTACAATCTGGGGAAGTGACTGGTATAACCTACAATCTGGGGAAGTGACTGGTATATTCTACAATCTGGGGAAGTGACTGGTATATCCTACAATCTGGTGAAGTGACTGGTATATCCTACAATCTGGGGAAGTGACTGGTATATCCTACAATCTGGGGAAGTGACTGGTATATCCTACAATCTGGGGAAGTGACTGGTATATCCTACAATCTGGGGAAGTGACTGGTATATCCTACAATCTGAGGAAGTGACTGGTATATCCTACAATCTGAGGAAGTGACTGGTATATCCTACAATCTGGGGAAGTGACTGGTATATCCTACAATCTGGGGAAGTGACTGGTATATCCTACAATCTGGGGAAGTGACTGGTATATCCTACAATCTGAGGAAGTGACTGGTATATTCTACAATCAGGGAAAGTGACTGTTTATCCTACAATCTGGGGAAGTGACTGTATATCCTACAACCTGCGGAAGAGACTGGTATATCCTATAATCTGGGGAAGTGACTGTATATTTCACAATCTGGGGAAGTGACCGGTATATCCTCCAATCTTTGGAATTGAAACTAAATGTAAACTTGATGTTATTGAAAATCCGTTAATATCATGCCTCTTAAAAATTATAAAAACATGAACTATAAAAATTTTCATTTTGTTGTTGTTGCGCTTTAGAAAGAAGTATGAGAACTTGAACTTCCTGTTACATGTAAAATGCAAATTTAGAATGCAATTTCCACAATTACACCATTTTTTCAGTACGAATCTATCAAAATATGATATAGTCCTATGCTATATTACGTCGGCTATTTGAGAAATAAGGAGCATTTAACATTTTTAAAGTTTGTCACCCCGTTATGAAATTTTTAATGAAGTGACGAAGCTGTAACATCATTCATTTTTTGAAGTATTAAACAGTAAAATGGTGAAAATGCACCCCCCCCCCCCCCCCCGACGTCAAAAAGAAAAAAAAGAAAGACAAAAAACACACTCACAATAAAGACACATATAGCGGTGAAGATATCAGTGAAGTGAAGTATAGAACAGACAGAAACATTAATTCACATGCGAAGTAATAGATAATAAAATTACCTTGTGTGCCATTGGAAGATTCTATTGTTATGCCGGATGTTTGTACCGATTGATTACCATACGTCAAGGTGTCACCGGAAGCAAGTCCAAGAAGCGTGTTGGTGACTCCCGTATTAGTTTCTTGAGAGTCTGACGTCACAATGACATGGTCCACAACGAGGCTTCCGCGTCTAAATAGAATGGAGTTAGGTTGTGTATTCTATGAAGCAGACGTGAATGTAATAAAAGAGATAGAAAACACAACTGAAAGTTTTATATTTCGTAATTAACCTAAATCTACAGAGATCGACTCGTGTGTGGACAATTCCTAAAATTAGAAGATATCTTCTGAATGCAAATTGCTTCATATGAAAAACTCAAACATATGTCTGGGTTGTGTCAAATTCCCAATACTTTTACAAAATGCTTTAAAATGATTTTAGACTCTTAAGGAAACGATTGTGACTACTCAAGATGTTTTTGGAAAGGGACATGGTGTCACTATATAACTTTTCCCATATGATTCTGACAGTTAAGAGATACTACAGGCCCATGTTTCATTTGTATGTAGTTCTACATAGCATGGTTAAATCTATTTTGCTGATTTATTTTAATTTATAAAATGGACATCGGATAGTAGTCACTTCAGCAATGCTCCGTGTTACGTTTTATCTATTGTTAAGCATTTTATATTGCTTCATCTCATTGATGCTATTCATTCTCATCATCAGGTAAGATGATGTGACTCGTATTAAAAGGATGAGAAGTTGGGTTACCGTAACATTACGATGATAATGTCTATAAATCCAGCGACGTTCTGGTACACAATAAGAAGCTGAAATTAAACATATTAATTGAATTAGGAAAATGATCGATGACAAATCTGTCGGGATTTGTTTAAATTTAAATTCAAATATGTGCAATCTGTTTGGTGTGATATATCCGACGTTCGGGAGATGACAGATTTATCGAAAATTCTTGAGGGTAGACGGGTGTATATTATAGTCCATGGAGATGACGGGTGTATCCTATCATAGATGAATGATGGTATAATCTAACAATATGGGGATATAACGAGTGTATCCTCTAATCCGGGGAAGAGACTGGTATATCCTACAATCTGGGGAAGTGACTGGTATATCCTTACAATCTGGGGAAGTGACTGGTATATCCTACAATCTGGGGAAGTGACTGGTATATCCTACAATCTGGGGAAGTGACTGGTATATTCTACAATCTGGGGAAGTGACTGGTATATCCTACAGTCTGGTAAAGTGACTGGTATATTCTACAAACTGGGGAAGTGATTGGTGTAGCCTACAATCGGGGGAAGTGACTGGTATATTCTACAATCTGGGGAAGTGACTGGTATATTCTACAATCTGGGGAAGTGACTGGTATATCCTACAATCTAGGGAAGTGACTGGTATATCCTACAGTCTGGCAAAGTGACTGGTATATTCTACAATCGGGGGAAGTGACTGGTATATTCTACAATCTGGGGAAGTGACTGGTATATTCTACAATCTGGGGAAGTGACTGGTATATCGTACAATCTGGGGAAGTGAGTGGTATATCCTACAATCTGGGGAAGTGACTGGTATATTCTACAATCTGGGAAGTGACTGGTATATTCTACAATCTGGGGAAGTGACTGGTATATTCTACAATCTGGAGAAGTTCAGGATAAATACTACAGTAAGGGAAATGAAAGGTATATCCTACAATCAGGGGAAGTGAAGGGTAAATCCTACAATCAGGGGAAGTGAAGGACAAATCCTACAATCGGGGCAAGTGAAGAGTAAATCCTACAATCAGGGGAAGTGAAGGGTAAAGCCTACAATCAGGAGAAATGAAGGGTAAAGCCTACAATCAGGGGAATTGAAGGGTAAATCCTACAATCAGGGGAAGTGAAGGACAAATTCTACAATCAGGGGAAGTGAAGGGTAAATCCTACAATCAGGGGAAGTGAAGGGTAAATCCTACATTCAGGGGAAGTGAAGGGTAAAGCCTACAATCAGGAGAAATGAAGGGTAAAGCCTACAATCAGGGGAAGTGAAGGACAAATCCTACAATCAGGGGAAGTGAAGGGTAAATCCTACAATCAGGGGAAGTGAAGGACAAATCCTACAATCTGGGGAAGTGAAGGGTAAATCCTACATTCAGGGGAAGTGAAGGGTAAAGCCTACAATCAGGGGAAGTGAAGGGTAAATCCTACAATCAGGGGAAGTGAAGGGTAAATCCTACAATCAGGGGAAGTGAAGGGTAAATCCTACAATCAGGGGAAGTGAAGGGTAAAGCCTACAATCAGGGGAAGTGAAGGGTAAAGCCTACAATCAGGGGAAGTGAAGGGTAAAGCCTACAATCAGGGGAAGTGAAGGGTAAATCCTACAATCAGGGGAAGTGAATGGTAAAGCCTACAATCAGGGGAAGTGAAGGACAAATCCTACAATCAGGGAAAGTGAATGACAAAGGCTACAATCAGGAGAAATGAAGGGTAAATACTACAATCAGGGGAAGTGAAGGGTAAATCCTACCATCAGGGGAAGTGAAGGACAAATCCTACAATCAGGGGAAGTGAAGGGTAAAGCCTTCAATCAGGGGAAGTGAAGGGTAAAGCCTACAATCAGAGGAAATGAAGGGTAAATCCTACAATCAGGGGAAGTGAAGGACAAATCCTACACTCAGGGGAAATGAAGGATAAATCCTACCTTATTTAGTGATATACAAGATACAATAAATTGGAAATAGAAGACGGGTACCATAATTTAGATTTTGTTTCTATGATACTTGCGGCTGTAAATCTTATTCAAAACTTCTTTAACTCACGGCAGCTCTTGCATTTTCCATTGTCACTATGTAACCAGCAGAGTTGACATTGCTCAGTTCTATGTTGGAGGGTATAATAACATTTATTCTGATGACAACTTTTCTCCGAACCGTATCTGAAATATAATGAAACTTCAAATATATTCACATGCAAGTAACGGTTATGCAAAGATTTGCATAATTCTTGTATAAAGCAAATACTTGATTGATAAAAATTGACATAACACTTGTGGTTGATAAGCAGGAGATCCCGACCGCTTCAGAACACCCAGTGTTGTTTGCCTTGTGTTGAAGAGTTGAACTTCTAAGTTTTTTTAAATGTTTGCTTAAATTGATTGATTTGTATATGTGCCAAATTTTTGTTCTCTTTTGTTTAGAATTTTATTATCAATGCGACCTTTTTTCAAGAAATGTTTTCAAACAGGAAAATAATTGGGCTTTTTTGGGTTGATAAATTATCCAGTCAGAAAATTTAAGTGAAAAAAATTCACTTACTTGGAGCAATAACAGTTGGTGATAAAATCGTTGTAGTTGCATTTGTAGTTGTTCGAGAGGTAGTTTTGATCATTGGTGCGGTAGTCGTGGTCGTTGGTGCGGTAGTCGTGGTTGTTGGTGCGGTAGTCGTGGTCGTTGGTGCGGTAGTCGTGTATTCAGAATTTGTTTTTGAAGGATCGGTACTGGTGGTTATCGACTGTGTAATTGTGGTTGTAGGATCTGAAGTTGTTGTTGTAGGATCTGTAGTTGTGGTTGTAGGATCTGTAGTTGTTGTTGTAGGATCTGCAGTTGTGGTTATAGGATCTGTAGTTGTGTTTCTAGGAACAGTAGTTGTGTTTGTAGGAACAGTAGTTGTGATTCTAATACCTGTAGTTGTGGTTGTCGAATCTGTAGTTGTGGTTGAAGGATCTGAAGTTGTGGTTGTAGGATCTGTAGATGTGGTTGAAGGATCTGAAGCTGTGGTTGTGGGATCTGTAGTTGTGGTTAAAGGATCTGTAGTTGTGTTTCTAGGAACAGTAGTTGTGGTTGTAGGATCTGTAGTTGTGGTTGTAGGATATTTAGCCGTGGTTATAGGATCTGTAGTTGTGGTTGTAGGATTTGCAGTTGTTGTTGTAGGATCTGTAGCCGTGGTTATAGGATCTGAAGTTGTAGTTGTAGGATCTGTAGCTTTGGTTGTAGGAACTGTAGTTGTGATTATGAGATCTGTAGTTGTGGTCATAGGATCTTTAGATGTGGTTGCAGGATGTGTAGTTGTGCTTGTCGGATCTGAAGTTGTGGTTGTAGGATCTAAAGCCGTGGTTATAGGATTTGAAATTGTGGTTGTAGGATCTGTAGATGTGGTTGTAGGATCTGAAGGTGAGGTTGAAGGATCTGTAATTGAGATTGACGGATCACTAGTTGTGGTTGTAGGATCTGTAGTTGTGGTTGAAGAATATGTAGTTGTGGTTGTAGGATCTGAAGTTGAGGTTGAAGGATCTGTAGTTCTGGATGAAGGATCTGTAGTTGTGGTTGAAGGAATTGTAGTTGTGGTTGAAGGATCTGTTGTTCTGGTTGTAGGATGTGTATTTGTGGTTAAGGGATCTGTAGTTGTGGTTGTAGGATCTGAAGATGAGGTTGAAGGATCTGTACTTGAGATTGAAGGATGTGTAGTTGTGGTTGTAGGATCTGTAGTTGTGGTTGAAGGATCTGTAGTTGTGGTTGTAGGATCTGTAGTTGTGGTTAAAGAATATGTTGTTGTGGTTGTAGGATCTGTAGTTGTGGTTGAAGGATATGAATTTGTGGTTGAAGGATCTGTAGTTGTGGTTGTAGGATGTGTACTTGTTGTTGTAGGATGTGTAGTTATGTTTGTAGGATTTGTAATTGTGGTTGCAGAATGTATAGTTGTTGTCGTAGGATGTGCAGTTTTGATTGAAGGATCTGTAGTTGTGGTTGAAGGATCTGTAGTTGTGGTTGTAGGATCTGTAGTTGTGGTTAAAGAATATGTTGTTGTGGTTGTAGGATCTGTAGTTGTGGATGTAGGATCTGTAGTTGTGGATGTAGGATATTTAGTTGTGGTTGTAGGATCTGTTGTTCTGGTTGTAGGATATGTAGTTGTGGTTGTAGGATTTGTTGTTGTGGTTGCAGGATGTGTAGTTGTGGTTGTAGGATCTGTAGTTGTGGTTGTAGGATATGTAGTTGTGGTTATTGGATTTCTTGTTGTGGTTGTAAGATGTGTAGTTGTTGTTGTAGGATCTGTAGTTGTGGTTGAAAGATCTGTTGTGGAGGTTGAAGGTTCTGTAGTTGTGGTTGTAGGATCTGTAGTTGTGGTTGTAGGATCTGTAGTTGTGGTTGTAGGATCTGTAGTTGTGGTTGTAGGATCTGTAGTTGTGGTTGTTGGATTTCCTGTTGTGGTTGTAAGATGTGTAGTTGTGGTTGTAGGATCTGTAGTTGTGGTTGTAGGATCTGTAGTTGTGGTTGTTGGATTTCCTGTTGTGGTTGTAAGATGTGTAGTTGTGGTTGAAGGATCTGTAGTTGTGGTTGTATGATCTGTAGTTGTGGTTGAAAGATCTGTTGTGGAGGTTGAAAGTTCTGTAGTTGTGGTTGTAGGATCTGTAGTTGTTGTTGTAAGATGTGTACTTTTGGTTATAGGATTTTTAGTTGTGGTTGAAGGATGTGTAGTTGTGGTTAAAGAATATGTTGTTATGGTTGTACAACCTTTTGTGGTTGAAATATGAATTTGTGGTTGACAGATCATTGTGGTTGTAAGTGTAGCTCGACACATTATTGTATAAAAGTATACTTTTTAAATGACATTATTTTATATTAATTATCCACAGCTTGATAACTTCTGTTATGTTTTACTGAAAATGACATTTGATAATGCTATACAAATTGAATCAATCAAATCGTATTTCATGTCGTGTTTTATCTCAGTGACAAATAAATTCTTTGCTTGAATTTGAATTTGAATAGGCCGATCCGACAATGGACGGGTATCAAAAAAGAGCAAGTCGAAAAATCTAGTAACGCTACTTCTATTCATTTAGAATTTCATTAAGGACATGCAAGCGAGGCTTACACAGTAGAGATCCGCCCCCACCCCCTCCCGTCCCTCCATCCTACCCAACCTCAAAACACAACAACCACCTAATGGTGTTTCGTCCAGAATGTGATTCTAATGGCATGTCAACTTTCTTGGGTGTATAAGAAGAAAAAAAGAAAATTTGACTAAAAATTTCAGATTGAAATCGATGGTTCTTAACTTATGGCCAAGGGTATATTGACCAAGTAAAACTTCCACTCGTCACGTCAAAGGCTTATTAATGCCTAGCGTACATTTGCAGTGTATATTATTGTGCCGTGACGTTCGTTAATACACTTGTCAACAACACTTTGAATTAAGACATATTCAGGAAAAAACTAACTTTTGCACTATTTCAATATATGGTCTCAGTAATAATAAATGTACGCGCATGAAGGAGTGAATATCGCCGATTCACAATCCTGCAAGATGATTTTCCCACCAATTTCATTTTACTTAAAAGTTTTGTTTACTCAAATTTGTATGGAACGAATTATTGTATTTAGGTAAGGAAGAATATTTCACTGTTATCCAAGGTTATCGCAAAAAGAAAACGGGATCGTGCGAAAAGTAGTTGCTTTCTACACAACATTTTAAGACATGGTCATTTCAAGTAATAGTTTGATGTCATATGTGCATGCGTAATAAGTTCTTTCGACTGCCTTAAAATATGTATAAAACGTGTGGTGATATTAAATCATTACTAACTTTACCTCCTCCTACGGGACGACTCTGTTGAATTCTTACCAGGTATAGACGTCCGAGCAGCCAAGCAAGATGCACAACATAGGTTGTATATGGAATGTTCACATTCATAAAGAGAAAAGGTCTTGAAAAACGTAGTACAAGTATAAGCGGTGGTATCCGTAGTATATACAACAGCCGGACTGTCACCAAAGACACAGTGATCTGAAAATGTGAAGTTTGTAATGCATCCTTAAGAACTATATATGGGTACATGAGAACACAACAGCTTTTGAACGCTACAAGGCACGTTAGTTACTAATTAGTAATATTTACCAACCAAGGAAAAAACAGAGCACGTAGTCTTGATCCCGCACAGGTAGGGCGTAATGAAATCATCAATGAAGGGACGTGCATTTATGCTGTGGTGTGTATAATTGGAAATTATATCGTGTTTTTCTCAATTTTGATCCAAATGATTTATCAACTTTGTTCCTTCAGTAAGCCCTTTGGAGTAATGTTATAGTTTCAAGCATTGGTCTAAACTGGTGTATGTGACCACTGTTTCACTGTAAAAATCGCTACCTCGGTTAAGATTTAAATTTGTTGTATAGAATTAACAATTATTTAACTGATTATCGATTTGATGAAACATTGAAAGACATACACACATACCGATGACGTATGCACAGATTGATGCCACATTTGAACTGGTATACACAAACAGATGGTTCCTGACAACCCGTAATATAAACAATAATATGTATGATGTGGTTATAAGATTTTAAAATGCATTGAAATTTTAGCATTTCATTTCGGAATTTGAAATTTTTTTCATCAAGATCTTAATGACAAAGGAAACTTAGCAACAGGCGTAACCTATGAAAGCTCTTTCTAGACAACAACAATTAAGTATACAGCCACAACATTCAAACAGACAGTAAATTATATGAATGATATTAAATAATACTGAGACAGACTGTTAGAAACACTAACGCCAGTTATCATGAATGAGTGAAAATGTACTAAAATGTGTCAAGATTAAGTCCAAATGTTTCTTAAATGGTGACAGATAGTGTTTAGTGGAGGTCCCAACATTTTCCAACGTAACAGGGTAAAAGGATTGGAGGGTTGTGGTGCGGGTGTTATGTAGTCATCCTGTCGAAAATTAGGATAGAAAAAAATACTAATAACTGCACAAACATACCAACGACCGCAGGTGCTGAGGAGTTGGCAACACAGGCTCCTTCATCACACCACTGAAAAGACACGTTTCATTATTATTTCGTTCCTAATTAGGCCTTCTAGGAGCAGCAGAAATTATATTTCAAAGATTTTTGCCTTATTAGGAAGTAAATACTTTCAAAAACGTTCATGAATATCTGGTCTGTGTTTTTAAAATCATAAAACATTGAAACAGATGAAAGTTATAAATCTTATCGAATTGTTGACGTCTCAAAAAATCTCTGAGAATGCTTTTCGTAAAATATCTTGACTTATTTCGGTGAATATTTTGACCTCCATTCCAGTCAAATGTTTCATATTTAACATTGATTCGGTCAAAGTTGGTTTTCTTTAAACGTTTTCTATGTTTCAACATGGAGGCCTCCCCAGAAAAAGCAAGTCAAAGGGAGCCGAAACAGCTACATATATATGAAGAAGTCACGTGTTCATTTTCTGGATATACTTTATCGAATCCTAAAAGATAATTTATGTAAATTGATATCGATTTAATAACGATGATCTCTTGTACTTATAAACCTTCTTATATCCACACGAGGTTCCTGGTAAAGCTGACTTGGTAAAGCTCCTGCATTGATCAGTACCAGGACGGAAACACCACATTCGATAGCATATATCGGCATATTTGGAAGCATAAATTCCCTGAAAGAAAACTCATACATTCAAAGCTTTGAAAACTATTTGATTCCGACAGTCAACCATTACTCAATACATCAGGTAAAAATAACATCACTATTAGTAAATGACCATTTTGTCAACAATATAATGCTATGTTTTTTTTTTTTTTTATTAAAGATGAGATTAATGAAAGACAGCAGCAAATAAGCTGCAGCTTCTGTTTAAGGCCAGGCTAATATGATTTAATAAGCGTCGTTTCGAATGATAAACTTACCCTGCACAGGTAGGATCCAACTCCTTCCTGTTGAACGCACTGTTCATCAGGTGGGGTCACCGTATCCGGAAAATTCTGACCAGCTGTTGTTGTGACTGAAGTGGTCGTTGTAATTGTTGGATTAGTAGGTTTGGTTTCAGTCATAGTTTCTGTAGTTGTGGTAGTAGGAACTGCAGTTGTGGTTGAAGGATCTGTAGTTGTGGTTGTAGGATCTGTAGTTGTGGTTAAAGAATATGTTGTTGTGGTTGTAGGATCTGTAGTTGTGGTTGTAGGATCTGTAGTTGTGGTTGAAGGATGTGTTGTTGTGGTTGTAGGATTTGTATTTGTGATTGAAGGATCTGTAGTTGTGGTTGCAGGATCTGTAGTTGAGGTTGGAAGATCTGTAATTGTGGTTGTAGGATCTGTTGTTGTGGTTGTTGTGATTGGATTAACATATCCGTTGCATGTTTTACAACAATTCTTTCTGTAACCTTCTGACGAAAAACAATTTTCTGACCGGCAGCCTGATTGTCTATCACCGTATTGACAACCTTTGAAATGAAAACAGACATTAAAGTAGCTCGACACATTATTGTATAAAAGTATACTTTTTAAATGACATTATTTTATATTAATTATCCACAGCTTGATAACTTCTGTTATGTTTTACTGAAAATGACATTTGATAATGCTATACAAATTGAATCAATCAAATCGTATTTCATGTCGTGTTTTATCTCAGTGACAAATAAATTCTTTGCTTGAATTTGAATTTGAATAGGCCGATCTGACAATGGACGGGTATCAAAAAAGATCAAGTCGAAAAATCTAGTAACGCTACTTCTATTCATTTAGAATTTCATTAAGGACATGCAAGCGAGGCTTACACAGTAGAGATCCGCCCCCACCCCCTCCCGTCCCTCCATCCTACCCAACCTCAAAACACAACAACCACCTAATGGTGTTTCGTCCAGAATGTGATTCTAATGGCATGTCAACTTTCTTGGGTGTATAAGAAGAAAAAAAAGAAATTTTACTAAAAATTTCAGATTGAAATCGATGGTTCTTAACTTATGGCCAAGGGTATATTGACCAAGTAAAACTTCCATTCGTCACGTCAAAGGCTTATTAATGCCTAGCGTACATTTGCAGTGTATATTATTGTGCCGTGACGTTCGTTAATACACTTGTCAACAACACTTTGAATTAAGACATATTCAGGAAAAAACTAACTTTTGCACTATTTCAATATATGGTCTCAGTAATAATAAATGTACGCGCATGAAGGAGTGAATATCGCCGATTCACAATCCTGCAAGATGATTTTCCCACTAATTCCATTTTACTTAAAAGTTTTGTTTACTCAAATTTGTATGAAACGAATTATTGTATTTAGGTAAGGAAGAATATTTCACTGTTATCCAAGGTTATCGCAAAAAGAAAACGGGATCGTGCGAAAAGTAGTTGCCATCTCCACAACATTTTAAGACATGGTCATTTCAAGTAATAGTTTGATGTCATATGTGCATGCGTAATAAGTTCTTTCGACTGCCTTAAAATATGTATAAAACGTGTGGTGATATTAAATCATTACTAACTTTACCTCCTCCTACGGGACGACTCTGTTGAATTCTTACCAGGTATAGACGTCCGAGCAGCCAAGCAAGATGCACAACATAGGTTGTATATGGAATGTTCACATTCATAAAGAGAAAAGGTCTTGAAAAACGTAGTACAAGTATAAGCGGTGGTATCCGTAGTATATACAACAGCCGGACTGTCACCAAAGACACAGTGATCTGAAAATGTGAAGTTTGTAATGCATCCTTAAGAACTATATATGGGTACATGAGAACACAACAGCTTTTGAACGCTACAAGGCACGTTAGTTACTAATTAGTAATATTTACCAACCAAGGAAAAAACAGAGCACGTAGTCTTGATCCCGCACAGGTAGGGCGTAATGAAATCATCAATGAAGGGACGTGCATTTATGCTGTGGTGTGTATAATTGGAAATTATATCGTGTTTTTCTCAATTTTGATCCAAATGATTTATCAACTTTGTTCCTTCAGTAAGCCCTTTGGAGTAATGTTATAGTTTCAAGCATTGGTCTAAACTGGTGTATGTGACCACTGTTTCACTGTAAAAATCGCTACCTCGGTTAAGATTTAAATTTGTTGTATAGAATTAACAATTATTTAACTGATTATCGATTTGATGAAACATTGAAAGACATACACACATACCGATGACGTATGCACAGATTGATGCCACATTTGAACTAGTTTACACAAACAGATGGTTCCTGACAACCCGTAATATAAACAATAATATGTATGATGTGGTTATAAGATTTTAAAATGCATTGAAATTTTAGCATTTCATTTCGGAATTTGAAAATTTTCATCAAGATCTTAATGACAAAGGAAACTAAGCAACAGGCGTAACCTATGAAAGCTCTTTATAGACAACAACAATTAAGTATACAGCCACAACATTCAAACAGACAGTAAATTATATGAATGATATTAAATAATACTGAGACAGACTGTTAGAAACACTAACGCCAGTTATCATGAATGAGTGAAAATGTACTAAAATGTGTCAAGATTAAGTCCAAATGTTTCTTAAATGGTGACAGATAGTGTTTAGTGGAGGTCCCAACATTTTCCAACGTAACAGGGTAAAAGGATTGGAGGGTTGTGGTGCGGGTGTTATGTAGTCATCCTGTCGAAAATTAGGATAGAAAAAAATACTAATAACTGCACAAACATACCAACGACCGCAGGTGCTGAGGAGTTGGCAACACAGGCTCCTTCATCACACCACTGAAAAGACACGTTTCATTATTATTTCGTTCCTAATTAGGCCTTCTAGGAGCAGCAGAAATTATATTTCAAAGATTTTTGCCTTATTAGGAAGTAAATACTTTCAAAAACGTTCATGAATATCTGGTCTGTGTTTTTAAAATCATAAAACATTGAAACAGATGAAAGTTATAAATCTTATCGAATTGTTGACGTCTCAAAAAATCTCTGAGAATGCTTTTCGTAAAATATCTTGACTTATTTCGGTGAATATTTTGACCTCCATTCCAGTCAAATGTTTCATATTTAACATTGATTCGGTCAAAGTTGGTTTTCTTTAAACGTTTTCTATGTTTCAACATGGAGGCCTCCCCAGAAAAAGCAAGTCAAAGGGAGCCGAAACAGCTACATATATATGAAGAAGTCACGTGTTCATTTTCTGGATATACTTTATCGAATCCTAAAAGATAATTTATGTAAATTGATATCGATTTAATAACGATGATCTCTTGTACTTATAAACCTTCTTATATCCACACGAGGTTCCTGGTAAAGCTGACTTGGTAAAGCTCCTGCATTGATCAGTACCAGGACGGAAACACCACATTCGATAGCATATATCGGCATATTTGGAAGCATAAATTCCCTGAAAGAAAACTCATACATTCAAAGCTTTGAAAACTATTTGATTCCGACAGTCAACCATTACTCAATACATCAGGTAAAAATAACATCACTATTAGTAAATGACCATTTTGTCAACAATATAATGCTATGTTTTTTTTTTTATTAAAGATGAGATTAATGAAAGACAGCAGCAAATAAGCTGCAGCTTCTGTTTAAGGCCAGGCTAATATGATTTAATAAGCGTCGTTTCGAATGATAAACTTACCCTGCACAGGTAGGATCCAACTCCTTCCTGTTGAACGCACTGTTCATCAGGTGGGGTCACCGTATCCGGAAAATTCTGACCAGCTGTTGTTGTGACTGAAGTGGTCGTTGTAATTGTTGGATTAGTAGGTTTGGTTTCAGTCATAGTTTCTGTAGTTGTGGTAGTAGGAACTGCAGTTGTGGTTGAAGGATCTGTAGTTGTGGTTGTAGGATCTGTAGTTGTGGTTAAAGAATATGTTGTTGTGGTTGTAGGATCTGTAGTAGTTGTGGTTGAAGGATGTGTTGTTGTGGTTGTAGGATTTGTATTTGTGATTGAAGGATCTGTAGTTGTGGTTGCAGGATCTGTAGTTGAGGTTGGAAGATCTGTAATTGTGGTTGTAGGATCTGTTGTTGTGGTTGTTGTGATTGGATTAACATATCCGTTGCATGTTTTACAACAATTCTTTCTGTAACCTTCTGACGAAAAACAATTTTCTGACCGGCAGCCTGATTGTCTATCACCGTATTGACAACCTTTGAAATGAAAACAGACATTAAAGTAGCTCGACACATTATTGTATAAAAGTATACTTTTTAAATGACATTATTTTATATTAATTATCCACAGCTTGATAACTTCTGTTATGTTTTACTGAAAATGACATTTGATAATGCTATACAAATTGAATCAATCAAATCGTATTTCATGTCGTGTTTTATCTCAGTGACAAATAAATTCTTTGCTTGAATTTGAATTTGAATAGGCCGATCCGACAATGGACGGGTATCAAAAAAGATCAAGTCGAAAAATCTAGTAACGCTACTTCTATTCATTTAGAATTTCATTAAGGACATGCAAGCGAGGCTTACACAGTAGAGATCCGCCCCCACCCCCTCCCGTCCCTCCATCCTACCCAACCTCAAAACACAACAACCACCTAATGGTGTTTCGTCCAGAATGTGATTCTAATGGCATGTCAACTTTCTTGGGTGTATAAGAAGAAAAAAAAGAAGATTTTACTAAAAATTTCAGATTGAAATCGATGGTTCTTAACTTATGGCCAAGGGTATATTGACCAAGTAAAACTTCCATTCGTCACGTCAAAGGCTTATTAATGCCTAGCGTACATTTGCAGTGTATATTATTGTGCCGTGACGTTCGTTAATACACTTGTCAACAACACTTTGAATTAAGACATATTCAGGAAAAAACTAACTTTTGCACTATTTCAATATATGGTCTCAGTAATAATAAATGTACGCGCATGAAGGAGTGAATATCGCCGATTCACAATCCTGCAAGATGATTTTCCCACTAATTCCATTTTACTTAAAAGTTTTGTTTACTCAAATTTGTATGAAACGAATTATTGTATTTAGGTAAGGAAGAATATTTCACTGTTATCCAAGGTTATCGCAAAAAGAAAACGGGATCGTGCGAAAAGTAGTTGCCATCTCCACAACATTTTAAGACATGGTCATTTCAAGTAATAGTTTGATGTCATATGTGCATGCGTAATAAGTTCTTTCGACTGCCTTAAAATATGTATAAAACGTGTGGTGATATTAAATCATTACTAACTTTACCTCCTCCTACGGGACGACTCTGTTGAATTCTTACCAGGTATAGACGTCCGAGCAGCCAAGCAAGATGCACAACATAGGTTGTATATGGAATGTTCACATTCATAAAGAGAAAAGGTCTTGAAAAACGTAGTACAAGTATAAGCGGTGGTATCCGTAGTATATACAACAGCCGGACTGTCACCAAAGACACAGTGATCTGAAAATGTGAAGTTTGTAATGCATCCTTAAGAACTATATATGGGTACATGAGAACACAACAGCTTTTGAACGCTACAAGGCACGTTAGTTACTAATTAGTAATATTTACCAACCAAGGAAAAAACAGAGCACGTAGTCTTGATCCCGCACAGGTAGGGCGTAATGAAATCATCAATGAAGGGACGTGCATTTATGCTGTGGTGTGTATAATTGGAAATTATATCGTGTTTTTCTCATTTTTGATCCAAATGATTTATCAACTTTGTTCCTTCAGTAAGCCCTTTGGATTAATGTTATAGTTTCAAGCATTGGTCTAAACTGGTGTATGTGACCACTGTTTCACTGTAAAAATCGCTACCTCGGTTAAGATTTAAATTTGTTGTATAGAATTAACAATTATTTAACTGATTATCGATTTGATGAAACATTGAAAGACATACACACATACCGATGACGTATGCACAGATTGATGCCACATTTGAACTGGTATACACAAACAGATGGTTCCTGACAACCCGTAATATAAACAATAATATGTATGATGTGGTTATAAGATTTTAAAATGCATTGAAATTTTAGCATTTCATTTCGGAATTTGAAAATTTTTTCATCAAGATCTTAATGACAAAGGAAACTTAGCAACAGGCGTAACCTATGAAAGCTCTTTCTAGACAACAACAATTAAGTATACAGCCACAACATTCAAACAGACAGTAAATTATATGAATGATATTAAATAATACTGAGACAGACTGTTAGAAACACTAACGCCAGTTATCATGAATGAGTGAAAATGTACTAAAATGTGTCAAGATTAAGTCCAAATGTTTCTTAAATGGTGACAGATAGTGTTTAGTGGAGGTCCCAACATTTTCCAACGTAACAGGGTAAAAGGATTGGAGGGTTGTGGTGCGGGTGTTATGTAGTCATCCTGTCGAAAATTAGGATAGAAAAAAATACTAATAACTGCACAAACATACCAACGACCGCAGGTGCTGAGGAGTTGGCAACACAGGCTCCTTCATCACACCACTGAAAAGACACGTTTCATTATTATTTCGTTCCTAATTAGGCCTTCTAGGAGCAGCAGAAATTATATTTCAAAGATTTTTGCCTTATTAGGAAGTAAATACTTTCAAAAACGTTCATGAATATCTGGTCTGTGTTTTTAAAATCATAAAACATTGAAACAGATGAAAGTTATAAATCTTATCGAATTGTTGACGTCTCAAAAAATCTCTGAGAATGCTTTTCGTAAAATATCTTGACTTATTTCGGTGAATATTTTGACCTCCATTCCAGTCAAATGTTTCATATTTAACATTGATTCGGTCAAAGTTGGTTTTCTTTAAACGTTTTCTATGTTTCAACATGGAGGCCTCCCCAGAAAAAGCAAGTCAAAGGGAGCCGAAACAGCTACATATATATGAAGAAGTCACGTGTTCATTTTCTGGATATACTTTATCGAATCCTAAAAGATAATTTATGTAAATTGATATCGATTTAATAACGATGATCTCTTGTACTTATAAACCTTCTTATATCCACACGAGGTTCCTGGTAAAGCTGACTTGGTAAAGCTCCTGCATTGATCAGTACCAGGACGGAAACACCACATTCGATAGCATATATCGGCATATTTGGAAGCATAAATTCCCTGAAAGAAAACTCATACATTCAAAGCTTTGAAAACTATTTGATTCCGACAGTCAACCATTACTCAATACATCAGGTAAAAATAACATCACTATTAGTAAATGACCATTTTGTCAACAATATAATGCTATGTTTTTTTTTTTTTTTATTAAAGATGAGATTAATGAAAGACAGCAGCAAATAAGCTGCAGCTTCTGTTTAAGGCCAGGCTAATATGATTTAATAAGCGTCGTTTCGAATGATAAACTTACCCTGCACAGGTAGGATCCAACTCCTTCCTGTTGAACGCACTGTTCATCAGGTGGGGTCACCGTATCCGGAAAATTCTGACCAGCTGTTGTTGTGACTGAAGTGGTCGTTGTAATTGTTGGATTAGTAGGTTTGGTTTCAGTCATAGTTTCTGTAGTTGTGGTAGTAGGAACTGCAGTTGTGGTTGAAGGATCTGTAGTTGTGGTTGTAGGATCTGTAGTTGTGGTTAAAGAATATGTTGTTGTGGTTGTAGGATCTGTAGTTGTGGTTGAAGGATGTGTTGTTGTGGTTGTAGGATTTGTATTTGTGATTGAAGGATCTGTAGTTGTTGTAGGATTGCTGTAGTTGTGGTTGCATCTGTAGTTGAGGTTGGAAGATCTGTAATTGTGGTTGTAGGATCTGTTGTTGTGGTTGTTGTGATTGGATTAACATATCCGTTGCATGTTTTACAACAATTCTTTCTGTAACCTTCTGACGAAAAACAATTTTCTGACCGGCAGCCTGATTGTCTATCACCGTATTGACAACCTTTGAAATGAAAACAGACATTAAAGTAGCTCGACACATTATTGTATAAAAGTATACTTTTTAAATGACATTATTTTATATTAATTATCCACAGCTTGATAACTTCTGTTATGTTTTACTGAAAATGACATTTGATAATGCTATACAAATTGAATCAATCAAATCGTATTTCATGTCGTGTTTTATCTCAGTGACAAATAAATTCTTTGCTTGAATTTGAATTTGAATAGGCCGATCTGACAATGGACGGGTATCAAAAAAGATCAAGTCGAAAAATCTAGTAACGCTACTTCTATTCATTTAGAATTTCATTAAGGACATGCAAGCGAGGCTTACACAGTAGAGATCCGCCCCCACCCCCTCCCGTCCCTCCATCCTACCCAACCTCAAAACACAACAACCACCTAATGGTGTTTCGTCCAGAATGTGATTCTAATGGCATGTCAACTTTCTTGGGTGTATAAGAAGAAAAAAAAGAAAATTTGACTAAAAATTTCAGATTGAAATCGATGGTTCTTAACTTATGGCCAAGGGTATATTGACCAAGTAAAACTTCCATTCGTCACGTCAAAGGCTTATTAATGCCTAGCGTACATTTGCAGTGTATATTATTGTGCCGTGACGTTCGTTAATACACTTGTCAACAACACTTTGAATTAAGACATATTCAGGAAAAAACTAACTTTTGCACTATTTCAATATATGGTCTCAGTAATAATAAATGTACGCGCATGAAGGAGTGAATATCGCCGATTCACAATCCTGCAAGATGATTTTCCCACTAATTCCATTTTACTTAAAAGTTTTGTTTACTCAAATTTGTATGAAACGAATTATTGTATTTAGGTAAGGAAGAATATTTCACTGTTATCCAAGGTTATCGCAAAAAAGAAAACGGGATCGTGCGAAAAGTAGTTGCCATCTCCACAACATTTTAAGACATGGTCATTTCAAGTAATAGTTTGATGTCATATGTGCATGCGTAATAAGTTCTTTCGACTGCCTTAAAATATGTATAAAACGTGTGGTGATATTAAATCATTACTAACTTTACCTCCTCCTACGGGACGACTCTGTTGAATTCTTACCAGGTATAGACGTCCGAGCAGCCAAGCAAGATGCACAACATAGGTTGTATATGGAATGTTCACATTCATAAAGAGAAAAGGTCTTGAAAAACGTAGTACAAGTATAAGCGGTGGTATCCGTAGTATATACAACAGCCGGACTGTCACCAAAGACACAGTGATCTGAAAATGTGAAGTTTGTAATGCATCCTTAAGAACTATATATGGGTACATGAGAACACAACAGCTTTTGAACGCTACAAGGCACGTTAGTTACTAATTAGTAATATTTACCAACCAAGGAAAAAACAGAGCACGTAGTCTTGATCCCGCACAGGTAGGGCGTAATGAAATCATCAATGAAGGGACGTGCATTTATGCTGTGGTGTGTATAATTGGAAATTATATCGTGTTTTTCTCATTTTTGATCCAAATGATTTATCAACTTTGTTCCTTCAGTAAGCCCTTTGGATTAATGTTATAGTTTCAAGCATTGGTCTAAACTGGTGTATGTGACCACTGTTTCACTGTAAAAATCGCTACCTCGGTTAAGATTTGAATTTGTTGTATAGAATTAACAATTATTTAACTGATTATCGATTTGATGAAACATTGAAAGACATACACACATACCGATGACGTATGCACAGATTGATGCCACATTTGAACTAGTTTACACAAACAGATGGTTCCTGACAACCCGTAATATAAACAATAATATGTATGATGTGGTTATAAGATTTTAAAATGCATTGAAATTTTAGCATTTCATTTCGGAATTTGAAAATTTTCATCAAGATCTTAATGACAAAGGAAACTAAGCAACAGGCGTAACCTATGAAAGCTCTTTATAGACAACAACAATTAAGTATACAGCCACAACATTCAGACAGACAGTAAATTATATGAATGATATTAAATAATACTGAGACAGACTGTTAGAAACACTAACGCCAGTTATCATGAATGAGTGAAAATGTACTAAAATGTGTCAAGATTAAGTCCAAATGTTTCTTAAATGGTGACAGATAGTGTTTAGTGGAGGTCCCAACATTTTCCAACGTAACAGGGTAAAAGGATTGGAGGGTTGTGGTGCGGGTGTTATGTAGTCATCCTGTCGAAAATTAGGATAGAAAAAAATACTAATAACTGCACAAACATACCAACGACCGCAGGTGCTGAGGAGTTGGCAACACAGGCTCCTTCATCACACCACTGAAAAGACACGTTTCATTATTATTTCGTTCCTAATTAGGCCTTCTAGGAGCAGCAGAAATTATATTTCAAAGATTTTTGCCTTATTAGGAAGTAAATACTTTCAAAAACGTTCATGAATATCTGGTCTGTGTTTTTAAAATCATAAAACATTGAAACAGATGAAAGTTATAAATCTTATCGAATTGTTGACGTCTCAAAAAATCTCTGAGAATGCTTTTCGTAAAATATCTTGACTTATTTCGGTGAATATTTTGACCTCCATTCCAGTCAAATGTTTCATATTTAACATTGATTCGGTCAAAGTTGGTTTTCTTTAAACGTTTTCTATGTTTCAACATGGAGGCCTCCCCAGAAAAAGCAAGTCAAAGGGAGCCGAAACAGCTACATATATATGAAGAAGTCACGTGTTCATTTTCTGGATATACTTTATCGAATCCTAAAAGATAATTTATGTAAATTGATATCGATTTAATAACGATGATCTCTTGTACGTATAAACCTTCTTATATCCACACGAGGTTCCTGGTAAAGCTGACTTGGTAAAGCTCCTGCATTGATCAGTACCAGGACGGAAACACCACATTCGATAGCATATATCGGCATATTTGGAAGCATAAATTCCCTGAAAGAAAACTCATACATTCAAAGCTTTGAAAACTATTTGATTCCGACAGTCAACCATTACTCAATACATCAGGTAAAAATAACATCACTATTAGTAAATGACCATTTTGTCAACAATATAATGCTATGTTTTTTTTTTTTTTTTTTATTAAAGATGAGATTAATGAAAGACAGCAGCAAATAAGCTGCAGCTTCTGTTTAAGGCCAGGCTAATATGATTTAATAAGCGTCGTTTCGAATGATAAACTTACCCTGCACAGGTAGGATCCAACTCCTTCCTGTTGAACGCACTGTTCATCAGGTGGGGTCACCGTATCCGGAAAATTCTGACCAGCTGTTGTTGTGACTGAAGTGGTCGTTGTAATTGTTGGATTAGTAGGTTTGGTTTCAGTCATAGTTTCTGTAGTTGTGGTAGTAGGAACTGCAGTTGTGGTTGAAGGATCTGTAGTTGTGGTTGTAGGATCTGTAGTTGTGGTTAAAGAATATGTTGTTGTGGTTGTAGGATCTGTAGTTGTGGTTGAAGGATGTGTTGTTGTGGTTGTAGGATTTGTATTTGTGATTGAAGGATCTGTAGTTGTGGTTGTAGGATCTGTAGTTGTGGTTGTAGGATCTGTAGTTGTGGTTGAAGGATGTGTTGTTGTGGTTGTAGGATTTGTATTTGTGATTGAAGGATCTGTAGTTGTGGTTGCAGGATCTGTAGTTGAGGTTGAAAGATCTGTAATTGTGGTTGTAGGATCTGTTGTGGTTGTTGTAATTGGATTAACATATCCGTTGCATGTTTTACAACAATTATTTCTGTAACCTTCTGACGAAAAACAATTTTCTGACCGGCAGCCTGATTGTCTATCACCGTATTGACAACCTTTGAAATGAAAACAGACATTAAAGTAGCTCGACACATTATTGTATAAAAGTATACTTTTTAAATGACATTATTTTATATTAATTATCCACAGCTTGATAACTTCTGTTATGTTTTACTGAAAATGACATTTGATAATGCTATACAAATTGAATCAATCAAATCGTATTTCATGTCGTGTTTTATCTCAGTGACAAATAAATTCTTTGCTTGAATTTGAATTTGAATAGGCCGATCTGACAATGGACGGGTATCAAAAAAGATCAAGTCGAAAAATCTAGTAACGCTACTTCTATTCATTTAGAATTTCATTAAGGACATGCAAGCGAGGCTTACACAGTAGAGATCCGCCCCCACCCCCTCCCGTCCCTCCATCCTACCCAACCTCAAAACACAACAACCACCTAATGGTGTTTCGTCCAGAATGTGATTCTAATGGCATGTCAACTTTCTTGGGTGTATAAGAAGAAAAAAAGAAAATTTGACTAAAAATTTCAGATTGAAATCGATGGTTCTTAACTTATGGCCAAGGGTATATTGACCAAGTAAAACTTCCATTCGTCACGTCAAAGGCTTATTAATGCCTAGCGTACATTTGCAGTGTATATTATTGTGCCGTGACGTTCGTTAATACACTTGTCAACAACACTTTGAATTAAGACATATTCAGGAAAAAACTAACTTTTGCACTATTTCAATATATGGTCTCAGTAATAATAAATGTACGCGCATGAAGGAGTGAATATCGCCGATTCACAATCCTGCAAGATGATTTTCCCACTAATTCCATTTTACTTAAAAGTTTTGTTTACTCAAATTTGTATGAAACGAATTATTGTATTTAGGTAAGGAAGAATATTTCACTGTTATCCAAGGTTATCGCAAAAAAGAAAACGGGATCGTGCGAAAAGTAGTTGCCATCTCCACAACATTTTAAGACATGGTCATTTCAAGTAATAGTTTGATGTCATATGTGCATGCGTAATAAGTTCTTTCGACTGCCTTAAAATATGTATAAAACGTGTGGTGATATTAAATCATTACTAACTTTACCTCCTCCTACGGGACGACTCTGTTGAATTCTTACCAGGTATAGACGTCCGAGCAGCCAAGCAAGATGCACAACATAGGTTGTATATGGAATGTTCACATTCATAAAGAGAAAAGGTCTTGAAAAACGTAGTACAAGTATAAGCGGTGGTATCCGTAGTATATACAACAGCCGGACTGTCACCAAAGACACAGTGATCTGAAAATGTGAAGTTTGTAATGCATCCTTAAGAACTATATATGGGTACATGAGAACACAACAGCTTTTGAACGCTACAAGGCACGTTAGTTACTAATTAGTAATATTTACCAACCAAGGAAAAAACAGAGCACGTAGTCTTGATCCCGCACAGGTAGGGCGTAATGAAATCATCAATGAAGGGACGTGCATTTATGCTGTGGTGTGTATAATTGGAAATTATATCGTGTTTTTCTCATTTTTGATCCAAATGATTTATCAACTTTGTTCCTTCAGTAAGCCCTTTGGATTAATGTTATAGTTTCAAGCATTGGTCTAAACTGGTGTATGTGACCACTGTTTCACTGTAAAAATCGCTACCTCGGTTAAGATTTGAATTTGTTGTATAGAATTAACAATTATTTAACTGATTATCGATTTGATGAAACATTGAAAGACATACACACATACCGATGACGTATGCACAGATTGATGCCACATTTGAACTAGTTTACACAAACAGATGGTTCCTGACAACCCGTAATATAAACAATAATATGTATGATGTGGTTATAAGATTTTAAAATGCATTGAAATTTTAGCATTTCATTTCGGAATTTGAAAATTTTCATCAAGATCTTAATGACAAAGGAAACTAAGCAACAGGCGTAACCTATGAAAGCTCTTTATAGACAACAACAATTAAGTATACAGCCACAACATTCAGACAGACAGTAAATTATATGAATGATATTAAATAATACTGAGACAGACTGTTAGAAACACTAACGCCAGTTATCATGAATGAGTGAAAATGTACTAAAATGTGTCAAGATTAAGTCCAAATGTTTCTTAAATGGTGACAGATAGTGTTTAGTGGAGGTCCCAACATTTTCCAACGTAACAGGGTAAAAGGATTGGAGGGTTGTGGTGCGGGTGTTATGTAGTCATCCTGTCGAAAATTAGGATAGAAAAAAATACTAATAACTGCACAAACATACCAACGACCGCAGGTGCTGAGGAGTTGGCAACACAGGCTCCTTCATCACACCACTGAAAAGACACGTTTCATTATTATTTCGTTCCTAATTAGGCCTTCTAGGAGCAGCAGAAATTATATTTCAAAGATTTTTGCCTTATTAGGAAGTAAATACTTTCAAAAACGTTCATGAATATCTGGTCTGTGTTTTTAAAATCATAAAACATTGAAACAGATGAAAGTTATAAATCTTATCGAATTGTTGACGTCTCAAAAAATCTCTGAGAATGCTTTTCGTAAAATATCTTGACTTATTTCGGTGAATATTTTGACCTCCATTCCAGTCAAATGTTTCATATTTAACATTGATTCGGTCAAAGTTGGTTTTCTTTAAACGTTTTCTATGTTTCAACATGGAGGCCTCCCCAGAAAAAGCAAGTCAAAGGGAGCCGAAACAGCTACATATATATGAAGAAGTCACGTGTTCATTTTCTGGATATACTTTATCGAATCCTAAAAGATAATTTATGTAAATTGATATCGATTTAATAACGATGATCTCTTGTACTTATAAACCTTCTTATATCCACACGAGGTTCCTGGTAAAGCTGACTTGGTAAAGCTCCTGCATTGATCAGTACCAGGACGGAAACACCACATTCGATAGCATATATCGGCATATTTGGAAGCATAAATTCCCTGAAAGAAAACTCATACATTCAAAGCTTTGAAAACTATTTGATTCCGACAGTCAACCATTACTCAATACATCAGGTAAAAATAACATCACTATTAGTAAATGACCATTTTGTCAACAATATAATGCTATGTTTTTTTTTTTTTTTTTATTAAAGATGAGATTAATGAAAGACAGCAGCAAATAAGCTGCAGCTTCTGTTTAAGGCCAGGCTAATATGATTTAATAAGCGTCGTTTCGAATGATAAACTTACCCTGCACAGGTAGGATCCAACTCCTTCCTGTTGAACGCACTGTTCATCAGGTGGGGTCACCGTATCCGGAAAATTCTGACCAGCTGTTGTTGTGACTGAAGTGGTCGTTGTAATTGTTGGATTAGTAGGTTTGGTTTCAGTCATAGTTTCTGTAGTTGTGGTAGTAGGAACTGCAGTTGTGGTTGAAGGATCTGTAGTTGTGGTTGTAGGATCTGTAGTTGTGGTTAAAGAATATGTTGTTGTGGTTGTAGGATCTGTAGTTGTGGTTGAAGGATGTGTTGTTGTGGTTGTAGGATTTGTATTTGTGATTGAAGGATCTGTAGTTGTGGTTGCAGGATCTGTAGTTGAGGTTGGAAGATCTGTAATTGTGGTTGTAGGATCTGTTGTTGTGGTTGTTGTGATTGGATTAACATATCCGTTGCATGTTTTACAACAATTCTTTCTGTAACCTTCTGACGAAAAACAATTTTCTGACCGGCAGCCTGATTGTCTATCACCGTATTGACAACCTTTGAAATGAAAACAGACATTAAAGTAGCTCGACACATTATTGTATAAAAGTATACTTTTTAAATGACATTATTTTATATTAATTATCCACAGCTTGATAACTTCTGTTATGTTTTACTGAAAATGACATTTGATAATGCTATACAAATTGAATCAATCAAATCGTATTTCATGTCGTGTTTTATCTCAGTGACAAATAAATTCTTTGCTTGAATTTGAATTTGAATAGGCCGATCTGACAATGGACGGGTATCAAAAAAGATCAAGTCGAAAAATCTAGTAACGCTACTTCTATTCATTTAGAATTTCATTAAGGACATGCAAGCGAGGCTTACACAGTAGAGATCCGCCCCCACCCCCTCCCGTCCCTCCATCCTACCCAACCTCAAAACACAACAACCACCTAATGGTGTTTCGTCCAGAATGTGATTCTAATGGCATGTCAACTTTCTTGGGTGTATAAGAAGAAAAAAAGAAAATTTGACTAAAAATTTCAGATTGAAATCGATGGTTCTTAACTTATGGCCAAGGGTATATTGACCAAGTAAAACTTCCATTCGTCACGTCAAAGGCTTATTAATGCCTAGCGTACATTTGCAGTGTATATTATTGTGCCGTGACGTTCGTTAATACACTTGTCAACAACACTTTGAATTAAGACATATTCAGGAAAAAACTAACTTTTGCACTATTTCAATATATGGTCTCAGTAATAATAAATGTACGCGCATGAAGGAGTGAATATCGCCGATTCACAATCCTGCAAGATGATTTTCCCACTAATTCCATTTTACTTAAAAGTTTTGTTTACTCAAATTTGTATGAAACGAATTATTGTATTTAGGTAAGGAAGAATATTTCACTGTTATCCAAGGTTATCGCAAAAAAGAAAACGGGATCGTGCGAAAAGTAGTTGCCATCTCCACAACATTTTAAGACATGGTCATTTCAAGTAATAGTTTGATGTCATATGTGCATGCGTAATAAGTTCTTTCGACTGCCTTAAAATATGTATAAAACGTGTGGTGATATTAAATCATTACTAACTTTACCTCCTCCTACGGGACGACTCTGTTGAATTCTTACCAGGTATAGACGTCCGAGCAGCCAAGCAAGATGCACAACATAGGTTGTATATGGAATGTTCACATTCATAAAGAGAAAAGGTCTTGAAAAACGTAGTACAAGTATAAGCGGTGGTATCCGTAGTATATACAACAGCCGGACTGTCACCAAAGACACAGTGATCTGAAAATGTGAAGTTTGTAATGCATCCTTAAGAACTATATATGGGTACATGAGAACACAACAGCTTTTGAACGCTACAAGGCACGTTAGTTACTAATTAGTAATATTTACCAACCAAGGAAAAAACAGAGCACGTAGTCTTGATCCCGCACAGGTAGGGCGTAATGAAATCATCAATGAAGGGACGTGCATTTATGCTGTGGTGTGTATAATTGGAAATTATATCGTGTTTTTCTCATTTTTGATCCAAATGATTTATCAACTTTGTTCCTTCAGTAAGCCCTTTGGATTAATGTTATAGTTTCAAGCATTGGTCTAAACTGGTGTATGTGACCACTGTTTCACTGTAAAAATCGCTACCTCGGTTAAGATTTGAATTTGTTGTATAGAATTAACAATTATTTAACTGATTATCGATTTGATGAAACATTGAAAGACATACACACATACCGATGACGTATGCACAGATTGATGCCACATTTGAACTAGTTTACACAAACAGATGGTTCCTGACAACCCGTAATATAAACAATAATATGTATGATGTGGTTATAAGATTTTAAAATGCATTGAAATTTTAGCATTTCATTTCGGAATTTGAAAATTTTCATCAAGATCTTAATGACAAAGGAAACTAAGCAACAGGCGTAACCTATGAAAGCTCTTTATAGACAACAACAATTAAGTATACAGCCACAACATTCAAACAGACAGTAAATTATATGAATGATATTAAATAATACTGAGACAGACTGTTAGAAACACTAACGCCAGTTATCATGAATGAGTGAAAATGTACTAAAATGTGTCAAGATTAAGTCCAAATGTTTCTTAAATGGTGACAGATAGTGTTTAGTGGAGGTCCCAACATTTTCCAACGTAACAGGGTAAAAGGATTGGAGGGTTGTGGTGCGGGTGTTATGTAGTCATCCTGTCGAAAATTAGGATAGAAAAAAATACTAATAACTGCACAAACATACCAACGACCGCAGGTGCTGAGGAGTTGGCAACACAGGCTCCTTCATCACACCACTGAAAAGACACGTTTCATTATTATTTCGTTCCTAATTAGGCCTTCCAGGAGCAGCAGAAATTATATTTCAAAGATTTTTGCCTTATTAGGGAGTAAACACTTTCAAAAACGTTCATGAATATCTGGTCTGTGTTTTTAAAATCATAAAACATTGAAACAGATGAAAGTTATAAATCTTATCGAATTGTTGACGTCTCAAAAAATCTCTGAGAATGCTTTTCGTAAAATATCTTGACTTATTTCGGTGAATATTTTGACCTCCATTCCAGTCAAATGTTTCATATTTAACATTGATTCGGTCAAAGTTGGTTTTCTTTAAACGTTTTCTATGTTTCAACATGGAGGCCTCCCCAGAAAAAGCAAGTCAAAGGGAGCCGAAACAGCTACATATATATGAAGAAGTCACGTGTTCATTTTCTGGATATACTTTATCGAATCCTAAAAGATAATTTATGTAAATTGATATCGATTTAATAACGATGATCTCTTGTACTTATAAACCTTCTTATATCCACACGAGGTTCCTGGTAAAGCTGACTTGGTAAAGCTCCTGCATTGATCAGTACCAGGACGGAAACACCACATTCGATAGCATATATCGGCATATTTGGAAGCATAAATTCCCTGAAAGAAAACTCATACATTCAAAGCTTTGAAAACTATTTGATTCCGACAGTCAACCATTACTCAATACATCAGGTAAAAATAACATCACTATTAGTAAATGACCATTTTGTCAACAATATAATGCTATGTTTTTTTTTTTTTTTTATTAAAGATGAGATTAATGAAAGACAGCAGCAAATAAGCTGCAGCTTCTGTTTAAGGCCAGGCTAATATGATTTAATAAGCGTCGTTTCGAATGATAAACTTACCCTGCACAGGTAGGATCCAACTCCTTCCTGTTGAACGCACTGTTCATCAGGTGGGGTCACCGTATCCGGAAAATTCTGACCAGCTGTTGTTGTGACTGAAGTGGTCGTTGTAATTGTTGGATTAGTAGGTTTGGTTTCAGTCATAGTTTCTGTAGTTGTGGTAGTAGGAACTGCAGTTGTGGTTGAAGGATCTGTAGTTGTGGTTGTAGGATCTGTAGTTGTGGTTAAAGAATATGTTGTTGTGGTTGTAGGATCTGTAGTTGTGGTTGTAGGATCTGTAGTTGTGGTTAAAGAATATGTTGTTGTGGTTGTAGGATCTGTAGTTGTGGTTGAAGGATGTGTTGTTGTGGTTGTAGGATTTGTATTTGTGATTGAAGGATCTGTAGTTGTGGTTGCAGGATCTGTAGTTGAGGTTGGAAGATCTGTAATTGTGGTTGTAGGATCTGTTGTTGTGGTTGTTGTGATTGGATTAACATATCCGTTGCATGTTTTACAACAATTCTTTCTGTAACCTTCTGACGAAAAACAATTTTCTGACCGGCAGCCTGATTGTCTATCACCGTATTGACAACCTTTGAAATGAAAACAGACATTAAAGTAGCTCGACACATTATTGTATAAAAGTATACTTTTTAAATGACATTATTTTATATTAATTATCCACAGCTTGATAACTTCTGTTATGTTTTACTGAAAATGACATTTGATAATGCTATACAAATTGAATCAATCAAATCGTATTTCATGTCGTGTTTTATCTCAGTGACAAATAAATTCTTTGCTTGAATTTGAATTTGAATAGGCCGATCTGACAATGGACGGGTATCAAAAAAGATCAAGTCGAAAAATCTAGTAACGCTACTTCTATTCATTTAGAATTTCATTAAGGACATGCAAGCGAGGCTTACACAGTAGAGATCCGACCCCACCCCCTCCCGTCCCTCCATCCTACCCAACCTCAAAACACAACAACCACCTAATGGTGTTTCGTCCAGAATGTGATTCTAATGGCATGTCAACTTTCTTGGGTGTATAAGAAGAAAAAAAGAAAATTTGACTAAAAATTTCAGATTGAAATCGATGGTTCTTAACTTATGGCCAAGGGTATATTGACCAAGTAAAACTTCCATTCGTCACGTCAAAGGCTTATTAATGCCTAGCGTACATTTGCAGTGTATATTATTGTGCCGTGACGTTCGTTAATACACTTGTCAACAACACTTTGAATTAAGACATATTCAGGAAAAAACTAACTTTTGCACTATTTCAATATATGGTCTCAGTAATAATAAATGTACGCGCATGAAGGAGTGAATATCGCCGATTCACAATCCTGCAAGATGATTTTCCCACCAATTCCATTTTACTTAAAAGTTTTGTTTACTCAAATTTGTATGAAACGAATTATTGTATTTAGGTAAGGAAGAATATTTCACTGTTATCCAAGGTTATCGCAAAAAGAAAACGGGATCGTGCGAAAAGTAGTTGCCATCTCCACAACATTTTAAGACATGGTCATTTCAAGTAATAGTTTGATGTCATATGTGCATGCGTAATAAGTTCTTTCGACTGCCTTAAAATATGTATAAAACGTGTGGTGATATTAAATCATTACTAACTTTACCTCCTCCTACGGGACGACTCTGTTGAATTCTTACCAGGTATAGACGTCCGAGCAGCCAAGCAAGATGCACAACATAGGTTGTATATGGAATGTTCACATTCATAAAGAGAAAAGGTCTTGAAAAACGTAGTACAAGTATAAGCGGTGGTATCCGTAGTATATACAACAGCCGGACTGTCACCAAAGACACAGTGATCTGAAAATGTGAAGTTTGTAATGCATCCTTAAGAACTATATATGGGTACATGAGAACACAACAGCTTTTGAACGCTACAAGGCACGTTAGTTACTAATTAGTAATATTTACCAACCAAGGAAAAAACAGAGCACGTAGTCTTGATCCCGCACAGGTAGGGCGTAATGAAATCATCAATGAAGGGACGTGCATTTATGCTGTGGTGTGTATAATTGGAAATTATATCGTGTTTTTCTCATTTTTGATCCAAATGATTTATCAACTTTGTTCCTTCAGTAAGCCCTTTGGATTAATGTTATAGTTTCAAGCATTGGTCTAAACTGGTGTATGTGACCACTGTTTCACTGTAAAAATCGCTACCTCGGTTAAGATTTAAATTTGTTGTATAGAATTAACAATTATTTAACTGATTATCGATTTGATGAAACATTGAAAGACATACACACATACCGATGACGTATGCACAGATTGATGCCACATTTGAACTAGTTTACACAAACAGATGGTTCCTGACAACCCGTAATATAAACAATAATATGTATGATGTGGTTATAAGATTTTAAAATGCATTGAAATTTTAGCATTTCATTTCGGAATTTGAAAATTTTCATCAAGATCTTAATGACAAAGGAAACTAAGCAACAGGCGTAACCTATGAAAGCTCTTTATAGACAACAACAATTAAGTATACAGCCACAACATTCAAACAGACAGTAAATTATATGAATGATATTAAATAATACTGAGACAGACTGTTAGAAACACTAACGCCAGTTATCATGAATGAGTGAAAATGTACTAAAATGTGTCAAGATTAAGTCCAAATGTTTCTTAAATGGTGACAGATAGTGTTTAGTGGAGGTCCCAACATTTTCCAACGTAACAGGGTAAAAGGATTGGAGGGTTGTGGTGCGGGTGTTATGTAGTCATCCTGTCGAAAATTAGGATAGAAAAAAATACTAATAACTGCACAAACATACCAACGACCGCAGGTGCTGAGGAGTTGGCAACACAGGCTCCTTCATCACACCACTGAAAAGACACGTTTCATTATTATTTCGTTCCTAATTAGGCCTTCCAGGAGCAGCAGAAATTATATTTCAAAGATTTTTGCCTTATTAGGGAGTAAACACTTTCAAAAACGTTCATGAATATCTGGTCTGTGTTTTTAAAATCATAAAACATTGAAACAGATGAAAGTTATAAATCTTATCGAATTGTTGACGTCTCAAAAAATCTCTGAGAATGCTTTTCGTGAAATATCTTTACTTATTTCGGTGAATATTTTGACCTCCATTCCAGTCAAATGTTTCATATTTAACATTGATTCGGTCAAAGTTGGTTTTCTTTAAACGTTTTCTATGTTTCAACATGGAGGCCTCCCCAGAAAAAGCAAGTCAAAGGGAGCCGAAACAGCTACATATATATGAAGAAGTCACGTGTTCATTTTCTGGATATACTTTATCGAATCCTAAAGGATAATTTATGTAAATTGATATCGATTTAATAACGATGATCTCTTGTACGTATAAACCTTCTTATATCCACACGAGGTTCCTGGTAAAGCTGACTTGGTAAAGCTCCTGCATTGATCAGTACCAGGACGGAAACACCACATTCGATAGCATATATCGGCATATTTGGAAGCATAAATTCCCTGAAAGAAAACTCACACATTCAAAGCTTTGAAAACTATTTGATTCCGACAGTCAACCATTACTCAATACATCAGGTAAAAATAACATCACTATTAGTAAACGACCATTTTGTCAACAATATAATGCTATGTTATTTTTTTTATTAAAGATGAGATTAATGAAAGACAGCAGCAAATAAGCTGCAGCTTCTGTTTAAGGCCAGGCTAATATGATTTAATAAGCGTCGTTTCGAATGATAAACTTACCCTGCACAGGTAGGATCCAACTCCTTCCTGTTGAACGCACTGTTCATCAGGTGGGGTCACCGTATCCGGAAAATTCTGACCAGCTGTTGTTGTGACTGAAGTGGTCGTTGTAATTGTTGGATTAGTAGGTTTGGTTTCACTCATAGTTGCAGTTGTTGAATCAAAATAACCATAACAGGTTTTACAACAGGTTTTCCGGTAATTTTCTGATGAAGAACATTCCTCTAACTTGCAATCAGTCTGCTTATCGCCGTATAAACAATCTTTGAAATTAAAGGTGAAAAGTTATAATGTTGAAACTTGCTATAGTCAATAATTTGCCCTGGTATTTAATTCAATTTCTGTCACTTTTAACAAATAACGTTCAATTTCTCTATAATTATTTGCTCTTGTGACTACAAGGCCATGGCAATTGCTATGTTTAAAACTTCGTGACGTCACTATTCTGTTTTTTACACTGTATACTTTGCCTGATACGTAAATAGCTAAATTTTCGGTGAGCAACATCAATAGTCATATTCGAAGATACAATAATGTTGATCTTGTTGCTATTGTGATGCGCGGCAAGGGCAGATTTCAATATGATCCAATAAATATTCATACAAGATGACGGCGTGTTCATTTTTCATTGTAGGCTTACACTTTTGTATCATAATAAACTGGTTACACATTAAGACTTTCTGTTTGCTATAATGATCTTTCTGCCCCAACGTGACGTAAATGGTCACATGGAGTCGTACGTAAATGGAATTCATATGTGACAGAAAAATGAATAAAATTAATTAAGGACGGAGGGAAAAAAGTAGTTCGAAGTTTGATAGAACAAGATGCAATAATAAGTGTCATAATTACTAACAACAGTTTAAATCTGAAAAAAGAAACTTTATTGCTTATCTTACTGCGAGGCTCTTGTGAAGACATCCGATGAATTAGAAGACGTCTGTAAAAGTGGCGGTTTAAATTTGAAACATGTTTCCTAAACTTACTACACATTTCCTCCTGAACAGACGTGAGTGACGCTTAGAAATCGGTTGCAAGGGAGATACATCGGACGAAAATGACGGACGGAAATGGTTCCGGGAAAAAATTATTTATTAAATAGTAATTTCATTGAAAAGTCAAATGTGCAAATGTAAGTTATATGTTTTTTTTTTTTTTTTTTTGTTTAAGTTTACAACTTACAGAAGAGATATATTCTGAAAATTACTTTCGTTTCGATTATTTCTGCGATCCTGTTTCTGCATTTATAGTTTAATCACCATACACGTTGTCAAAACCTACTATCTAGATGTATAAAAACATACCCACTTAGTCACATGACTGTCGAGAGAGACCACATTAACACGTAGGCTGAAAACCTTGCCAGAGCACCCAATTTCAGACATTCTTCTTGTTTCTTTTTATATAGAATTATATTCAGTTTTAATAAGACGCAGAAATGCCAACTCCGGCGAAATTTTGCCATGACTATTTCTATTTTTAGAAAACCTTTACGAATTTTGTAAAGAATGTACATCGCCTTTTTTTTTTCTAACCCAAAAACTATTCCGATATATTTGTTTTGATAATTTAGGGTAATGGCGCGATTTATAGAGCAAGTTTTAGGATCATTTGACAATATTAGAAATCTTCAGTGTTATGCACTCATGTCTGTTATTGATTTACCGTACTTATCCAACCAATTTCAGCATAATAATAACTTGACGAAAAACACACATACATATAAATAGATGTAATTAGGAAAAAGGGGAAAGGTTATGGCACAAGTCGAGAGGATCGAAAATAGAGACGGTCAGACTATGTTAAAGATTACATTCTTATATGTTCAAAGGGACGTATCACAAGATGGTCTATCGTTCTTGTTTTGCATTTCAAATCCGACTTATTTATGTTGCGAATGTCAACATGCCGCCATTTTGTACGAATCCTTATAGCATCACACTGTAGACTGTAGAACTACCAATCCCCGACAGTTTCCAGGAACATTATGCTTCTGATGCTGCCCAAGGCCACCCAATATGATACGAAATTATTCTTTTGTTTATTTTTCGCCGACGTGTCGCTACAACACGTACCTGGTATGGACGTCTCAGTAGCCTCACAAGTCTCGCAGCATTCGAGAGAAACGTTATAACAAGCGCTTGAATTGAACTTCTGGAACAGCTGTGCACATGTGTAATTACCGTCATATTTAGAGTATAGCACTCCTTCAAGGTCCCCTAAAGGACACGTGTCTGCAAGATCAACGTACACAGTGTCATCAAAGATTCTTTACACTCAAAGTTGTGGAACAAAGGAAACAAAACAAGAAAGGAAAAAAACAAATAAGGAATAAATACCAAAAGCTCATATATTTAATCGATTTTGAGTTGATCCTAAAGATCTAAAACACGGATACAATGATAAAAGTAATAATCATTTTGTAGTATTTGATCTACCACGATGCAAAAAGATGATATACAGAAACCTGAGAGAGTTCGACTTTTCGACGCGCCATAATGAATACTTGAGAATATTTTCTTACAACTCTGATATACGTCCTCCGATGATACCTGTCCGTCCGCTTATGCTCGCGGTGATCTTGGCATAGATCACCTTTTGATACATATGAGATGCATTGTGTATATCTTATCAAAGGTGATCTTATATATAAAGCTGCACAAGTGGTTCGATAAATACTAACAATATGACGAAATGGAAAAGAATTGATACTGCATTTAAAAAGCCAAATAAAATCCTTATAAATGAGAAAGATGGGAAAAAATTTCCTGACATTGGTGTCTGCACATTGTCTTTGTATGGTCAACATGAACACCAAGTTCCATTATCCTTGCTGAAGTGCAAGAAAAGTTATGCTCTGGACAAGATATTTTAACATAATTTAGGGGTCAAAAATTTGATATTTGAATTTGATACACAGCGCTTTGTCTCAGTATGATCAATAAATACACAAAGGCTGCTATCCTAGTTTAGATTATCTAGACAAACTTTTAACAAAGGTAAATACCTCTATAATTGAGGGGTCGGGGGCCCTGAATTTGGTACACAGCACATCCCCTTAGTATGATCAATCTAGATACTAATTTTTCTGATATTTGGGCAAAGATATGCTTCGGACACGACAGGACGGACCGACGGACAAGCGAATATAAGCTTCCCCGAATTTTTTTTGGGAACTTAAAATTATTTTCCACAAAGCAAAATGACACGAAGGAATTTTCACATTCTCTGCTTCACATTTTGTAGGCTATGTCTAATGTGAATGGAATTTCGAAAGAACCAGATATACATACCACTGACGACAGGCGCCGAGGTGTTATCTACACAGTTGCCTTGGTAACACCACTAGAATACAACAAGATAGACTCCGTTACAGAGTTTATATTGATAAAACCGTTCCCACAAACATGATGAAAGCTGGATGTTGTCATAGGCAATGGAAATATACTAACATATACAGCATGATTCGAGCAGCTAAAATTAAAAATTCAAGCAACACATTCCTTTGATTGTATCGAATTGAGTTGTATTCGTCTTTGCTACTTTTTCAAAAGTCTACATGCTCAAAAGCAAACAATAGTTTTATGTAACCAAATTTTAAATCGTAGAATAGAACAGTTTTAAGATAAGCAATGCCCACTCAGGAAAAAATAACTTTTTAGAATTGTTGTGGAAATGATACCTAAAAACGGATAAGTCAACAGGCAGAGTAAAACTGCAGCCGGTTACATTGATGTACGAAAGTTCAAATATCTAACCTAACCCTAATGATAACTTTACCTTTTGATTTCCACATGACGTTCCCGCGGCAGGGACGTAAGAAGAGCACCACTCGGCATTTGGTACCTTACAGTACATACTCGTGCACATGCTTGAATAATTGGAAGAGTGAAGTGTCTGAAAAATGATAATAATATAAATTAAAATGTCAATGTCAAAGGAACATTTTGAAAATATCACAAGCTGCTGAAACAGTTAGCTTACCCTGCACACACCGGACCCGTCACCTTCAAGTCGCACACACTGCTTGTCGGCCGTGATCGCCTGGCCCGCGGCCTCTTTGTCGTACGGGGCCAGCAACGCTGCGGTGTTAGTGTTATCTAAGGTCAGCAGACAGTTGTTGTTTTCTCTATGAAATCACAAGAACCGAAATGAGCCCCATTAACAATGTCGTGAAAGTCTGCATGCAAGCAAATGAAATGACTTGCCAACGAAGAAAACTTCACCTAGAAATAACTATCAATCTTTGTTACAATTCTTTCCATTTGAGAATATCATTTCAATAAAACAAAGAAGTCATAATCTAGGTTTGAAACATAAAGCAATTAGGGAAAATCTTTATAACGCATACATAAGATCTGCCTCTGGTTTTCGCCAAAGGTAGCACCTTTTCCTAAAAGGTTAGGTATAGCCATGCATGGATGACAATTGTATAGATTATTGACATTATGTATAAAAGAGAGACACTAGTTTATATTGTCGTAAACCACTGTAATGATACTAACATGCAATTTAAGACATTACAGACAGAAAACATGAATTACCTTATCAACGTTTTTGATGATTTCTGTTTTTGTTAAGTTCTGCGTTGCGCGAAGGAATAAGCATTGATAACATGAAAGGGAAAATTGTTTGGTCATTTTGAAGCAGGCCTAGTCGAAGTAGTTGTCGGCTTCTTACATGAATAACATGAGGTAGACCCACTGCATGTTATCCACAGCAATTAGGGTAAGATTTGTAACCCAGGAACACGACCATGACAGGATGGTCATCGTCACGACCAGAGATCGATTCACACGATTCGGATCTTAACTTTATTTTGAAAAGTTCAATTATCTACTATTTCAGCTTTTAGGGTTTCCTGGTTGTTTGAAATAGCGTTGCACATTGATAGTAAGGTGTATTAGCCTATTTTGAATAAGAAAGTGAAATTATATGTGCATCAGCGTATGAGTAAATCCATGATGATATTGGATCACAGTTGAATTATGACGAAATAGTAGTAAACATACAATACGAATCATTTACGAGGTTTAAATATAAAAAGATGTCATGGCACATTTCTTCAATGAACAGATTCTCCTCTATGGCTTTGAATGGCATGAGACGGGCCTCAAGTATGTTTTTTATGAGGTAGTCACCAGCTACTTGAAGGAGAAACCTCCTCTAAATGACTGGCTTCCGATAGGGCGGTAAATACAGCCTTACCTGTTCAACAAGTAGATGAAGTTCTCGAAGGATGCAACCGAACAGTTAGAGAATTTCCATGGATTGTCCCCCACTGATTCAAAATCATTCACAATAAAAGGCGCCATAATATATCCATCGCTTGCCAGACATGTATTGTTAGATTCATCGTGTACGGATCCAAGGCTGCATCAAACCAAAACATCATGTTAGAAAGCGATATTACACAACCATTTCAAAATGGTAAAACTGTATTACACTCGGACCAAAAGTCTGATCCTAATTTGCCCTTCATTACTCTTTGCATAAGAGTACGAAAATGGACTTGTATTTTGATTTGACTGACATGTAGATGTGCTCTAGATATTGACGAAATGACAAATACACAAATAAAATTATGCATTTTTTTCCTCCACTTGCATTCACTTTCAAGATTCCGTTAGCGGTTATTCGATTGGCTAATGCAAGAATTGACACAAAGTTGTATTTTCACAACAAATTTAATTTCAATATGATCAATGTTTTTTTTTCTTTTAAGTTTAAGTTTAACAAGATGGTTTGACCATACTATGGCACTGTAGGGAGTTTACTTGCCAAAATATACGTTATTTTAAGCCCATGTCCAGCCTCATGTTTTTCGTCTATCACTACATAGGTTAACTTTGCGTTTGCGAGAGTAAGTATTGCAAATGCTTAACATTGTAAGCACAACATTTAGTTTTAAGCAAAACAAATAGTTGTTTACTACTTTTTATATTGCTTTGACTTCAATCAAATCCTAAAAAACTATTTTTTTATCTTAAAAAATTGTTTAAATACAGAACACTTTTTTTTTTTTTTTTTTGGGGGGGGGGGGGTGGGTGGGTGGGTGGGATATAACGTTATAGATTTCGAAATTATATATGCCAGACGTCTAGTTCTTAGGTCGCGGTCAGAAATCGTTAATAAATATTTGTTTATCAGACACGTTTTCATTTCTTAGAACTCAATAGATGTGTTATAACAATTCTTACGAATGATATTTATGTATTGTGCTTCGGTCACAAGGTTAGGGCATCATCAAATGGAGCCAGAAATCAGATAAAACTTAGTGTGGGTTCTGTTTTAATCTACAAATAAGCGCTCGTTTATTGACCTTGTCAATTTTGATCAGAAATTTATTATCTGTATAGTTGTCCCTTGCTTTGTGAAGGATCTATTTTGATCCAGATATAATTGATTTATAATTTAGCAAGGTGTGATGTGTGCAATGTTAACTTACGATCATTGTCCGAAAATTGTGTAGTAAATTTTAATCCTACAAAAACAGAAACCTTACTGATATCTAAACGAGCAGTGCAATTCATTCACCTCTTGTCATGAACAATACTTTACTCACTGAAGTTAATGCGCCGAGGGATCTTGGTCTGTTTTTATACAAAATTATCATTTAAATGCACCTGGCCACAAGTTACATCTTATTTCTATAGAGTCAGATTCACCCTGCAAGAATGAGGATGGAATGCAGTTCACTTAGGTTTGATCAATTTCGTAGAAATCTTGTGAATGGTCCACTTTGCTTTTATAATCAAAGTGACGAGACCAATGATTACAGTGTCGACTTTTTTCGGAGATTCCCGTACGCTGTTTTAGCATCAATAACACTCATATCTCAACCGAAACGGTGACAACGTGCTTACAGATGATGAAAATTAATTATTTTATATGTGTTCAAAACTTCATCTTTAGCCCCAAGAGATTTGAATGATTGCTATTTTGGCCCAATACACAGTTGTCCTAGTATATACAATCCTAGGCAATTTTCCTCTCTTATTCCTTCAGTATCACTCTTTCACTTTCCCCTTATTATTTCCTCTATTCTTTGTCTTTTTTCATATATACCAGTATGAAAATCAACCTCTTCATCTTCACTTTTCTACTTGTTGTAATGTAACTTTAATTCATGCGCCTCAGAAAAGTAGACCGATTTACATAAGTTGAAAAACCTCCTTCTGAATTCAGTTGATATGTGAATATCCTTATATAATCGTGATGTAGATGCACATATCAATGAATGAAATAAATTTATATCAACTTAGCATGGACGATTTGATCAATTACGTCGTAAGGGTTCGATGCTCAGCCGGGACATTTTCTTTTCTTTCAATTGTAATTTTTTTTTGGTATGAAGCAAGAGGCTACATAAATCATGAACCGAAAATCGCGTTTTAGAACACGAGTTTGTTTTTAAGTCATTTTCGTAAAATATTTCATTTGAGCACAGTATCATGCGTCACAGACCCCAATAATATACAGTAATATATAAATACTCATTAGCTTGAAATAACGAAATATGTACACGTGTATTTACATGAAAATACCATTTTATGGTAATGACCGTAGCCACATTGCAACAACTGATCTGAGTGCATTTTTACTATATTAGATGATTTGACCATACGGGAAAATTGTACAAAGTTTATTTGCCGAAAGCTTAGCTATCTAAATACCAAATCCAAGCTGCATGGAGTTATCTCCCTTTAACAAACGTTCGGTAAATGTTCATTTTCATATTTCATATCGAATACTCTCGTTTCTGATGATCAGTTGCGTTTTGTTAAAAATCAATTTTACCAGAACATGTATATTTACGCCATACGTTGTAGTTATTTTTAGATACAGTTACATATCATTACTTATCACTGGTAAACGAAGAAGAAGAAGAAGAAGAAGAAGAAGAAGAAGAAGAAGAAGAAGAAGAAGAAGAAGAAGAAGAAGAAGAAGAAGGAGGAGGAGGAGGAGGAGGAGGAGGAGAAGAAGAAGAAGAAGAAGAAGAAGGAGAAGAAGAAGAAGAAAGAAGAAGGAGAAGAAGAGGAAAAAGAGGAAGAAGAAGAAGAAGAAGAAGAAGAAGAAGAAGAAGAAGAAGAAGAAGAAGAAGAAGAAGAAGAAGAAGAAGAAGAAGAAGAAGGAGAAGAAGAGGAAAAAGAGGAAGAAGAAGAATAAGAAGAAGAAGAAGAAGAAGATGATGATGATGATGATGATGATGATGATGATGATGATGATGATGATGATGATGATGATGATGACGGAGAAGAAGACAAGGGGCAAAAATATAGAGAATACCTGACCAGTGTCCTAAGATATAAGATGTATTTTGGCGAGGGTGAAGAAAGACAAAAGAGGCGAGCCTGGAAATACAGTTCCAAACTTCATCGGATATAACAGCGATTTTATGAATCTTAATAGATCAACATCATCATTACAACACGTAAATTCTCGTATTTCAACATCTATTTATATTTTTTAACGTAATACTTAAGTAAAATTTGTAATTCTGTCGAATTACCGCGGGAGCTAAAATACAGATATTTTCCGTCGCTTCCTAATACAGTAAAATATATGTGGCAGGTGCATTCCGACAATGGCAGCACCAGTTACAGGATAAAAGAAGTTCTCAATCTAACGGGATTTAGATTAAAGAATTACTATATACGTGAATTGTACATTGAAGTAGTCACATCTTTTACTCGGCACGATAACATAGTACCGTAACAATATGATGCGACCAAAAAGTAAATATACTATGATGTATATACAGGAAATAAATATAAGATATGGAACTATATGGTTATTTCCCTTGCCTCTCTTTCTGCTTCCAAAATTAAAACACAATATTCATGTAGAAATGATTGATATATCACTCAATATAATTATACATTTCACTACATGTATATAAGGAAAGATTGGTTTGGAATAAATTTGAGAAGGACATCATCTATTTTCAAACACAATACTCCAGTATTGTGAACTACCAGTTATACTTACTTGTGTCCTAACTCATGGGTTACGACTCTTCCCATTCTGCTTCTCAACGAGTACTCAATTACAGACTGTTTATAGTCCTTACACGCGGCTCCTACGTACGCCAAACCTGAAAGGAAATCGTGATGTGATAAAATGTCTTTTCCAATGTGGAATGAGAGAAGAAAAATCGTTTATTACTGCTCTGTGAATGAATAACTGCACAGCTAAAATCAGCTAATTTGTAGCGAATGGTAGCATTTTGGATCAGTTTAATATGCAATATAGCATTTTCTAAAACTCTTTGGGATTGTATTACTCGATGTCATTTAAACCCTCAGGTAATGTAGTATCAGGAAATATTCTAAGTATAGTGATATTTTCTCAAATGGTTGTATTACTCTCCATAACATTTGAACGGGGAAATCCTCCCATCAACGTCATTAACTAGAAACTTATACATACACATAATAATGCTATAAACATTTACCAAGGGAAATCACAAACTTTTTAAATCCGTTTTAAACAGCTCACTGATATTAAATTAGGCTAAAACAGGAGAAGTACCATTAGATTTCTTCCGTTAGAAATGTATTACCGATTATAGTTTAAATTCACGAAATTTTTATCAAATGAAACAAAATCGGCCAATAATCGCACAATGCACACAAACTAGTTCTGGGTGGAAAAAAATCTTAATGTGCCTTCCTTTAGTGCTTTCTCGATAGTTTTGAAGAAACCCTTGCAGAACTCGTAAACCAAGGAATGAAAACACCAAATAAGATAGATTCTCAGACTTGAACAATGTTAAGTAATTTCATTCGATAATATAACACGTTTTTGGCATGTATGCATCGGCCTAACGTGTTTCTGCTGAATACAGAGTTCGCTTTGTATTACAAATTTTCACATTTTCCTTTGTGGGAATATTTTTTCCACATCCGTATTCAAAAAGAAAAACAAACAAACAAACAAAAACATTGACTCCAAAAATAATTCTAAATCAATATTTGTCCATATTTAACATGGATGTGTCAAATCTCTCTTTTGTGTCAAACAGGAAAATATATGAACAATACAAAATCATTTCAATTCATGTTTTTAAGATGTGGTAATCCTTTCGTAACTGTTTATTTATTTGAATTTTTTCTGAAACGTTCTATGTAAATAGTAACTGTGGAACCACTTCTCGTATTACTGAGCGCCCGAGGCTGTATGGCCCAGACATCCGTGGTATACACACCCAATAGGCATGAATAATTTGTCCTGGGCATACCAGTATTACTGAGAGTACTGAGAGAAAGGAATTCACATTGAACAATGTACATAAATCGTAAGACACAGAAATGAATGGAAACATGTCATAATATAAAGACTTATGATACTGTACTTATGACATACTGCCTATGTATCTACTCCTGGGATTAAAACCAACAAATATTCACACAAGACGTCTAAAACTGTTGCACCTCACCTAATAGGCTGGTATACGTCTTTTCGCCTTCCGTATATGTGAGGTCGTACCTGTGATGAAAGGCAATGATTATTCAAAAATGTAAATATGTTCTCAAACCGACACTATATACTTTATAAGTTGTTACACTATGTGATAACCTACTTTAAGTGTTACTTTATACAGACATACTAGTTCAAAGCATCGCATAAGCAAACTCTTCACAATATCGAAGGAAAAACGCGACATTGACATAAAAGCTGAAGTTGATTTTTGAAGAGTCACGTGGTAAGTTGCGTTTGCGAAATACACTCGCCATTATTTTAATTAATGAAGCGGAGGCCTGTGGTTTTTCCACAGTTAGTCCAATTTTCCTCCATAGAAAGTAAGTCATTTTAACGCTTTCATTTTCAGGAGTGGTCGATATGGTCTTTGTTTTACTTTTTGCAATGGTTGATATAACAAAGGTTAACTTTCAAGGTGGAAACTGTGGAAATGTTATCCTGACCGGAAAGAAGCTATGAGCGGTAATACTGAAAACAGATACGAAAAACTTCATTTAATTATTCCGAAGGAGAGATAACTGAATGTACCACCAGTGACAGATCTCTGCATACACAAATCCATGAAATATAAAATGTCGGATGCTCGTTTCATAATATACACATTTAATTGACGTTCATTTGAAATGATCATATATATGGAAATCTTATGACTTATGGTAATTGTATAAAAGACACACAAGTGAAGAAGCCTTTTTAATACAAGGTCGATTCGGCTCTGGCTACTAACCTAAATTACGATATCTATTAACAATTGAAACCTCCTGATTGTGGTGCCTTAACATTACTAACAAGTTATTAGTATCATAAAACCACGTGACGTAAAACATACATGCTAAACAACATTGCCAGATCACAGGCACAAGCAGAGCTTGAGTTATAGAATTCCCAATAGCTGAAGTTCTGAAGTACTGCCAAAGAATCAACCCTTCCATTTTGGACCCTGGTCTCCGTCCACACGGATGTCTCCACGGACTACAAAAAATGTCAGAAATAAAGTATTTGTTGGAGATATGATAACATGACAGACGTATTATCAACGTATTATTATATATATTGGATACGATATAATTTACTTGTGAGAACTGGATGTACATGTTTTTAAACGTTTTCATCCTCTGCAATGTATGCCTTACTCAATTGTTATTTTTGGTGAATACGTGTTTACCTTACATCATTGTTATTCAGAATTAATTAATCTTTATCACATAACACATCTACTTCTCGTAATTAAGACCCCGTAAGCATGCTAAATAAGATTTCTTGATAATTTAAAGAGCACGTGAAAATATTTTTTGAGATACCAATCATGCGATATTCCATATGTTACATGGCCAAGTTTCATGACTTAGCATATGATTAAAGAGTACTCGCTTATTTCCCCTGATTTTCAATAATTCGTGACTCCATTTGACTCTGACGAAGGAATGAGGTCACCGCACATTGAATGGTCTATTGCTGTCTATCAAGTTAAACAGATCCTTTCTGGATGTTTACAAGTCTTATGAATTCACCTGAGATAAGGATACATATCCTGAAGAAGCGACGTAACATCAGGATTCAAACCAAGCTTTATCCGTTGCTGGTATTGCCAAAATGGTTTTGTGATAAAATAGCATTGAAACATATTCAAATATGATTCAATGTTTATTGTGGAACCTTGTTCATTGTTGCATGACAACTAAACGCTCAACTACGATTTTTTTTTAATGCAAAGGTCATATCTATTTGGAACTATCAATTCTAGTCAGATTAATATGCAAATGCTTATCCCGTTACTGTCTGCGTACGACCTACCTCAGATTTCAAACAAAGGAACCCGGGAAGGCCATGGGAAAAATAAAATGATTAATTGTGATGACCATTAATTCTTTATATGTTTGTAATTGTAACCAAGGTTGAAATATTTCCAGCAGAAATTCATCAAACCATATCTAAAATGTAATTTTTCCCGCATTCCCCAGGGGAATTGACAGACCCTTTGGTCATGAAATGCACAATTTGTATAAAGCACTTTAAGACTTCTCTCCATGGAAGTACATGAGATAACTTTAATACTCCATCTCCTGACTCTGTTGTATTTGATTCTACCACATATGTATGTTGAGACAAATTAAAGATTACAGCAAATTGAACACTTTCAGTCGCACCCCTCAACTCATAGAAGGGATCATATATCGTGTTTCACAATTTTGGTTCACCTTTCCAAGCTGTATGATAAACGCAATGATTCAAATTTCCCTATCGTGAACTTTCCACTACTTGTAGTAACATCTCTGTGTTCCCAGTCATGTTGCAATTGATTCCATATTCAATTCCGTGCTCCCTTTATCACGATTTTCATGTAAGAAGTCGTCAACTGACGGACAAACTCATAACATGGTTTCAAAGAGGCAGGTTGATGAAATGCATGGGGAGGTTATACGGTCGCCATAGTGATCACATCGAGAAAGGTTTGATTTCTTTGTGCGATGTGACCAAGATTTACAAGGCAGCGTCGTCGTTGGATTTTTTTTTTTTTTGGGGGGGGGGGGGGGGGGGGGGGGGGTCTATGCAAAATTTCGTTGAAATTGCTTCAGGGGTTTTCCAAAAGAAGTAAAAAATGTCAGCTGATTAGGACGAATGAAGTCCGACAAGGGCGATCGTAAATGGCGAAATAACAAAGCTTTCTCTCGGGTGACCTAAAACCAGAATGAATCAATTATTTAAATGTTAGAGAGGAAAGGTTATAACTAAATTGTACGGATTCTCTAACAGAAACAGGTCCACCAGTGTATTACTTATCATACATTTAGTCTTGCCCGTTTAGTCAGTCGCCTTCAGTACAACGCTTGATTCAGTAGAGTCACAAGTGTTTGCGTCCATAGGTCCCCTCCCAATGCATAGATAAGCGTGATTCGTAGATCTCGCCTGAAGAAAATTTTGACAGGGCAACAGAGGAAACGGCGAGCAATGTCATTTCTCACCAGATACGATGAGTGCGCTCGAGAGTGATCAGACACGGGGCACTTCGACACTTATACAAGAAATTAATCTATCTTCCGGAGCTCCATTCTCATCTGCCAGCCAATTCTAACCTTCCACATTTACAATTAAACGTCACACTACATGCAAGAAATAATCGAGCTTCTCTATCCTGTAAACGACGTCATCCTTCCTTTTTCCTTTT